>NC_061116.1:184130812-184173518 GCF_002878395.1 Capsicum annuum
GTTTTTAATATATATATATATATATATATATATATATATATATATATTAAAAACCCACATTTGCAACACAAACCAAGACCCAATTTGCTTTCTTGCAAGTGTCTTCACCAGTTTTCTCTTCTTCAAGATTTGGTGATTGGCATGTGGGAAATTCATCGACATCGAAGGATTGTCCAATGGGTCGAGTGAGACGACTCAGTTCTTCAATTGGGTTGCTCAAACTTTATATCGACAACGAAAGATGCTAGCTTTATTCCATTTCCGGATAATTGCTTCAGAGTTCTTTAGTTGGGTCGCTAATTGCCATTTTGTAATCTGAATTCGGTAATGCATATTGGATATTGGATAAAATTGAGCTGCTTAGAAGTTTTTTGGTGTAACTAGTTTGCTTTTTCTTGGTGTTTATGGTAGTTGAAATTTCTCTTAAATAGGGTATATTTGTCCCTGTATAGTCGTTGTTTTCAGTTTTTCGGCAAGTGTTTTATGCTTTTGGTTTTCTTACAGTAAAACTAATGTTAGGATACAAATGTCAAGTTCATGGCAATATGGATTCTACATCTGTAATTTGTTCCCAAAACGGTAAAGCATCTCAACCATTTTCGCAAATTGTATTTTAGCTATTGCACTAATTGTAGAAATAATTATTAATTTTGCTCTTTCAATGAAATGAAAGATGGCCCATTTCACGTTTGTGTTGAAATAATTATTAATTTTGTCATTTTTGATGGAATTGAAGATAGACCCATTTGGAATGTGTGTGTTGAAATAATGGTTAATTGAGTTGTTTTTTATGGAATTGTGTATAACTTATTTGGTGTGTGTGGAGCAGTCATGGTATTTTGTTGAAGAGAAGAAACAAGAAAGAAAAGTCATGGTGTGAAAGAAAGAAAAGTCATGGTGTTAATGAAAGAAAAGAGAAAGAAGACAATGGAAAAAATAAATAAAAAATATAAGAAATTAAGAAATTAAAAAATTAAGGGGTTAAAACGTCTTCACTCTCTCAAAGAGAGTGCACTACACCTTCCGTGCCATCTCAGCATTTAGGAGGGAAATAAATTTATTTTAAAATAGTTCAGGGAGGTAATAGGTCCCCCACAAAGAACAGGTGTGTAGTTGGAATTTTGGGTAAAGGTTGAGTGGTTTTTGACCATTTTCTCTATTCATAAATAAAAATTATATTTGTAAGGTGATTTTTTAATAGAAAAATATATTATCAAAAAAATAACGAGTAGTGAAGAAAATGATATTAAAAATTATGAAAATATATATGGATGTGAAAAAGTGATGTATAAAGAGGGTGAGGAATTTTAGTAGCTTAGTTGGTTAGTTACCTGAACTTACATCTTGTTGGTGAGGTTTCGATTCCCCACATTGTAATCCCTTCCCTCATTCCCCTTCCTCTACCTCCAATTTAAAAAAAAAATGTATAAATAGGGTTTAAGGAGGATATTTTTGATAATTTACGTATTTTATCCCTGTATAAGTCATCCCGATATTACTATACTACCCCAAGGTAGGGATAACTTATCCCGACACTAACTATTAATCCCTAGATAAGTTATCCCATACTTTTGTAACCAAACAAGGGATAAAGGGTTACTAAAAACTTATCCCGGAATTATCTTTCCTTATCTCTTACATCAAACGACCCCTTAGGTGTCTTTTGGTTGGGAATGTAGTTATGTTGGGATAAGTTTTGATAAGATAAGTTATACTGAGATTAGTTATGTTGGAATTATTTTTTATTGAGTGTTTGGTTTGTTATTTTCAAAGTAATATGCATGGTATAATTTCTAAGAATAAAGTAATTGATTACCAAAATACCCCCATCTTATTTAACTTCTTTTTTGCTTATATAGATTTCTTTTCAAGCTTTAAATATTTATTCTTAAAAATAAAACTTTCATCTTATTTAGCTTAATTTTTTTGTGTGTGCATTTTCATGATTATATCGCGTGTATTTTAAAAATAAAACTTTCATCTTATTTAGCTTTAATTCTTTTGCATGTGTCTTCCCATGATTATGTCGTGTGTGTTTAAAAAAAAAAATCTTACTACATCTTATTTAGTTTGAAATAAAAACTTCCAACTTAAGTTTGTTAAAGTAAAAGAAATTTGTTGTTTATGTCACTTCATTTAAACACATATTACTCATATAATATAGAATATTAAAATTTATTTTAACTAATATATACAATATCAATTTTCAAGTGATTAAAAAACTATTTAATTGAAAATATGTAATTGAACAATAGAGTCGATTGTGAAACAATAATGTGTATTAAAACTAGGCAACGCCTTTATAGTTTCTACAATATTTTACAGATTACTAGTGAATGGTAATTATTATTATAAAATCCACTTACTTTAATTAATCTTTTCATTGTGTAGTAAGAACTTTTTGTGTTATCAATTCACAAAAATAACACTTGGAAGGAAAAAGTTGATGTTGAATTCTGTTTTTCTATGCTTAAAAAATTATAGTACTTACATTTTGTTGGATATATAAAAAATTATTGTACCCAGTTTTGATCCTTATTATGTATGAATCTATCATGTTTTAATTTTTAATTTGTTAGTTTTTCATTTGATCCTTTATATAAGAAAATAACGTATAAGTTTATAAAATTCACAAGCAATAGGATGAAAAAAATGCAAAGTTCAATTAATAAGAGGTTAATTTTTCTTAGTCATATATTTCCATCGTTCCAAAATAAGATATTTTTGTCTTTTTAATTTGTCATAATAACGCGTTTTAGATAATCAAGTAGATATCAATAATTATTTTCCAATTTTAAAAGCAATAATTAGAGATGATGAAAAAGATTGGAGAAATGTGTTTGTAATGGGTTTGGGGGTATTTTTTTCATTTTATAATTTATCCAAAGATAAATTAAGGTGGGATAACTTATACCACCAAATATGTGGTATAACTTATCTCGAAACTAATTAGGCATGATATGGAGCAATTACAGCTTACAGAGGACATGACCCTTGATAGGAAGGTGCGGAGAATACAGATTAGGGTAGAGGGTTACGAGGTGGGAGCGCGGCGGTAGTAATAGGGGAGTGCTCCTTTGGGTTTGGAGTTTCTAGTTCGTAGAGTTGGGGCTGTAGTTTTTGGGGTTAGTGGTGTTGGCTTTTTTGCATCCCGTACTAGTTTATTATGCACTTATCTTTTGTGTTTGTTATACTGTTAGTTTGTTTTGTGTACCATACTAGTTTGTATCCGCTTACTTTTTGTATTTGTTATACTGTTATTGGTCCTGAGCCGGGGGTTTATCGGAAACAACCTCTCTACTTTTCTTAAGGTAGTGGTATGGTCTGCGTACACTCTACCCTCCCCAGACCCCACTAGGTGAAAATATACTGGATATGTTGTTGTTGTTGTGGTTAGTTAATCACCAATTAATTAATATCATTCCTATCAGTTATTTCTCTCTATTTAGGTTTTGATTGACTATTCTTCAATTCCTATAGTGTCGCAGAATGGAAAATTAGGTTTAGATTTATGTATAATTTAAAATTTTTTTTACTAATTAAAATCTTGATGTATCATATAATACAAGATGAGTAAATGTTGGAAAAGCTTTTGATCATGTTTTTATAGTGACAATGATTTAGATGCGAGATAAACAGCGTTTTAAAGCAATGTCATATATGATCATCCAAAAAAGTGATTTATTTCACTACTCTATCGGGACCATCTCTGACAATCATCATTAGAGCCGTCAAAAAAGGACTTGGCCCTTGACGCCAGCCCAATTCAGCCCGCTATTAGGTAGCGTTGGATTATAATTTTTGAGTCTATTTAAAATTAGGGTTTATAAGCTCAGTCCAAGTCAGTCCGCTGACCCTTGAGGCTTGATTGAGGCTAGGCTAAACCGGTCCGTGGGCTAAAATATTATTTAATTTAAATTAAAATATATGAATATTGTCAAAGAAAAAGTAATAATTAAGAATAATAGTTACTGAATAAGTTTAATATCCTACATAATATTTAACTTAAAGTATACTAGTATTTAGGATAAATGTTTCATTTGTTATTGTTATTCAATTTAAACTTAAATTAAAAGAAAATTGTAAGCAAAAAGAATTAAGAATATAAATAGTGATTACTTAATAAATTTTACCTAGTATCTTGCACAATATTTTACTCATTTAGCATTAAATGACTAATACTAAAATTTCTAATCATAAATATAAAATTTCATCCATCATAAAATGTTCAAATACTTGTTGCAGCTATTCGAATTGATTGCACATCATTATTCAAATTCAAAGCAATAATATTTTTAAGTAAATTTTAAATATTATTATTTTTTGATATATAACTTTTGCTATTGTTTAACTTATTAAATTTGTATATTTAACTTTTTGATATTGTTTATCTTATTAAATTTGCATATGAATGTTGATGTTAATTAAGATAATTTAATCAATGAATTCAAATGTGCTTGACAATGTATTAGTGTTAAAAATATTAAAAATCATCATAGAATTATGTACTTTATATAATAATATGTTAGAAGTGTGAATGAAATGTCATATCTATTAATTTAAATATAGATTGAAAAAGAAAATCTAACAAAAAATTGACAAAAATAAAGGGCTAGCCCGCCCCAACCTGCGACCCTATTAGGGTTGGGTTGGGTCATACATTTTATGGATATTTAAAGTGAATGGTCAGTCTGTCCTAGCTCATCAAATTCTTTGACCCGTGAGGCTTGGATTGAATTAGGTTGGGCAAGCCCATTTTGACAGCTCTAATCATCATTCAATCAAATGTTTGTAGCTAGCAAGAAGATTACGAGGAGACTTGTTATTTTTTTTTATTCTATAAAGTATTTTTCTACTTCTCATATGTAGCTACATAATGGGTGACACGCCCCGAAATCGGGCCTTGTCGTATGAGAACCTCAAACCCATATGAACCGAAGGTCGCCCCGATAATCCAACCTAATCATCGATATAAATCACAAGAGTCGGATGAATCCCGACCATAATAGGATAGCGGAAACATACTACAAGTCATAACTTAAAAATGTCTAAACACTTCATTAGATTCATCAATCTAACCATTACACCCAAGTCCACAATCATCCACAATACCTCTATACAAATTGATGTTTAGAAATATAAATGTCGGGACAAGCCCCCGACAATAGCCAAATCAAGTCAAAATAAGACTAATTCTAAAGATAGAAGACCAAGAATGAATGTCTTCCGAAATAAGGAACCTCACCACTCCGAAGTCAATGCACGAACCGCTTCGATCACCTAATCACTGCGCAAGAATAGAAGATGAAACCCCTATGTCACTTAGGGACATAGCGTTCGAAGATGGTTAGCAGTTTGAACGCTAGCATGTAACTCAAGGATAAGGATATAATAGTATCTTCATTCAACAACAAGTCAATGTAACATATTCAATCATATTCATACACTTACCCTTACATATAGGTATATCATATGCTAATCAAGAAATCGAGACTTAACAACATTCTTGAACATTCATTCACTAGACATGAAGTAGAGGACTCTGATCTTCTACACTTAAGTTCAACAATTCTATCTAGGCATAGGACTTCACCACAATCACATACCATTAGACAAAGGACTTTAACTATGCTCACACATTCATTAGCCAAGGACTTTAACCACATACACAATCATTCAAACAAGAGAATCTAACCACTCACCCTTTCATCTAGGCAAGGGACACCAATCCCATGCTTATTCATTAGACAAGGGACTCTAACCTCATGCCAAGGGACGCTAACCGCAAGTCATTTCATTCAGTGAGGTACACTATCCTCAAGAGATCTCTTACAACAAGGAACTTTAACCTTGATCAATTTCATTGGGCAAGAGACTTCAACCTCAAGCCATTTCATAAGGCAAGGGACTTCAACCTCAATTCATCACAACTATCATAGTTGACATTGGGACTTTAACCCTTTTCCCATGCATCATAATTCATTCCATACAACACTTAAGGACTTTAACTATTTAGCTAATTCAATACTATACGTGACCTCATGGGAGCCTTCATTGCTCAACCATTTCAATAAACCAGTGCCTTCATTCAATCCATCATACAATTCAATTTATGGTCATCAAGACCCTCATAAACTATTCACATTCCATTAACAATATTATACTACAATCTCACCGCAATTTAGCTCAACATACAATTTAAGTTCATTTTCATGTTTAGGGACTTTAACCCCTCATTAGACATCAACCAACAAGGTTATCAATTTCACAATATATGGCTCATAATGCCTTTACAATATTGTTTATCCACCATTCATAACTATTGGGACATTTCCCTAGTTCAACACATCACCAACGACTGACTAAACAATTCACTTAGACATTTTCACAAACACCTTATGTGCATACCTTTAACAAGGTTATTTCATCGTAGAAACCATCAGATTAGGGTTATTAAAGACCCTCTTGTTAAACCACATACAATAAGCACCCACATATGCAAATTATCATCAATAATATGTATAAACACAATTCTAAGCAAGATACAACATTATTCATCATTAGACAACAAAACCCTTTTCATTTGATTTCAAAATCACCATGTACACTTATAAATCCAAGTGTAAAATACATGGATTTAGAGTTATTTAATAAGGGGAAAGAGTTACATGCCTTAAACAACTTGATTCACCAAGAATATTGACTCCACTTTGCCTTTTGAAGACCACCTTGAAATCCTAGCCTCCAATTCTTCAAAGATGAGTTTGAGAGAGTGTTTTAGATATTTGATCCACTCAAAATGTGTTTAAGAAGGCCATATACACTTACATAGTGAAGGGACTTAGGGTTTAGGGTGTAGAAAATGACCACAAGGCCCCTAGTTAAAAGCTGGAAAATGGTCATCCAGGTGGGTACGACTCGCTAGAGTCAATATTACCCTAGGGTATGAGTGGTACCCTAAATTGTACCCTAGGCTTCTCCTAAGCCACCTATACTGATAAGGGTGCGACCACACACCCTTGAGTCGTATCCAAGGGGTACGACTCATTTCCTAACTGTATACAACACTCATACCAAAAATGGTCCACTCTACACCAAGTTTCATACACCATACGACTTACCGAGATATTAATCGTACTTTCAGGTATGAATCATACCTTTAGGTTCGATTGAAGGGACGGTCACTCGTATATTGGAAAGTATACTACCCTCCTAGGCTGCTCAAGGTACTAAAGGGGAGGGAAGAGTGGATACGACCCGTATCCAATGATACGAATCATGCCCCTAGTCATACCTACCCTAGAGACATCAAATGGAGAAGTTCTTATCATGGTTCAAAGCCTAGGTGTTTCAATTCTCCCTCACTGGGATCATTCGACCACGAATGATGGGTAAGACAAGTATAAACACAAGTTAACACATTAACACACATCAATTTAATTTTTTAAACAATGTTAAAATACAACATACATCATGCTCGTCATCAATCAATCATTCATTTCATTGGCTTTGGGACTCAAACCCATTAATCATCAAAGACACTTTTTCATTTCAAAATTTGGGGACTTAAACCCCTTACTTATCAATACTTACTCAATACATAACTTAGGGACTTCAACCCATCAACTTATCAAGGATACTTGCTCAATTCAAGGATTAGGGACTCTAACCCATCATTTACCAAAGACATGAAGCAACTCAAGGTACTACAGACTTAAACCCATCACAACAAGAACATACATAATTTCAAAGCATTAAGGAATTGAACCCATGGTCTAGCATGACATAATTCAATTCAAAGCTTGGGACTTCAACCTATTGTCTATCAAAGACATAAATCAAAGCAAAGATATTAACACATACCTCCATCAGAAGTTTCCAAAATGGGAAACAAATGCAGATACTTGAACTTTATATCTGCTTCTGCTTTCCACATAACTTCCTCGGACTTTTGGTTCCTTCATAGAAATTTCACCGAAGCCACCTCTTTCATCCGTAATCGGCGAACTTATTGATCCAAGTTCCTCACTGAGATCTCCTCATAGGAAAAAGAGTCTAAGATATCAACGTCCCTCAAGGGAACAACCAATGAATGGTCACCCATACATTTTCGCAACATAGAGACATGGAAAATCGAGTAAATAGAGTCCATACTGGAAGACAACTCTAGCATGTAGGCAACATTACCAACTCTCTTTATTATAAAATAGGGACAATATATCAGGGACTAAGATTTTTCTTTTTATCAAACCACAACACTCCCTTCATTGGAGACACTTTCAAGAATACCCAATCACCAACACTAAACTCTAAGTCCTTATGCCTCACATCTGCATAGGACTTTTAGTGACTTTGAGCGGTTTTCAATCTATCATGAATCACCTTCACCTTTTCTAAGGCTTGGTGAACTAAATCAGGCCCAAGAAAATTACCCTCGCCAACCTCGTACCACCCAATAGGAGATCGACATCACCTACCATATAATACCTCAAAAGGGGTCATGCCAATACTAGATAGGTAACTATTATTATTGTCAAACTCAATCAAAGGCAGTGGTCATACCAACTGCTACCATAATCAATCACATAAGCCCACAATATATCCTTTAATATTTGGATAGTCCTTTCCACTTACCCGTCCATTCGCGGGTGAAAATGGTACTAAGGCACACTCTAGTACCCAAACCCTTTTGGAACAACTTCCAAAAGTGGGATGAAAATGGGGGACCACAATTCGAGATGATCAAAACTAGAGCACCGTGCAACTTCACGATCTCTGTAAGATACAACTTAGCATAATCTTCTACCAAGTAATTAGTCCTCACAGGCAAGAAGTGAGCGGACTTGGTCATTCTATCAAAAATAACCCAAATAAAATCATATTTATTTTGAGATCTAGGAGGATCGGTAACGAAATCCATATTAATTGCCTTTCACTTCCACTCGGACAATATAATTTATTGGTACAACCCACCGGGCCTTATGTGCTTAACTTTCACTTGTTGACACACCATACACTTGGCCACATAGATAGCCACATCAAGTTTCATATTGATCCACCAATTGAACTCTCTAAGGTTGTGATACATCTTGGTAGAATTAGGATGAATAGTATAGCGGCATCTATGAGCCTCGGTCATGACCATTTCCCTTAATCCATCGACGTCGGAAACACATAGCCTACCTTGGTATCTCAAGATACCATCACCACCAATCACAAAGTACGCAACTGTAATGTTTTGAGTCTGTACCCCAAATGCCACACGGTGCTTACGACCTCGAAGGACCACAAGCTAACCCATGACTAATATCTGCTGTGAGCACTGAGTAATAATACTAATAAATACGGAAGAATAGGATAAAATATCATAAGGTTCAAAACCTGAAATACTGATAAAGAATACTAACTATAATAATAATTTGTACAACTGGATATTGTCTGAAAGTATGGTCTAAAAGCCTCTATCTGTCTGAATATGGAGTTGATGGGACAATTCCCCAACTAAATCCGACCACTGAAATAAATTGAATACTAAAATATTGAAATGATATGATAACTTTGTTCTTGAACTATGAGGACTCACTACTAGGTCTGCTGCTGATAGTCTGGCATGCTAAGTATTGTTAGGAGCCCGTGCATCTGAACCTATGATACAAAACATCATAGCGTAAAAGAAAAGATATGTGTCAGTACTTTGAATGTACTAGCATACTAAGTGAGGTAGGCTGATATGCAAGGGTTCATATGCATGAACAATAACTAACTAAATAGCATGAATACAACTGAATGAGAGTATATGTATAACTGAAACTAATGAAACACTATTTATGTTATATTGTGCACACATTTACATACGCTGTGTCTGAGATCATAGTAACACTAGATACTGAGTTCTGATAACTGAATGACTGATATCTGAGTTTACTGATAACTGTATTACTGATGGCTGGGTGACTATTTTTGACAGTCCTAATTTTGTAGAACTGAACTAAGTTCTATACCGAGCTGGGTGACTATGTCTGGCAGTCCTAATTTTGTAGAACTAAACTAAGTTCTATACTAAGATTGAAACTGAAACTGTAGGAGGTAATCATCTAACCGACATGCCCCTCTCTGAACTAATTAGGATCCAACCTGTAACCCCAGCTAGAAGGGTGTCAGTACCGTGTCACGGGTAAAGAAAAATACTGAGTCACCCTCATCTGGCAGGTGCTCTAAACGAGAATGATGGTACCTCAACTGGCAGGTAGAACACCTCATCAACACTGAACTGGCAGGTTGATGTCTCAACCTACGCTGGCTATGTAATTCTAGAATGCCAGGACTGCTTCTAAGGATCACACCCTCTACTGGCAGTTGAGTCCCCATCCTTGGGTTCACTCGGTGCTGAATCCTACTCCAACTGAATAGATACTGAACTAATTTCTAAACTATTCTAGGCTAGACTGAACTATTACTGATCATGTTAACTGACTGAATTGGACTGAGTTCACTGAGTACTATAACTGATTGAGTGTTTTGAGTTCTATTTGCTGACTGGATATACTGAGTTTTGTACTGACTGAATGCTACTGTACGTGACATTACTGAGACTATTTTGAAGCTATTATAATTCTAGGCAAATAGCTAAATTGAAGGGTATTAGATAGCCCCAGGACTCGATAACATGAAAAGTAAAGCATAACATGATCTTGAAAAGCATTACAATGTTCATAACTCATTCATAGAGACACTTTATCAAACACTTGTAAGATATAAGCTTGTACATAAGCTAGCATGTCATGATTTCCCTGTTTAATCCACATGATCAATTTATCAAACACTTGGGGAACATAATCTATGCACATAATACTAATCAACATGTAGGCATCATGATTTCCAATCCCAACTTACAAATTCAAGGGCTTTAACATGAATTCACATAATACTACACACATATCCAATAATTTACATAAATCTTGTAATAAATCATGAATTAGAAACCCAATAAACATCATAATCATGAATACATTCAAGCCCAATATGGAATTCATGAATTCAATGCACTTGACGTTTTAAAAGAGGTTCTTGAACTCCAAGGGTGGAAGGAAACCCTTGGATGAACACCTAACATTTCTTGGTGCTTGAATTTGTGAAGATTGATGGTGAATTTCTTGAATCTCGATCTTGACTTTGATGGGTTAAGGTTTGTGTCTTGAGAGAATGAGAGAAAATGAGTATATTTTGCTTATTGAGGGCTGAATTTTGTATTTTTGGGCCTGATTAAGGATGGGAAAATGACCCAAATACCCCTCTGGACGCTGGCTTTTAATGACTAAAAACGTGTCCAGTGACACGCAGACTGGTACGCCGTGTCGATAGCATCAATGCGATGACCAATGCACCACGTCGAGTTCGCATTGGTTCACTGGAATTGCACTGAAAGCTGGGGAAGATTATCTGTCAACGTGATGTGCGAAGCGATGCATCGAGATCGCGTCGACCGACTATTTTCGTCACCTGAACATGGTTCAAGCAAGGTCCAGAAAAGTTGAAGTTCACCCGAAGTAACCTACTGACATTCCTGATCATGAATCAATCAAAAAAATTGATATATCAAGGTCATAAGGGTCGTAGAATAGGATCGCCAACTTATAAAGGCTAAAATACTTCTAAGTATAAACACTTAGCTGAAATTTCTAAGTCTGGGAGCTTTTTTCAAGCTTTAACGGACTGAGTTAAGCTTAGAATTTTGTGGGGTTTTACAACAATCTTGTGTTGACCCACATTACCCTTGATCTTTATCAAGTAAGGGTCCAATACTTGCTTCTCCTTTATCTCAACAACAAAAGACGGCTGAGATACCAGATGCACAAATACACTACCATGCTCAGAGTCCGCAAGTCGAACTCTAAGATTAGCCAAACGGTGAATATCCTTCACCAATTCCTGCTTATCCTCATCTACATGAGCCAAACTTCTCATGGAAAATCTACTAAGAGCATCAACAACTACATTTGCCTTATCGGGATGGTAATGAAGAATCATACCATAGTCTTTCAACAACTCAAGTCAACTTCTCTGCCAGAGATTTAACTTCTTTTGAGTAAATACATATTGGAGGCTCTTATGATCGAAAAAGATATCAATATGAACCCCATAAAGATAATGTCGCCAAATCTTTAACACAAAAACCATGACTAATTATTTCAAGTCATGAGTAGGGTAGTTCTTTTTGTGAAATTTCAATTGCCTATAAGCATAGGCCACCACCCTACCATGTTGCATCAACACACAACCAAGATCGATATGAAAAGCATTACAATATACCATCACTACCCTCGGGCAAGGTCAAAACCAGAGCCGAAGTCAATTTATCTTTAAACTTCTCAAAACTATCCTCACACACATCAGACAATAAGAACTTGACCTTCTTTTGGGTCAACTTGGTCAATGGGGCAGCTATAGTAGAGAAACTCTCTACAAACCTTCTATATTAACCGGCTAGACCCAAGAAGCTCCGAATATCAGTTGGAGTGGTAGGCTTAGGCCACTTTCTAACCGTCGCAACCTTGTAGGGATATACCATGATCCCTTCACTAGAAATGACATGACCAAGAAAACCAACATCTTTCAACCAAAACTCACACTTGGAGAACTTGGCATACAAACGATGATCCTTCAAAGTTTGTAACACGGAATGGAGGTCATTACATGATCCGCTTCACTCTTAGAATAAATTAAGATGTCATCAATGAAGAAAATGACAAACCTGTCCAAGAACGGATGGAAGACCCTATTCATCAAGTCCATGAATGTCACTGGGCCATTGGTCAACCCAAAAGACATGACAAAAAACTCACAGTGACCATATCGGGTTCTAAAGGCAGTCTTAGGGATATCCGCATCCCTAATTTTAAGCTGATAATAACTCGATCTAAGATTAATCTTAAAGAAAGATTTTGCACCTTGAAGTTGATCAAACAAATCATCTATCCTAGGAAGAGGATATTTATTCCTTACCGTCACTTTGTTCAACCAATAATAATCAATGCATATATAAAGGAAACCATCCTTCTTGCGCATGAACAACACGGGAGCACCCCACAGAGACACACTAGCATGGATTAAACCTTTTAATTGCTCTTTGAGCTCTTTCAACTCCGCCGGAGCCATTTTATAAGAAGGGATAAAAATTAAACGAGTGTCCAAAACAAGATCAATCCTAAAATCAATTTTTCTATTGGGAGGAACACCGATAAGATCATCCAAAAATACCTCGGGAACTCATTTACCACGGGAATGGATTCTAGAGAAGGCTCTTTCGAGTTAGAATCTTTTACTCTGACCAAATGATACAAACAGCCTTTTGAAATCAACTTTGGGCTTTAAGATAAGTAATGAACCTTCCCTTTGGCACTAGGGAACCACCTTTCCATATAATGACCGGCTCATTAGAAAATTTAGACATGACGCTACGGGTCCGGCAATCTAAGGAAGCATAGCAAGAGTACAACCAATCCATCCCCAAAATGACATCAAAATCAACCATGTCCAACACTATCAAGTCTACAAGAGTATCTCTTCCATCAACAGATACCATACATCTCCTATAGATCCTTCTAACAAGCACAGGGTCTCCAACCGAGGTAGAAATAGAAAATGAACCGATAGACTCTCAAAACCACAATCAAGATGCACAACCACATATGGGGTCACATAGGAAAGAGTGGGCCCTAGATCAAGCAAATAATACACATCACAAGATAAAAGTCTCAACATACCCGTGATAATATCGGGAGATGCCTCAAAATCCTGGCGAGTAGCAAGTTCATACAAGCGGTTTCGGCCAACACCGGTGCCAAAAATAGAAGCAAAGACAGACATAGCACCGTTCGGTGCGGGAGTAGATGGAGTAGCAACGGGAGCCCTGTTAGCCCAACAAGCTGCTAAAGAGGGGCACTCATGCTGCATGTGCCCAATTTGACCATAATGAAAATATTTGTTCCTCTCCTTCTCATACTGACCACGATGACTCTGACCATAAAATCTATAAAAAAGGCAGAGTGGAGCCGACTGGGCACCACTAGCCTAAAATTGGGCACCCTGTGCCCAGGACTCACCACTAAACTAAGACCGATGAATACCTAAAAACTTTAGGTAAGGAGAGAGAGCATTATCAGAGGATAAAGAGCCCAAACTCCCCACTTCTTTTATGGCCACTTGTCACCATCTCTACCACTATGCTCAGAAGGCCTAAATTTCTTTCCCTGCCTATCACTAAGCTCAACTTGCTTCTTCTTCTCTTCTTCCACTTGGTGAATATACACAATCAATCTAGAAATATCCATGTTCTTAATCAACAAGGCTGCCTTGCTCTCAAAGACTAACTCATTGGACAATCTCGAGACAAACTTATGCATTCTAGCCCTCATGATAGAAACCATCTCAGGAGCATACCTTGATAATTAATAGAATTTCAAGGCATACTCTTGAACGAACATCCTCTCTTGCTTCAAGTTCACAAACTCTTCCGCTTTTGCCTTCCTCAACTCTTGAGGAAAGAAGTGGTCTAAAAAAGCTTTAGAGAAATCCACCCACATAGCAGGACTAGCATCAATACCTCTAGACAACTCCCACCCTTCATACCATTGGTACGCTACATCTTTCAATTGGTAGGAAGTAAACTCAACGGCCTCAATCTCCAAAGCATGCATGATTTAGAAGATCTTCTCTATTTCATCAACAAAGCCTTGAGGATCTTTCTTAACCTTCGTATAAGAGAATATAGGAACCTTATAAATTTCCCAATTCTTATGGCCTCAGAAAAATGGTAATCGGAGCACCACAGTCCAATTGAGAGGCCACCAATCGAGTCAGGAGGTTGATAGAGCGATGAAACTCGACATTAGTAGAATCCCCATGAGGTAACAGGATAGGAGGGTTACTTTCATAGTCGTGGTTGGTGGGAATAGTGGAACCCCATAAAGATGGTCAGATATCGCAGCCCTAGCCCAGGTCTAAACTCCAGAAGTCGAACGAGCTTTGTCCATAGGGCCCTCACCTGGGGCAAAAGTGTTTGCCTGAACCTCAGATCTCCTTGGAGGCATGATCTTAAAAATAGCAAAAGGAAATCAGAGGAATCCAAGACCTTAGACTCTATAGCTTGAGATTGAAACACAAGAAAGGGAAATATTTCCTTAAATATCTCATAGCCCCTCTTTTATAAGTGTGGTGCGCTTCATACCCATAAAAGAGACTCTACTCGGCACGATATAGTGGACACCTAACTGTCCATAAACCTAGGCTCTGATACCAACTTGGCACGCCCCAAAATTAGGCTATGTCATATGGGCACCTCAAGACCACATGGATCGAAGGTCACCCTGATAACCCAGCCTAATCATCAATATAAATCACAAGGGTCGGATGAATCCCGACCATAATAGGATAGCGGAAGTATACTACAAGTCATAACTTAAACATGTCTAAATAGTTCACTAGATTCATCAATCTAATCATTACACCCAAGTCCACAGTCATCCATAATACCTCTATACAAACCGATATTTAGAAATGTATATGCCGGGACAAGCCCCCAAAAATAGCCAAACCAAGTCAAAATAAGACTAAGTCTAAATATAAAAGACCATGAATGAATGTCTTCCAAAATAAGAAAGCTCACCACTCCAAAGTCAATGCACAGACCACTTCGATCACCTAATCACTGCGTAGGAAGAGAAGGTGATGCTTCAACCCCTATGTCGCATGGGGATATAGCGTTTAGAGTCAATAACGGTTGGAACACCAGCATGTAATTTAAGGATAAGGATATAATAGTATCGCCATTTAACAATAAGTCGATATAACATATTCAATCATATTTATACACTTACCCTTACATATAGGTATATCACATGCTAATCAAGAAATCAAGGCTTAACAATATTCTTAAACATTCATTCACTAGACATGAAGTGGAGGATTCTGACCTTCCACACTTAAGTTCAACAATTCTATCTAGGCATAGGACTTTAACTACAATCACATGCCATTAGACAAAGGACTTTAACCATGATTACACATTCATTAACCAAGGACTTTGACCACATACACAATCATTCAAACAAGGGACTCTAACCACAAACCCTTTTATCTAGGCAAGGGACTCCAACCTCATGCCCATTCATTAGACAATGTACTCTAACCTCATGCCAAGGGACTCTAACTGTAAGCCATTTTATTCGGTGAGGTACATTAACCTCAAGAGATTTCTTAAAGCAAGGGACTTTAACCTCGAGCAATTTTATTGGGCAAGGGACCTCAACCTCAAGCCATTTCATAAGGCAGGGACTTCAACCTCAAGCCATCACAACTATCATAGTTGGCATTGGTACTTTAACCCTTTGCCCATGCATCAATAATTATTCCATACAACACTTAAGGACTTTAACCATTTAGCTAATTCAACACTAAACGTGACCACATGGTACTTATGGGAGCCTTTATTGCTTAACCATTTCAATTGGCCGGTGCCTTCTATCAATCCATCATACAATTCAATCTATGGTCATCAAAACCCTTAAAGACTATTCATATTCCATTAACAATCTTATACCACAATCTCACCATACTTTAGTTCAACACACAATTCAAGTTCATTTTCATATTTAGGGATTTTAACCCCTCATTAGCCATCAACCAACAAGGTTATCAATTTTAGAATACATGGATCATAATTCCTTTACAAAATCATTTATCCACCATTCATAACTATTGGGCCATTGACCTAGTTTAATACATCACCAACAACTGACTAGATAATTCAATTGGATATTTTCACAAACACCTTATGTGCATACTTTTAACAAGGTTATTTTCATGGTAGAAATTATCAAGATTAGGGTTACTCAAGGCCCTCATGTTAAACCACATACAAAAAGCACCCACATATGCAAATCATCATCAATAACATGTATAAACACAAGTCTTAGCAAGATTCAATATTATTTATCATTAAACAACAAAACCCATTTCATTTGATTTCAAAATCATCATGTACACTTACCAATCCAAGTGTAAAATACATGTATTTAGATTTATTTAACAAGGGGAAAGAGTTAGATGCCTAAAACAACTTGATTAACCAAGAATATTGACTCCACTTTGCCTCTTGAAGACCACCCTTGAACCCTAGCCTTTAATTCTTCAAAGATGAGTTTGAGAGAGTGTTTTGGATGTTTGATCCACTTAAAATGTGTTTAAGGAGGCCATAGACACTTATATAATTAGGGTGTAAGAAATGGCCACAAGGCCCCTAGTTAAAAGCTGGAAAATAGCCGTCCAGGTGGGTACGACTCACTAGAGTCAATCGTACCCTAGGGTATGAGTGGTACCCTAACTCGTACCCTAGACTTATCGTAGGCCACCTATAATGATAAGGTTACAACCACACACCCTTAAGTCGTATCAAAAGGGTACGACTTATGCCCTAACTGTATACAACACTCGTACCAAAAATAGTCCACTCTACACCAAGTGCCATGCACCAGATGAATTACCTAGGTATGATTAAAGGAAGGTTCACTCGTATAGTGGACAGTATACTATCCTCCTAGGCTGCCCAATGTACGAGAGGGGAGGGGAGAGTGGATACGACCCATATCCAAGGGTATGACTCATGCCCCTAGTCGTACCTACCCTAAAGACATCAAATGGTGAAGTTATTCTTATGGTTCAAAGCCTGGGTGTTTCAATGGGATGATTTGTATTTTAAAATTAAATTATCAGTTTTCTTTTTAGAAAGTATACAAGTCGCGATGTCCTTCTATGAGTGTGGAGGTAATGTCGGAGATGATGTCTACATTTTCATTCCACAATGGGTCAAATCAAACTTTAATTTGTATCTATACAAATACACACAAAAAATTAGTACTAACTTTTTTTATTTTTTCATACTTGTTTTAATTAGTATTTTTAGAAGAGATATAAGCCCCATTTGGCAACGAGAATAATAATTTTTAAAAGTTGAAGTTGAAATTAGAGTTGTATTGTGTTTCTCCACAAATATAGATTGGAGTTGTTTTAGAAATTTTGTAAGAGAAATTGGAGAGAAAAATATAAAAACAAGTTTTACTTGTTTTGACTTTTTCGAAAATAAGTTTCACTAAAGTAAAATAAATCTTATGGACAAAACTATTATCACTTATTTCACTAAAGTAAAATAATTTTTTTAAAAAATAAAATTTCTCAAGGTCAAATGTTTACGTAGTCTTTTACTTCACATAGTAATAACATTATTTATAATAGTAAAAATTAATTCAAGTTAATAAGATATATTACCCAGGTGAATTGTAAAAACTTTATTTCTTAATATGAAGATTAGAATAATTTAATACAAAGCTCTAAAGTATTTCTATTAAGAAGTAAGTATGTTTTATCTCTTTAGTCTTTATATGTTTTTTTTTTCAATTTTCAATATTAGAAAATATAATTATAAATTCTCCACTAAAATTGTTACGGACTCAAAATTTTGAGACCTAAAATATAGAGTTCTTCCGTCCACCCTTAAATTACCCATGATATGGGAGTACATGGATTGAAGCCTACAACAATTCATTTACTAGCTTTTTTACAAATATTTTAATTTATTATGATATAATACAAAAGGAATAAAGGTTGGAAAGAGTTTTAGATTGTATCTTTAGAGTAACAACGTACTTTATCATAGTATGAATCTGTCACAGCTTAAAATAGGCACGTGATGATACTTGGCATATCCTCTGGACAAGTAAGTCTAACCCAATTCAAAAGAACACAAATCGAGAAAATAGAAAACAGAAACGAAAGAATAGCGTAATCCTAATTAATATAAATGAGACATAAATATCAAAAATATATTCCAGGTCTGGTTGTCACTAGTACATGCATCTATCTAATACATAGTCAAATTGAGAATAATCGCCTAAAATATATTAAATGCGAATAAAACACAAGACATAAGAAGAAAGATTTGAGAAATTTTGAAGTCCATCAGCCATTACCTCGATCTTCGCGATGCCAAAACTAAAGAAAATAATCTACAAGCTTCCAGCCTATTCAATAACTGCATGGGGTGAAAAAAACACAAAAAAGAAAGAAAACAAGGGTGAGTGTGACACATGTACTTAACAAGCATCGTCGATAACCCACCTCAATTCAAAGTAATGGCGAGAACCGCCACCCCAACCACCCAAGACTTCCCAACAATCTAAAATCTAGTATATACATCACTTTATTGTAATTCAGTTACACAATATAAAATTTAACATATTAACCATAAATGGGGCAAACACTTCAATCTAGATGAATCAACACTAGTCATTCTTGTGATCAATAGTTAAGAAAAGTCATTTACGAAGGAGACTCATTAACACATAAGACAGACTTAATCAATTATAATTGACCAGTATTATGGAATGAAATAGAAAGATTGTATATATAAAGGTGTATAATATAGACTATCAAAAGGTGCTACAAAACTATCTCTCCAATCAAGCCACAGTCATATCCCACGTCTCATAATACCTCAACCTCTCAACTAATGTAAGATGATATAAGATAATGTAATGGAATAACATGAATGTTCAAACACAATATTACAAACAAGGTTATATCACGGTAATACAATACAAGAGTAAAATACTACAGAATACCAAAATATACTAATAAATGTCAATGCAATATAAATGATGTAATGTAATATAGTGATAAAGATGGGATAGTGATGAATATTTGAAAGTTATCGCATAACTTTCTGTATACACCATCGAACAATGCTGCTTCCAAAGTAGGATTCATGGGGGTTCGCAATTCATATACTTTTCATAATCTCAAATCCATCTCTCCAGCTAGTGTTAACGAATCAAGGTTACCACAATATCTCATACACCTCTCTGATTAATGTTCAAGGATCAAGATTGCCACAATATCTCATTAAAATATCTCAATCAACCTTACCGGCAAATAACCTCAGTCAAGGATTTTATAAAAATCATTATTTTCTTTTGAATAGGTAAAACATTAGTGTTATCAATCTCATGGACATGTATGAATGATATGAAGATGATATATTCACAACCAAAATAGCATGAAGTATAAGTGTGCTTAAAATCAACTCTAGGTGGCAATTTTCCACTTTCATGATGTAAGGCATCGTAAGCACCACAGTATAAAAGCCACTCATGACATCAATAATATCATTTAAAGCTCCTCATTTGAGTAATATCAATATAATAAAGGAAATTTAATGAACTAACATGATTTATGATAACAAGTCAAGCCCTTACCCGGTGACACAATAACAAATATGATAATTAAGTGCACAATCATAGCCAAAAATATCAACTCACTCGAGCATCACCACAATAAACTCTCCAAATCAAAAATAATATTCACATATTCACATAGATATTTCTCAAGTCAATAATATTGTTCACATAAGCCCCCATATAGGCAACACAAAATTAACAACAATTTTAATGACAATTTATTACGAAACTACCCAAATCTAGCTTGTCCATATTATAAGTCTCATCCACTGTTACAAAATCATTTATACTCTAAGTGTTTACTAAACTTTAATCATTTCATAACAAGGTTAAAATAATCTAACTATCCTCTAGAAAATCACCAAGTCCGATACAAGCTCAAAATATAAATAATCCTTATCAATTATTCAAGAACACCAAGTTATTCATTTGTAATCTATTCTAGCGATATTTACAAGTAGCAAAACTAAGTAGAATAGACATTTATCTAAATACAATTCATCAAAATACTCTGATACCCTCAAAGATGCTCTCCATTTCGCCTAAGTGGGCCCTAAATCCGAAATGAAACACAAATTACAAACAAACAGGCATACAACATATAAACACTTTGAAAAAAGTCAAGGTACATCTCAATTCTCAACTTACTTTAAATGAAGATATGCAAGCCCAAACATTGTTCAAAGCCCTAACCGAAAGTTTGACTTTCTTGAATCAACCCGAAATGCGTCCAATGTAATCAATTATGTCATCTACAAGTCAAAAAAAGCTAATAATACTCATATTAATCTTATTTAAGACGAGTTCAAATCGGATTTAAAAATGAAAAGGGGTAAAATTGAAATTATATTTTAGAAATATATTTTTCAAGGTTAAAAGAATATACAATTGAAAATCCGCATGAAAACAAGTTAAAAACAAGGTCAAAATTGAGGAAAAATCATTTTCAAGTTCTTTCGAGAAAATCGTCAAAATTTCATGTTAAAATCAAGATTAAAGAATGTTTTGTTGTTATGATTCAATGTAAAGTAATGGAAATAACATTTTGGAGCTTACCTAAGCTCAAATGGTGATGAAAATCCTTAAAATATTCAAATCTGAAGCTCAAAGTCCAAAAATAATGAAAAAATGCTAAATAAATTTATATACAGTGGTGACCACTTAAATGGCTAAATTTCACTAGTTTTTCAAATGAAGGGTTAAAATATAAATTAAACGCTTGGAGCCCAAACTAACCATACCACTAATTCAAAATCGATATTTTAAATTTAATAAAATTGTCAGAATCGTCATCCAAGACTCAAATTAAAAAATATTGATCAAAGTTAAATTAACCCCTTTTAAGAGTGTTCAAAATCATAAATTCATTTAATATACTTTTAATGCATCAAAAAATGTGTCAACCATTCTCATAATCGTAAATGGGATAAAGCAACTAAGGAAAAGGGCAAAATGGGCAACATACAAAAATTTATAAATTTTAATTTGAGGATCATTATAGTATCCACCACTAAGATTCACGTTTATCCTCTAATGTACAAGCAAGATAATGTCAAAAATAGGTATAGGATAGAAAATACCCTCGAGAGACATCAAGCAAGCACTCTAACACAGAGTCACAATCATAGAACTACAAATCTCACCATAGAGCTAGAAATATATCACATAAGGACTCACAAGGTCACAACACTAGCATCTAAGGCTAAATTCTCAATGAAGCCGAATTTTTATATTTTTGAACTTCCTATATACCCAAGATCTGAGTCGAACACAATGGAATATCTAAATACACCCGGCTAAACTAAACCTGACCAAGATACCGTGAGACATTGGATACAATAACAAGATCAAAAATTATTCTTGAACTCAACAAAAGCCAATGAACATATAAGTCACACAATTATCCACCAAAATACTGAATTGACCTACCTAAGGCTGATGCTATCACTATCAAATCAAACAATACTATAGCCTCAGGCTAATGATACTAGGCCAAAAATTGACATCAAAATTATACAAAAATTTAAAAGTCACACTCAGCACACTAAATTACGATGCAAAACTCAAAACCTACATAACCCTTTGAGGTAATTGAGAATCACCCGAACACTCTAAAAATCATAGGCATGAATTGTCTAAATAACATTGAATACTCAAGTTACTCATCACAATAACACAACAATCCTCAATATCCAAAAGCCACCAAACAAGCCAAAGTCCTCAATAATCGGAGTAGAATAATGAGTCTTTTCAATCCCACACACATAAGCAACCCATCATAATAAAAAAAAATCAACTCGTAGAAGAAGTACAACAATCACTATATCTCACTAACGAATGTCTATATCATAAATCAATCTTGAAAGAATCACCGCTAGACTCTTCATATGCTACTAATAAACCAAACTATCAGGACCTCAAATTTTCAATTCGAACCCATAGCAAAACTCTAAATATATCAAAACTCCTTATGTACAATTTCTTAATGTTTTATTACTTAAATTCTCATTCAGTATTTTCTTCAATACAAGAATTATGGAGGAGTAGCACATACTCCAAATAAAACTCATAAGAAAAAATATTTCATTAGGCCACTTAGCTATAGAAGTAATATTTGCTACAAGTAAGTTTCCATTTTCATTCAAAACTCTTTTCGAAACAAAGTCAAAATTACTCATAAGCTAAAATCCGTCAACCCTAATAGAGGAACGTCTCAATACCATTGAATCCCATCATGCCACATAGGTCAATCTGTAAGAAGTCCTTCCATATTAATTGTATCAAATCCGACCCACCAAAAGATTTTCTTGCTCAATCTAGTAAGTACCATAGTTATCCTACAAAGCAAATATCGTTAATACAACATTAACCTAAACTACAAATACACCAAAGTGACCACCTACAATCATCAACTCACGTACATCACTATTATTAACACTTGCAGGAAATTCTACACAAGCCTTTTAGTTGTGACTTTCTTTACTCACAATTCACCATCCGAATAATCAAAATACTTCCTCGATCCCAACTGATCGATGACTCTCTAGAAAACACCTGATCACCTTTTATAATTTGAATATACCAAAATCCACTTTTGATCCACCACTAGTCCACAATATAACCATCAAAGAAATCATACTTAAATACACCAAAATCTACAAAACTCAAGGAATCAAGCCTAATTCTATTATGCACTCTAAGTGAGTCGTGAAATAGGATCAGTTTATCCAATCCACCACTAAGAAATCAACTATAGGGAAACAATATTTGTAGACCTAGCAAAATACCACGAATCATATTAGGACTCAATATCAAATAAGAAAATGCATAAAAGAATATAGGCTCATAATCAAACACTACCAAGATAAATCAGCGCGGATTAAAATCATACCTGTGGCTACTATACTGGAAACTCATGCCTTGTGTCCATCATGTGAAACTTGATACTGAGACCTATCATCTCTTAGAGCAACTGATGAAAAATCTCTCCATCTAAGTTGTGGGTAATTCCTCCTATGGTGCCCAAGATCCTCACATAAGAAGCAACCCCAAAAAAGTCAGAGTCTCCTGAACTAGGTCTGAAGAATCTGAATGACCACCCTGATCTAACCCTTTCCAAGCATAACCATGAAGATTTTGATCTCCATCAAAAATATTGTTATGATCATCAGATCCATGTGCCATCTAGCTCGCAAGCTTCTTATGTCCCCACACAAACTCTTTTAGAACTCTCGAGCAAATTGATTCTATGAAAGAGGAAGTGATCCAACTGGCTTGCTCTCTACAAAAATCCTCCACCACTACCTGTCTGACCCAAAGAACTGAAAGGCAATGAAATCTACTTCATTGGAGTCAACCAAGCCCAGCCTGTGCATCCTATCGTGATAACCAAATAAGAACACATAAACATTAAACCTAGGATCTTCAGCGAATTGGGGAGCACCTATTTTCATGAAATATATGTATCTAATCCATCTTTCCATGGACATAAAGAGTAAAGTCACTTGATGTGCAACAGTCTATAGCAATACCTCATCAACATTAAGAGAATCAGTAGTAGGCATATGTGCATCTGGTGTCTGAAGCCCTGAAGTACCACCTTACTTTGTAGGAATACATGAAAATGTTATTATTGTAGTCCATAACTATATGTTTTAACAAACAAGATCTTAGTAAAATAAAATCTTTAAAGTTTAATTAGTTTAAATATATATAATAGCTTTTTTAAAATTGAAAAAAAAAATCTCTATAAAATTAAATGAAAAAAATAAATTAACTCTTACTCTTGGGAGAGAATTAATGGTCAAAACATCTTCTCCTTTACTCCTTTGATAATTGAGAGTTTATAATTTAATTAGAACATTAATAGACTATGCATTTATTGAACTAAAATCAAATTGCGTATTTTTATTCTGATATTTATTATTTTGACAAAAATATATTATTTCATATATTTTGTTATGAAATATAAAGTAACAATAACAAGAATAAATACAGAAAGAAGAGAGAAGACTTCTTTATTTCTCTTGATGATGAGAGATCATAAGATTGAGGATACAATGAATGGAACCCCTCTATTTATGGGAAAAATATTCCAAGTTTCTCTCTAAAAGATAGATATTTCATATCCATGCATATATCAACTAGATCTTGATAGACATTCACCATAATGTAAATACATTTATAACACTCCCCCTTGAATATCTAATTGATAGATAATGTGCCTCGTTAAAACTTTACTAATGATACGCATTTCGGCTGCCTTATTAAAAAAGTTACAAGGAAAATTCAGTGGGACAAAACCTTGAAAGGAAAAAAGAGTACAATGTGTATTTTCTCCTGCTGATAAGAACATCAATGAACTCTTGCATCCTGATCTTGTGCACCATCTTCTTGAAAATTTTAGCTAAAAGAGACTTGGTGAATAAATCAGTCACATTGTCACTTGAACGAATTTTTGCACATTACTATCACCATTCTTTTTGTAGCTCATGTGTATAGAAATTTTTTGGCGAAATATGCTTCATTCTACCTCTGTTGCTAAAATGAAGGACAACATAATCCCCAATCAAACGGCCTTGAGAAGAGGTCCACTAGCCAGAGTATCATCTCTTAAGTTGTGCTAAGCATGCTGCATTATCTTCATATAAGATTGTGGGTACTTTGTTACATTTCAAACTATATTTTTCTCGAATGATATGTATCCTGTACCTCAACCACACACACTCTCAGCTTACTTCATGAATAGCTATCATCTCAGCAAGGTTCGATGAAGTGGCTATGATAGACTGCTTTATATATCTCTAAGATATGACAATACCCCCACATATAAACACATAGCCTGTTTGAGATCGAGCTTTATGTGGGTCAGATAAGTACCCAGCATCAGCATAGCCAATAAGATCGGGACTATAAGCTTTAGAAAAAAATAAACTTATGTATTTTATCCTATTTTGATGTCTCCTAATAGGAGCAGAAATATACCTTGCTAATGAATTGAATGAAAATGCTATATCAGGCCTTGTAGTATTACAAGATACACTAGTGCACCACTTTCACTAAGATATGATACTTCATAATAAATCCAATTCGGTATATTTCTCATTTCAGTAAATAATCTATTGCTCTTGAAAACTCTCCAAGAGTTTCAATAATATTCAAACTATCAATTTATTCCTTATAAGGATAACAAATAAGTTTCTCAAAAACTTTATATGTTTCAAGCATTTTGAATCCTTTAGGAATTTTCATATAGATTTTTGTCAAGTGACAATATTTAGTATTTCATGTGTGACTCTACTAGTGTCTGGACACCAAATCAAATAAGTGTTATGCTTACCAAGATACATCCTTTCATGTCACTTAATAAATGTTTCTACGTCAGCATAATTAAATAAATATAGAATTCAGATCCTCGTAAGCTTTTACAATATTGCGCCAATATTGTATCAAAGATATCATCAATGATATATCATTTTATATCGATTCACAATGTAACATAACATTTTGAGATCTCATCACTTCATTATTTTTAGGTACCTAAACCACTCATAAGGTTTCATGAAGTGTTATGTCGTAGGATCTTCAAGAGCACATTGCCTTTTTATTATGATTATTTAATCCTTATTATTTTTAAGAATTATTTTATTTTGAACCAATTGGTCTACCATGCTTCACGCATGCATAGACTATGTTCTTTAGGACACAAAATTGGAGCACTTGCAGCTTAAATATGAGATGCTTTCGGCATTTGACTTGAATTATCTTTTAAATGAGGATCTGACGACAATTCCTAATATTTCATAGTTGCTTATAATCTCCCCCTTTGATACTCCCAAATTATAACTCTCATTAGAAAGTGTAAGCGATCGCTGTCAAATATAGAACCCAACTAGGTTGGGGTTGAATCCCACAGGGAATACTGTGCAACCTAAGTGTTATGGTTGTTAATAGACTATTGATCGAAGGCTCCGAAAAGAGGGGGTTTTGAATTGTTAACAGTATTTAAATGGTTATAACGAGTAGCGTTCCAACAAGAATTTCTATTACAAGTATTAATTCAATGAGAATAACAAACTAGAGTTATGATCACCAAGATATTCAAGTAGATGGGGTCGTGAATTATCTTAAATTCCTAATTTACTACTTCGATTGTAAGAGTTATTGAATTCTAAAGTTCACCCATTTGTTTCTCAACCTAAATGGATAATTTACCCTTTAATTCTTTCTAACTTAAAGAGTGCATTGATTTATTCAATTAGTCCCTCATGTGGGTCAATCCTTGTTAAGGCATCAACTCATAACCCTAAGGCTAAAGCCTTTAGATTTCATGTAAACTCCTTATTTTCCCAACATATACTTTTATTCTCAAACAAGTAATGTTATTGGGCTCACCCTTCAAGTTTGCAACCAAGAAAGGTCATTAATGTGAAGAAGGGTTTATACAACCTCACTTATATATGGGAATTAACCATTTTCACTACCCTAATCAGCTATTCACATCAAGGATCCCATAACCCTAGTTATGAGAGTTTAGCCACACATCTCAAGAGAAGAAGAAGAATAAGGAATCATAGTGTTCTTCATAAATGAATTTAGGAATTACTTACAAAAATCACAAAAATTGTTCTTGAATCTTTAGTGAGAATAAGAATAAAATGACTAGATCCATAATTGTAACTTTGAATCTCAGAGAAAACTACGTTACAATAAGGCTTTGTAGATGGAAATATCATAAAATATACCTAAATAAAACATAAACTGGTTATTTATATGTTACAAGGTACTGAGGATTTAAAATTTAAACTCATTAAAAACCACATCGAAGTTGACGATCACGGTGACGGCTCATCGAAAGCCTGATGGTCAATCACGTGGACCATCACTGAAGGTCCCAAAGTGCTACATTCTGGTTAAGGGCTGACGGTCATGTTGGCGAATCAGTTTTATCCTGGCGATCAGTCACATGGGTCGTCACTTGATCCTCCGAAAACCCATTCTCTGTTTCAGCTGAAGACCAAGTTGGTGGTCTGTCAGTGATCTGACGGTCCATAACTTGGACCATCGCATGAGTCACTCTCTTGTTTCTTTCAATTTAAATCTGATGGTCCGTCGCATGGCTGACGGTCCGTCAGTTCAACCGTCAATAGTCTTTTTATGCTACATCTCCAGTTTTCTTTTTCAACTAACTCCTTGGCCTGAAAACACTAAAATCCCATATTAAATAAAATATCAATTGCTTGAAAACATATAATTATTTCTTGTAAAAGATGTAAAATATTTTGTTAAAAGCCAGAACATCAACGCCCTCAACTTAAGACACTTGCTTGTCCTCAAGCAACTCAGCACCAAACTGAATACATGAACAATACAATAACAGGCAATCAACTACTGAACTAGATTTCACACAAACAGTCACTTGCCATTTCACTCATAAGAGCTCAACATATCAGGATCTACAACCGGTATTATTTATAATTCAGCACATACACACAAACATGGATATATTATCCTTCAGAGATCAGCAAAACTAGGTGTAACTCAAGTTGCCCTCACAGACAATAAAGTCCACCACTCATTATATCTTGTGGATAAAAATCAATACTCTCACACTCATCAAAAAAGTTACAAACATAGCATATACACCCATAGGCTTTCCCTTATCATCTAATGCTCCCTTATGGTTGATTCGCAAAGATCAAGCAGGTCTTTTTCAGGCTTCTGAAAAAGTTCTAAGGCTAGGTGAGGATAAATTTTTGGGAAAAGTAACTCAACATTCAGACTTAACTCTCTTTGCCCTTGAATTCTACTCACCAAGGCTACTGATTTTCTAGCTCACTTACAGTCTCTATCATTTATTCACACTTTGCCACAACCCTCTTTTTTTTATATAAGCATCAACCACCCTCAACTTATGCTGATGATGTCGGTCGAGGAGCATAATATCTTAAATAGATCAGGGTCGAATGGTTTATTTTAGCTCTAAACCAGTATTTTATTAAATTACTAACGTCCTGACAGTAGCCACCCCCAACTTAGGTGTTTTGCCTAAGTTAAGGTGCACATTGTCCAATCTTAGACCAGGGCCAAGGTTAGGTGTTAGCAACCTAAAGAAAGTTAATTAGAGTTATTGGGAATGAAGAAAACTAACATAAGCTCAAAAAGGGTTCAAAAATGGAAAAATCTTCCACAAAACAACATTAATGAACTGGGCAAGTTCTAGGTATATAACTATGTAAGAACTAAAACAAATGCTCGCACACATAGGCACATGAGTTACACTTATTCTACCAACTCATGGTATTTACATCACATAGTCATGCACACTTAACATCCTAATGCTAATTACAGAATTCACCAATGGTTGTTCAACATATGCTAACTGACAAGAGAAAATAGTCATACAAACATGTTCATAGTCTTATGCCACAGTCATACATCATCCATATATACAAAAGATGCTAAAAGAAAAGACACTTTCATAAATAACATCAACAACGGATATTTACATCACAATTACTTAGGAAAAGGAAATACAACCTAGACATGCCGGTTCTACTAGATAGCGCACGGGAGGAAAAGAACACAGGCAACAAAAACCCCCATGGTACAAGTATACCTACCCCGATAAAAAATAAAATGCGTTGTCCCTAATGCATATAAGTAAAATACAGAAGAAGGGAATACTTGTAAATCCTCTTACTCAGATGAGGCATCAGTAAAATGTGGTAAGGATCTTGTGGCCTCACCTGTAGCAATGGTGGTAGGGGTATTCACAATATCTTTCTCTAAAATCAGAGGTATGTCAACACGATCTAGGTATGAAATAGCCCCCTAGCTGGGGCCAAACTAGTGGAAACTCCTGCAACTTCTTCTGCAAGATTCTTCTATCTCATCTCTTTATCTCTCCTCGATCTTTTCATAGCTTTCCTTATATTTCGCTCTTCTCTCTCTTTTGGTGTCATTTATTCTTGCCTTTTTCTTATGGCAGCTTTTTTATCAGCATTTTTATCCACTTACTTTCCTTTGTCATTCAATGGAATCCCTATCAAATAAAAAATACCTTCATCTTCATCACTTATCACAGAGTAGGATCAAAAGTGGGTTGTTGGGTCTGTTGGCATTTCAGCTCTGCTATGTCCGTCTGTGCTTGTTTAAATTCTGCCATGAACTTAGCAAGATCCGGAATGGATATCACATTAGCCTTTTATTGATACGCTCTTCCATATGGTCTATCCTAGTCTTAATGTTTTGGAATAGACGGATTGCCTCAGCTACAATTTGGTCAACAAAGGCTTGAATTACGAAGCCCGTGTGTATAGCTGCTTCATGAACTTTTTTTGGAGTTTAACAGACTTGGCAAAATTTTCCTGTGTTAATCTGTACTACGAATACTGGGGTGGGATAGATGCAGAGTATGCAGTTTCACCCATTTGCGGGGCATAGATTCTGATCCTGCAGATGTACTAGGTGACACATAATCAGGCGGTACATAAGTACTGATAGACAACGGCAAACCTATAGGGATATCAGAAGTATCAAGGGCTAGCGATGACTGTGTCTGGTAGGCCAGATGTTTGTTGACTCACATCTCAAACTCTGAGTCATCTTTTGATTTCTCAATGTCCTACCTATGAGTAGACCAAACTTTATTATCAACTCCTCGAATCAAAGACACATTGGCCTGCCTGCATAACTCCGTGATCAAACACAGGAATGGTAGTGCGCTTGCCACTTTATGTACCCTCACAAATATTTCATTAGCAATAATTATTCAAAAATCAATCTTTATCCCTACAATCAGACTAGCCACCAGCACAACCCTATGACTATCCAAATTGGCATAACTCCCTGTTGGCATCAACCTTAATCGAACAATAGCCCACTAGAATTTAACTCAAAAGCTAAGAGAGAATTTAGCAATGCGCTCTCACGGTTTGGTTGCCTAGGAGGGGTTTCCATTATCAATAAATAGCACAGACAACCAAAGCCTTTGAATGGATGCGGAATTCAATCGATACTCAAGATCTAGAACCGCAGCCGGTGCTTCGTACTCGGTCCCAAACAGCATCCTATTGATTGTTTGAGCCGATATATCAATGTTAACCCCTCTGACCAGAACTGATTCCCTATTAGGCAAATCTAAAATCTTTGAGCCCTTGGGATAATCTTTCTCTGCCAGTGCCAAGTAATTGGGAAAAAGCTCCCTTACAAGATTTGGTTGGTATGATTCAATAGGCTTACTTATCCAGGCTAACTCATACTCATTGAAACGTCGATCCAGCTCAGGATATTCATGCAACTCAGTCATCACTATCTAATACTCTTCAGAGATCAGTCTTTTGATTAGCCTACTTGCAGTCGGTTCCAGTCCATCAAGAACTTATCCTTTGCTTCTTCAATTTGATATCTGAGTGCCTCCCTTGTTTGAGGATCCTTGCTCTTGACCACACTGGCTTCCTCAGTTTCTGCCTCAACTAGGTTGGGTTTAGATGTATTAATCTCTTTCTCATTGGGGCTCGAACTGGTGCTACTAGCGCTGCTCTCACTCTCCTCTTCAGACTAGAGAGTGTGTGGGGTGCCCTATCTTATTTCCAAGTATTCAAGGTGGGTACCTCCTTTCTCCTAGCTGGCTCACCTCTTCCCCTTTGTACTCTACCACCGCCTCTGATTAGAGGGAGTTTTTATGCCGTATAGCCTGAGAAAAGAACAAGGAATTAGTTTGCAATTCATAACCAGTCCAAAATAGTGGAAATATGGCATGATGAAAGGTCTAATGGTCTGTTGGACTCACCGTCAGGCCTTAACCAGTATGTCTCTTTTCAGATAGCCTTATGATGGTGACTTGACGGTCCGTCAGGAGTCCGAAGATCCACCAATTCATCTGTCGCGACTTAAATAGAAAGTTCCAGAGGTCCAACGGTTTGTCAGGGTGGCCATCGCTTGGATTTTACAATATTTTATTTTCACTGGGACAATTCATCGAACTCTTGGTTTGCATTATTCAACTCTTAACCAATAATAACATCAATTCAGTGTTTAAGTACAAATTTTGCTATTTTGGGTACATGGGTTACTCAGACTTCACCCAGAACAGAATATACCAGAGTTTGACTTTGACTCAAAAATAACAACAAGGCAAGAAAAAATAAGATGAAGTTCTTTTTGAGGCATTAACAACCTTCACAAAATCGAATCCACCATTCTAAAGGAAAAAGGAGAAAAATTGCGATCGTATCTTAATTTCACAGAATTCTTCACTACTCAACTTGCAAAAATTCACACCAAACTATGACTAATAACTTGCTTTATTAGTGAAAAATGCAACTAACTTTGTGATGAGAATAATAGAAGAAGAAGGTTGTTTAAATAAGGGAGAATGGGGAAGAGGAAGAGTCCTAGAAGGAGATAACTGATCCTTGGTTCAGTGAATGGAAAAGAATACAGTTAAAGGATTTGTAAAGGTGGAAACTTGTGTAACCGTTCCTTTTATCACTTAAAAATATTTTGGGTCAAATAAAAATGGTTTATTTATCATTAAAAATTACCGACCTGACCTGTTAACTAGGGTTTAGTTGACGATTGACCTGACGGTCTATTAGGACTCCGACGGTCTGTCAGGTTGAGCATTGTGGCTTACCAGAAACTCATCAATCATACTTTGGTACGACGGTTGGAACGACGGTCCATCAGTAATGCGATGGCCCATCGAGCAGTCCGTCAGTCCATTCCAGAAACGTTGAATTTGAGCTTAAGGTTGACGGAGGCCTTGACGATCCGTCGAGGCGTCGAGGCCTTGATAGTCCACCAAGGCCTTGAAGGTCCGTTGGCCTTTCCTTCGCACTCTTTCAACTGGAGAAAAATCCTTTCTTTCTGCATTCTCAGTCCTTTACACTTCCCAAACACATCAAATTACACAAAAATAACAAATAAAATCTAACTATGATTACAACAACACTTTGTGGGTTGCCTCCCGCTAGCGCCTGATTTATTATCGCGGTACGACTCAGTTTTCTTGATTACTCAGACTACATCAAGATAAACTGTACTTAAACATTTTATCGAGTTCGTAGGATCGATGTATTGCTTGACTCGCTGCCCGTTCACTTTAAAGACACTTCCATTATTATTCTCAAGTTCTACTACCCCAGATGAGTAGATTTAGGTGACTTTAAACGAGCCAAACCACTTAGATTTAAGTTTACCTGGGAAGATCTTGATTCTGGAGTTGAAGAGTAATACCCAATCGCCTACTTTAAAATCATGCTTTTCGATTCTTTGATCATGGTACTTCTTTATTCTTTCTTTATACAGATCCGCCCTCTCATATGCACCGAGACGAAATTCATCTATCTCATTCAATTACCCCAATCTTAATTTTGTTACTTCCTTCCAATCCAGATTTGACCGCTTGAGCGCCCACAGAGCTTTGTGTTCTAGCTCAACCAGAAGGTGATATACTTTATCGTAAACCAGCTAATACGGAGACATCTCAATAGGTGTCTTGAAAGCTGTTCGATATACCCACAAGGCATTATCGAGCTCTGAGACCAATCACTCCTAATCGTCTTCACTGTCTAGGCTAATATTGCTTTAGTCTCCCAGTTCAAAACCTTCACTTTCCCACTAGTTTGTGGGTGGTATGGAGTTTCCACCTTGTGTTTCTTAACACCGCATTTCGCCAAAGCATCTCAGAACACTCGGTTGCAAAAATATGATCCACCATCGCTTATGATGGTACGTGGTACCCAAAGGCGAGAGAAGATATTTTTTTAAGGAATGCAACCACTCTCTTTCCTTTATTATCGGCCAAAGCGACTGCTTCAACCCATTTTGACACATAATCAATGGTGACCAATATGTATTTCAATCCATACGAGCTCACAAAGGGCCCCATGAAATCAATGCCCCATACATCGAACAACTCGGCTTCCATCATTTTTGTCATAGGCATCTCATGGTTCTTTGAGATTGACCCTTGTCTCTAGCATTGGTTACATCTTCGCATGAACTCATAGGCATCTTTGAATAAGGTCGGCCAATAATAACTACTTTGCAATACTTTTCTCGCAGTACGGTCACCCATGGGGACCCCCTATCGGAGAAGCATGACAAGCTTCTTGGATATTCAATATGTCCATCTCTGCAATACACTGTCTGATAATATTATCCGCACACTGAAGAAATAAATACGGCTCATCCCAAAAGTAGTGTGTAACATCATGTAGGAACTTTTTCTTTTGATAAAAAGACAGATTCTCCGGGATGACTTCACTTACCACATAATTTGTAAAGTCAGCGTACCAAGGCACTCTTTCAAGCGCAGTAGCCACGACCTTCTCATTCAAAAATGTATCATTAATTTTGAACTCATCCTCGACTGCTTGGACACCCTCAAGTCTGGACAGGTGATCTGCAACTGGATTTCGCATCCTTTTCGATCTTTGACTTTGAAGTCAAACTCTTGTAGAAGTAGAACCCATTTGATTAACCTTGGTTTCTCATCCTTCTTTGCCATCAAATATCTCAAGGAAGCATGGTCTATGTGAACCACCACCTTGGTTCCCAATAAGTAAGCACGGAACTTCTCAAAAGCATAGACAATTGCGAGAAGTTCTTGCTCAGTAACAGTGTAATTCTTCTGTACCCCATTTAATGCCTTGTTCGCATAGTAAATGGGGTGGAACAACTTTTCTTTCTCCTGGACAAGAACAGCACCCAGTGCTAATCCACTTGCATCAAATAATAATTTGATGGTAATAAACTAGTCTGGAGCAACAATAATAGGGGCAGCAATAAGCTTCTCCTTAAGGCATTCAAATGCCTTCTTGCACTCATCATCAAATACAAACTTAGCTTTCTTCTCCAATAATTTGCATAGTGGATTAGCGATTTTGGAGAAATTTTTAATAAATTGGTGGTAAAATCCAGCATGACCTAAGAAACTACGTACTCTCTTTACAGAGATGGGAGGGGTAATTTCTCTATCACCTATACTTTCGCCCTATCAACTTTAATCTCTTTGGCAGAAATTTTGTGACCAAGCACAATGCCCTTCTTTACCATGAAATGGCATTTTTCTCAATTAAGCACAAGATTAAATTCCTCGCACTGCTTCAATGCTCTACTCAGATTCACCAAGCATAGTTCAAAAGAATAACCTACCACTGAAAAGTCATCCATAAACACCTCCAAGGTGTCCTCCACTATGTCAGAGAATATGGACATCATGCACCGTTGAAATGTGGCTGGTGCATTAAATAAGCCAAATGGCATCCGCTTGAAAGCAAAAGTACCGTACAGGCAAGTGAACATCGTCTTCCGTACGGGCAAGTGAACATCGTCTTCTCCTGATTCTCTAGGATGATAAAAATCTGGTTATATCTCGAATACCCATCCAGGAAATAATACCACCCTCTTCCTGCCAACCGACCAAGTATTTGATCCATAAAAGGCATCGGGAAGTGGTCCTTCAAAGTCCATGAGTTGAGCTTATGATAATCCATACAAACTCTCCACCCAGTCACAGGTCTGAGGGGAATCAACTTATTTTTCTCATTTACCACAATAGTCATTCCCTCTTTCTTGGGAACACATTGGACAGCGCTTACCCACTTACTATCAGAAATTAGGTATATAAATCCTGCGTCCAGCCATTTAATGATCTCCTTCTTAACCACCTCTTACATTGGTGGATTAAGACGGCGTTGATGCTCAATGGTTGGTGTACAATCTTCCTCAAGTTGAATCTTGTGAGTGCAAATACCGGAGGGAATACCAATAATATCGGCAATAGTCCAGCCTATAACCCTTTTATATCATCTAAGCACAGAGATAAGTGCCTCAACTTGGTGCTCACCCAAATCGGCAGCAATAATCACAGGTAAAGTATTTCCACTACCTAAAAACACGTATCGCAAATGTCCTGGCAACTCTTTCAACTCCAACACCGGTGGCTCTTTAATAGATGGCTTAGCCAGAGATGTGAGTCGATTGTTTAGATCTAAGTTCAACTTTTTGGGGGCATATGAATAGGATCCCATTTTCGTCAAAGAACAAACTGTCCCTTCGTACTCCTCAATACCTTCACCATCAAAATTCATCAAGACTACAGGTAGAGGTTCCACAGCAAATTTCTCTTTGATTGGAACCTCTCGCTCATCTTCATAATAAATATCAACGATGGAAAATACACTCATATCCTTGGGTTGCTTTATAGATTGGCACACATCAAAGTGAACCACCTCATCACTAAGCCTGAACAGTAACTCATTAGCCCTCAAATTAATAAGGACACTTTTAGTTGTGAGAAAATGTCTACCCAAGATTATGGGTACCTCAAAATCTACCTCACAGTCTAAAATAATAAAGTCTGCGGGAAATATGAAAGTGGCCACCTTTACTAGCACATCATACAATATCCCCACTGGCCGCTTTATAAATTTGTCCACCATTACTAACCACATATTTATGGGTGTAGGTTCACCCAAACCCAACCTCTTATAAACAGCATGTGGCATCAAGTTAATACTCGCTCTGAGATTACATAAGGCCTTAGCAAAATCAAGTGACCCAATAGTACAAGGAATGGTGAATGCTCTTGGGTCTGCTTTCTTTTATACCAAGGATCTTATCGAGATGGCACTACAATGGTGAAGAATATCCATCGGATTGTAGCTAACTATTCTCTTCTTCGTCACGGGATCCTTCATAAACTTGGAATTTTTGGGCATCTGCTCTAGTGCCTCTACTAAAGGCACATTCACTGTCAGATGCTTCAGCATAGCCATAAATTTCCTAGACTTTGTGTCATCAGTTTTCTTCTTCAGTTGATGGGGGAAGGGTAGCAGTGGTTTTGGGAGAGTAGTAGCTACGGCCTCCTTCTCTTTTACCTTTTCTTCCTCTAACTCGTCAACCTGTTGATGGTTAGGTGTACCCATATTACCATCCAGCTTCTTAGACTTCACTGGATGGGTTTCATCATCTTTTTCAATCATATCCTCAATCACAGCTTTGCCCACAGAAGGGCCAGGTAATACTTTACCACTCTGAGTGGTAACTGCCATGAAAGAGCTATCACTCCAAGGGATTTTCACTGTATCACTTAGCAATGTACCGCTCTTCCTCTAATTAAATGCTGTCGATAGTTGGCTCATCTGCTGCTCCAACTGTTTGATAGAATTTGAGTGCGAATTTACTAGCTGACTCATGGAAGATAAGTCACTCTTCATCGTTGTCACCCCAGTATTGGTCTCCTCAACTCCCTTTAATAGCTTCTGCATCATGTCCTCCATGGATATTTAGCCTGAACTGGTAGCAGCATTATCCCAATTTCCAGGAGGTACATACAGTTCACTCTTGTCATTCTTGTTCTTCCAATTTTCTTGCTCCCTATCCTTGTAACCTGCTTTGTCATAATAATTTCGACCTTGATTCCCTTGGCTATTGCCTCATAAACCCCCTGATTATATAGATGGTTGGCCTCCTCCTCAAAATCTGAATCAACTCTGCTCTGTGACCCAACAGTTTTCACCTTCTCAGTCTTCTTAGATAATAAATACTTAGTAAGCAGATCCATCTGGGTTTTCATGTATGCCATGTCTTAGTCATATTCTTCCTCTCTCTTATATTGTTCTATAGTTATTTCGCTAGAAACGGTAGACCTTGCTACCTCAGAATCCCTAGTATGCTAAGCTCTACTCTATTTGGTCATCTTATCAAGCATTTCAGAAGTTTCTAGAAAGGTGAGATCCATAATTGCTCCTTCTGCAGCATTATCGACAACTAGTTTCGTAATAGAATTCAAGGCTCTATACAGAGTCTCCATCAAATGCACGTTAGTCATTTTGTGATTGAGACACTTCATCAACTTCTTCTTAAATCTCTCCCAAGTCTCGTAAAAAGCCTCAGTTGGGTGATGCTTGAAATTACTGATCTCATCCCTTAACTGTAACATCTGGATGATGGAAAAACCTATCTAGGAAAGCTCTTTTCAGCTGCCTCCAGTTTGTTATAGAATCAGGGGTCAACCCATTAAGCCACAATGTTACCTCCCCAGACAGAGACAACGGAAATAGGCATAGACGAATGACATTCTTCCCTAATCCTGGGTTATAAAAAGACTTGCAAATAGTGATAAAATTCACTAAATGCATATTCAGATCATCACCCGAAAGTCTAGCAAATAGCCCCTTTAGATGAAGTAGTTGGATCATGATACCCGTGATGTTGAAATTAGCTTTGGATGACAGAGGTGGAGAAATAATAGCTCTAGTTGTACCTGCTCCATCTACTTCATCCTTATCCTCCTCAAGATCAAATTGCACAGGCTACCAATCTTGTCTTGCACTGAAAGGACAATTTCTGTTTATATTACGGTTCACAGGTGCAACCACATTCTCTGCATGCCTTTGGTTAACAGGATATAGAAAATCATCGTCTCCCAAGTCCTCATCATTTGGGTTAGGATGATGCGTTGGTTGACCATTATTTTGGTAGTTACTTGAGCTCTGGCCAGAGTGGCTAGTCTGTCTGCTTCCTGTTGATCCATCATTCTGCCAATCAATTGAGGTTCTGGATGTGCTGATAATAATAATCCACCTGACCTTCTTGTATTTGGTATACAAAAGAAATACCCTGCAAAGAGTAAAAACAATAAATAAAAGTAAAATTTGGGAAACTTGACCAAAGGTCAACTAACAATCACAAACTTAATTGACAACCGTATTTCCCGTCAACGGCGCTAAATTTTGATACGCCTAAATTACAACTCTCGTTAGAAAGTGTAAGTGATCGTTTTCAAATATAGAACCCAACTGGGTTGGGGTCAAATCCCACAGGGAATACTGTGCAAACTAAGTGTTATGGTTGTTCATAGACTATTGATCGAAGGCTTAGGAGAGAGCGAGTTTTGAATTGTTAACAATATTTAAATGGTTAAAATGAGTAGCATTCCAACTAGCGAGTTTTATTACAAGTATTAATTCAATGAGAATAACAAACTAGAGTTATGCTCACCAAGATGTTCAAGCAGATGGGGTCGTGAATTATCTTAAATTCCCAATTTACAACTTTGATTGCAAGAGTTGTTGAATTCTAAAGTTCACCCATCTGTTTCTCAACCTAAATGGATAATTTATCCTTTAATTCCTTCGAACTTAAAGAGTGTTTGATTTATTCAATTAGTCCCTCATGTGGGTCAATCCTTGTTAAGGCATCAACCCATAACTCTAAGGTTAAAGCCTTTAGATTTCATGTAAACTCCTTCTTTTCCCAACATATACTTTTCTTCTCAGACAAGTAATGTTCTTGGGCTCACCCTTCAAGTTTGCAACCAAGAAAGGTCATTAATATGAAGAAGGGTTTATACAACCTCACTTATAAATGGGAATTAATCATTTTCACTACCCCAATCAGCTATTCACATCAGGGCTCCCATAACCCTAGTTATGAGAGTTTAGCCACACTTCTCAAGAGAAGAAGAAGAAGAAGAAGAAATCATAGTGTTCTTCATAAATAAATTTAGGAATTACTTAAAAAAATCAGAAGAATTATTCTTGAATCTTTGGTAAAAATAAGAATAAAATGACTAGATCCACAATTGTAGCTTCGAATCTCAGAGAAAACTACGTTACAATAAGGTTTTCTAGATGGAAATATCATAAAAGATACCTAAATAAAACCTAAACTGGGTATATATATGTTCCCAGGTACTGAGGATTTAAAATCTAAACTCATTAAAAATTGCGTCGAAGTTAAAGGTCATGTTGACGGCCCATCAAAAGCCTGACAGTCCGTCATATGGACAGTCACTGAAAGTCCCAAAGTGCTATGTTCCGATTAAGGGCTGATGATCATGTTAGCAGACCATCGTTGTCCTGGTGGTCCGTCACATGGGTCGTCACTTGATCCTCTAGAAACCCATTCTCTGTTTGAGCCTGACGGCTAAGTTGGCGGTCCATTAATGATCTGACGGTCCGTCACTTGGACCGTTGCATGAGTCACTCACTTGTTCCTTTCTTTTTAACTCTGACGGTCAACCTGACGGTCTGCCAGTTCAATCATCAGTGGTTTTTTTCTGCTACTTCTATAGGTTTCTTCTTCAGCTAACTCCTTGACCTGAAAACACTAAAATCAAGTATTAAATACAATATCAGTTACTTGAAAACATACAATTATCTTTTGCAAATGACGTAAAATATTCTGTCAAAAGTCGAAACATCACCCTTATGTTAGGAAAACTAATATATATTCTTCATTTTCTTTGAGGAATTTATCTTTGTGCATCATGGTATATTCATTAATCGTATACCGCACATCAAAACTATTAGATAGAATAGTTGGTTTTCGACCTTAAACCAATTGAGAGGGAAGAAATAATTATAATTTAGTGGTCTAATGCATACAAGTGCTATTGTATGCAACATATCATATTTCAGATCAACACATGAAGCTTTGTTCCCATTAGTACTGGTTTAGCTATTTATAGAAGGCATTCAATGCCAAACCATCATCATCAAGATGAATTATCTTAATTACACAGTCTGAAAGTTATGCTCATGACTCAATATTATTGAGCAAACAACTTTATGAATGTCAAACGCAGGTTGACAATGAATATACATGTGATCATCTTATTGATGCATCTTTTCAACATATCAAATGATAGGTGAACGGGCCCTTATTCACCTTTTATCTTTCTAGATTTTAAGGGATCCAATCTCAATATTAGTTGGTCCAACCAACTTATCATGAGAACAAGCGATATAAACAATTCTTGAAGAATCTTCTAGTTCTTCAATACGTGTCTAATATTCAATGTGCACATCTTCGGAATGCCACAATAGTTCATGTCAACTTATGAACTTTTATACTAGTAAACTCCAAGTTTACTATGACATGTGCCTTTAGCTTTAGTAAATTTCAGATTTACTATTACATGAATAGATTTCAGATTCACTACTTCAGAAGTAGATTTCAAAATAACATTTCTCAATTATTCAGCCTCTTTTGGAGATGAGTTATGATACCATCACAATCAAGTGCATGTTTGCATTAATAAGCTTCTCATTCCCCAGTAATGAAATATAATCGTGCCTTAAGCCTATCAAATTCTGATAGCTTATAACCTCTTTTATGATATTGCTACTTCAGGAGCAAATCAAGGCATGCATATACTAAAATTTTTCTCTAACATATCTTAGAGAGTATATCATATATTGCTACCACATTCACTTCTTGGAATGGAGCATATTCAATTGGACAGATTTCATGTCTTTTTACCAAAAAGACATTATTTTGCCTTAGCCATCATAATATCATCGATATGGTGCTTTGAGATTCAAACTCAATGTCGTATCCATACAAAAGCGTCTTAGGCTATAAATCGATGAGACTTGAACCAAAATTTTATCATCGTAGTGGATCGTATTAATTCAAAATTGATGTAGTAACCACATCAAATACTACTTATGGTAAGCCTGTCAAACGAGTCGAGCTGACCTGGCCCGACCCAGCCCACTAAGCAAACCCGACCCGGTATGACCCGGCCCGGTCAGCCCATGGGCTGTAGGGTATTGGGTCCCGGGCTGGGTTATTTTTTGTTTTGAGCCCGGTTAACCCAGCCCAGACCAAAACCGGCCCAAGCCCATCGGTTAACCATCCCGACCCGATTAATTTTATTTTATTTTTAAATTGGATTTAATTAAAACTTAGTTTTGATATATTATTAATTTACTATCAAGTATTATTAATTTATATATGGTATATATATCTTCTATAGACGTATATATTTAACGTATACATGTGTATATGTTTTATAAATTAATATATAACTATATATATAATTATATATTATAGTATATATATTTTAGTATATGTTTTATTTAAAGTAGTACATATTTATTGAATGGTACGTATATATGTGTATATATCTTCTATAAACGTATATAGTGTGTGTATATATTATAGTGTATATATATTGTAGTATTTTTTTATTTAAATTAGTACATATATTGAATGGTACGTATATGTGTGTATATATGTTCTAAAGTAGTATATATTTAACGTATACATGTGTATATGTTTTATAAATTAGTATATAACTATATATATAGTGTGTGTCTATATTGTAGCGTATATATATTCAATATATTTTATTTAAAGTAGTACATATATATTGAATGGTACGTATATATATGTATATATCTTTTGTAGACGTATATATTTAACGTATACATGTGCATATATTTTATAAATTAGTATATAACTATATATATAGTGTGTGTATATTGTAGTATATTTCATTTAAAGTAGTACATATATTGAATGATACGTATATATGTGTATATATCTTCTAAAGTAGTATATATTTAACGTATGCATGTGTGTATATTTATAAATTAGTATATAACTATATATATATAGTGTGTGTATATATTGTAGTGTATATATATTGTAGTATATTCTATTTAAAGTAGTACTTATATATTGTATGATACGTATATACATGTATATATCTTCTATAGATGTATATATTTAACGTATACATGTGTATATGTTTTATAAATTAGTATATATCTATATATCTATATTTTAGTGTATATATATATTGTAGTATATGGTTTATTTAAAGTAATACATATATATTGAATGGTGCGTATATATGTGTATATATATTCTATAAACATATATATTTAACGTATACATGTGTATATGTTTTATAAATTAGTATATAACTATATATATAATTATATATTGTAGTATATATATATTGTAGTATATATTTTATTTAAAGTAGTACATATATATTGAATGGTACGTATATATGTTTAAATATCTTCTATAGACGTATATATTTAACGTATACATGTGTATATGTTTTATAAATTAATATATAACTATATATATAATTATATATT
>NC_061116.1:184173618-184238817 GCF_002878395.1 Capsicum annuum
TATATATATATATATATATATATGTATATATCTTCTATAGACGTATATATTTAACATATACATGTGTATATGTCTTATAAATTAGTATATAACTATATATAGTGTGTGTGTATTGTAGTGTATATATATATATTAGTATATTTTATTTAAAGTAGTACATATATATTGAATGGTGTGTATATATGTGTATATATCTTCTATAGACGTATATATTTAACATATAAATGTGTATATCTTTTATAAATTAGTGTATAACTATATATATATATATATATATTAAAAGCGTGAAGGCTCTTGTAAAAGTGATTTTAAATTTTTACCCTTCATTAAAAGACTCTTCTTTAGACAAAACAGTCTTTTCACTATATTTTTTTATTTATTCTTTAATTATTTTTTATTTTTATTATACTAACTTGACTTCCTAAAATATATGGACTTAATATTTTTCTTTCTATTAGACTTCCTAAAATATATAGGATTCCTAAAATATATAGTAAGAGAATTAATTAATATTTTTCCTTTTTTACTGATCAACTAAAAAAATACTCTTAAAATAAGATTTTATTAAAAAAATACTTTTTAAAATATTGAGATCTACATTAAAGTAGAAAACAAAGAACCTTTTTTTTGACGTAAATCTATGCGGAATTTTGTACCAATTAAAATTCCTACCAAAAGAAACAAAACTCCTTGTTTTTCTTTCTCCGGGTAATTAAGGCTAAATTCTTTTATTTATTATTTTCAAGTGCTTCTTTCTCCTTTTTGTACTTTTGCTATAATTTTCTTCTGAATTAGTTATGTATATTTAAATATTTTTACTGCCATGTCTTTTACAATATCAATAGCATCACCTGGTTAGTTTTCTCAAAAGAAAATTACGAAGCTTTAATATATGTTTCTTTTTTGCATGCCAAGCTTCTCTAGCTTGCTTTGTCTTATCTCACATAATGATTGATTACTTTAGTTGTTATATATCCTAATATTGATATTTGAGGCAGTTTGTAATTAATTCTTTTTCATATAGATGCATTAATAGGTATAAAGATTACGATTTAGGGTAGAAGGTTATACTATTTTTTATTTATAAATCGTGTTTTTTGTAGTGTAAAAAAAATTGTGATTTATTTTATATAGTTGTATTAGATAGAAGGATATGGAGCTTGCAATTAGAGTAGAAAGTTAAATTATTTTTAATTTATGAATCACATTTTTTTTAATGTCTTAACTTTGTTCCAAAGGATATTGATTTATTTATTCTCTTTTTAGATATGGAGGAAGACAATTTATATTTACAGGATAATTTAATTTTTCTGTGTAGATTTTTGTGTGTAAAGATTAAATTTAATTTTTGTATGTAAAGATTAGATTTAGTTGTAGATTTTTGTTGCAATTTACAGATGGTGGATGAATGTTGATTGATTTTTAAAAATATTTTTGGTAAAGATTAGATTGAATAAATAAATTCTCCATATTTACATACTCAAAAGATATTAAATTTAATTATTATATTCATTTTTATTAGTTAAACAAATATCCTATTTAGTGTAATATTTGAACTCATTAAAGTGAGGTACACGCGCAACGCGCGTACACCTGCATTAATTATTTATTCTCCAAATTAATTTCAAGATATAATAAAAACATCAATTAATAGAAATATTATTGTAAAATAGTTATATTAATAATTATTTTCTTAATAAACGTATCAAGTGTGACAAGTAAAAGCAAACATAGCGAGTAACTTTGAAATTAAATCATCAAACTAACACATTAGTATTGATTCAAGCATAAACAACAACAATTAGATAAGCATGAAATTTCATTAATCTTCTTTGACGTACTTGAATGGGCGAATATATATATATTGTAGTATATTTTATTTAAAGTAGTATATATATATTGAATGATGCATATATATGTGTATATATCTTGCATAGGCGTATATATTTAACGTATACATGTGTATAGGCTTTATAAATTAATATATAACTATATATATATATTGTAGTATATATATATGATAGTATATTTTATTTAAAGTAGAACATATATATTGAATGGTGCGTATATATGTGTATATATCTTCTATAGACGTATATATTTAATGTATACATATGTATATGTTTTATAAATTAGTATATAACTATATATATATATATGTATAGTGTATATATATATATATATATATATATATATATATATATATATATATATATTGTCGTATATGTTTTATTTAAAGTAGTATGTATAGTCGTATATATTGAATGTTACGTATATATGTGTATATATTTTTTAAATTCTAATGTAGTATATATTATATATATTGTGTATATATATTGTTTAACGTATTTAGAGGTCGTTTGGTAGAGTGTATAAGATAATACTGAATAGGTTGTATTAGTAATGTTGGGATTAGTAGTGTAGGGATTAGTAATACATGGACTAGTAATACTGAGATTATTTTTATGCAGTGTTTGGTTTGATGTATTGAAAACAATATGTATTGTTATATTTTAAAAAGAATATTCTATGTTTACAAAAATACTCTTTGACATATTATAACTTTCTCTATTCTTTGCAATTTTTTATTTTTTTTAAAAAAGAAGTAACAATATAACTAATTATTTACTTTGGAATTTTAAGATTCAATTATTCACTTATATATATATTTTTGTTATCTTTTATTTATTTGTTCATCATTTTTTTTGTTGTTTCCACTTTGTGATGTTCTTACATTGGAGGAAGATACGTGTAACTTTTGAACGAGACAATAGAATTATTATTGATATAAATTTATGTTCCGTAGAGTGCATGTTAAAGCTAAGTAGAAAAAAATATTTTTATTCATGATATCTTATTTACAAAATTAAAGTTTGTATGCAATCATGCAATTTATTTTCGGATAATGACCAATGATTATTTTTTAAGTTAATGGAGTAGCTTTTTTATGACTAAAATTATTTGGAGGGATATTATTATCTTGATAAATTGAAAAGAAATAACTCACATTGAATAAATTGAAAAGATTTAGAAAAAAAATTAAAGAAATTTGAGGGCATTTTTGTCTTGACATATATTTATCCATGGATTACTAATCCCACCAAGTTGGGTGTATTAGTTATACAACCTATAATACCATGTAGGGTGTATAACTAATCCATTGTAGGGTGTATAACTAATCCATGTATTAGTTATACATAGCTTCAAAATTGCTACCAAACAATGTACTAAGTAATCCCATCATTAATCCATGGATTATGAAAATAATCCATCCTACCAAACGGATCCTTAAAATATATATAGGTGGGTATATGTAGTGTATATTGAAATTATTTTTTTTTTACGATTTTGACCGAATTTTTAACCGAATTTGACCGGATTTAAGTGGGTTAGATCAGGTTAAGCTAAGTGGGCCGGTTCAGGATAGTTTTTTAAAAAATTACTGTTGGATCCAGACCCAGCCCGACCTACTTAACTAGGCCCGGAATTAGATCGGCCCACAACTCAACAAAATTTTACGGACCGATTTTGGATTGACCCGACCCAATCCACTCAACACTTTATGGGCTCTTTTAAATATTGGTGCTTCATAATTGTGAAGTACGACAAGATCTAGTTCAGACCATGTAAAACGACAAAGCAAATTCATTAAGTTTTCAACCTACATAAGACAAACTAAAGGAATATATAAGAGTTAAACGGATAAATTGTGCTGTGTTGCGGGCACAAACTCATGAATAATGGATAACTATACTTGTATATAAGTGTTGAAATTTAATCAACTGTCCTGGCAGAAGAATAACGTAAAATTCAAATCAATTTGGCCAACTTTACCACATTACCGACGGTTATCTTATATGAACATGCATATGTTTGTATGTTTTCTTTTTCTTAAAATTGGTAATAGTACTAAAGACTTGTGATATCTTCTACTATATAATATTACAAGAATATTAACTGAATATAAAAAGAAATATACCACCTGACAACTCATTTTCTCTTCACAACTTTTGTAACACTTTGATCTTTTTTCAAAAAGTTGTAACACTTTGATCTTTTTTCAAAAAAGTGCTCAAGGCAGACTCTTATGTTAATAACGTGTTATGAAATATAAAATACTCGTACTGATAAGGTATTATAAAATATAAAGTAACAATAGCAAGAATAAATAGAAAGAGGAGAGGGGATACTTTTTTATTTTTCTTGAGTGTGAGAGATCATGAGATTGAGAATACAATGAACAAAACTTTGAGAAAAATATTCCTAGTTTCTCTCTAAAAGATAGATATTTCATATCTTAATAGATATCAACTAGATCTTGATAGATCTTTTCAATATTCTTGATCTATAATGTAAATACATTTATAACACATTTTAATTTATTTGACCGTTGTTGACTTGACACACCTTTAAAAAAAATTCAATTAGAAGTGTATTTTACTAAATTAACTTTATTAAAAATACTTAAGAATTCTAAATTTTAACTTTTATTACTCTATATAGTTATTAAATTTAAGAATAGAACAAGAAAGAATATAACAAAATTTTCTTAATTTTAAAAATTGGATAAATAAATTAAAATAACTATGTTCAATATAGAGATCAACTAAAACGAAACGAAATGAGTAATATTATTTATTTTTCATATTGCTGGGCCCGTCCTAGCGAGATGACTTTCCCTTTAGTTATAAAGAAAGAAAGATAAGTACTCCATTCGATTTGTTTTTTAGTTGGACTTTTTTATAAAAATATTTATTTTAATTTAACTATTCTATTTATACAATTAAGAAAATTTTAATCTATTATTTTAATACTATTTCTATTATTGATTAATTAATTATATAAAATATATATACTGAAATTTATATTTTTTTAAAATATAATTAACAAAATTAATTTGATAAAATAAATTCAAATCATAAATATTTTGACAAGGCCGATCCAACTATATTTTAAAAAGGTGGGAGTAGTTGTTGAGTGCACTTTGCTGTGTTTCTAAGCAGAAAAGGATAAGTATCCCATCTAGGGGTATTTATGAGTCGGTTTGGATCGGTTAATGGTTAAAATTATAACCAAAATTAATTTAGTCGATTTTTAAATTTCTAAAACCAAACTAAATCACACACGAAAAAAAATCAGTTTGGTTCTTGTTGGTTTGATTTGATTTTTCGATTATTGACTAGCCTTCCAACTATCTCTAGAATAAACTCCTTTTTTTAACCCATAGAAACGAGTATCTCATTGAACAATTTCTCATGAAGTATTTGTACAGTGATGAACAAATGACACTATAAACTCTTAAAAATCATAACAAATACATTAAACAAAACCAACATTGAGATGAAAAGTACCAGCTTTGTTTGTAGACACTGAGGGCACGTTTGGCCATGGATTTTTTTTTCTTTTTTTTGGAAATTTTTTTCGGAGTTGGAAATTGTGATGTTTGACCATGAAAATTCAGAAAATAATTTCAAAAAAAAATTCTGAAAATGGAAAACAAGTTTTTGTTGTTTTCACAATTTTTCAACTACAATTCCAACTTTAAGTAGCCATTTGGCCATGAAAACCAAAATTTTCGGAGTTGGAGTTGAAATTGGAGTTGGAGTTATGTTTGGCCATGTCTTTTTTGAATTTTTTTTTTTGACTTTTGAAAAAAAACTTTTTAAAATATGATTTTATGTCCTAACTTTTATAAACTATCAAAATCACCCAACTAAAATTTACCTACTGATGAAAAAAGAACACAATTAGCCACTATTATAAAAATAATTACATATACATGACCATATTTAATGAATTTCAATTGTGACATATATAATATTTACATTAATAGTCGTTTTCTCATATTTGAAAATTTTAAATATGAATGTTATATTAACAGATCACTACTTCTTGTTTTTTAGGTAACAAATATTATCTTTCAAACAAATTTATTTTTTTAGGAATTTATATAATTTATTTCCTTCATTTTTCGTTCCTAAAAATAGAAAATGATGAGTTGTTATTAAATTTTATGGTGCCGCTAATTTATTTCTTTAATTTTCTTATACATGAAATATTTTACTGTATGTGAATAAATTATTTCTATGTACAACATGCTTTGCATATTTATAGTATATTATATCATATACCATAAATATATAAATATACTTAGTATGTTTCTTTATACTTTGTATATTTATATATGTGTGTATATGGTATATACATGGTATAAACTTTATATATAACATATTTTGTATATTTCTATTATAAATATAATACTTTATATATTTATAAGTATAAATATAATACTTTGTATATTTATGAGTATAAATATAATACTTTATATATTTATGGATATAAATATAAATTAGCAGTAAAATAATGTCTTAAATAAGAGAGAAATTTAAATAAGGAATGAAAATAATGATGAGAGAGAAAAAAAGATATATATTAATTAGGATAGCATTAAGTTTGAAATTATAATTATCTTATTCTTTAAAATTGTTATATATGTAATATTGAAAAAATAATGTTATAAGGAGAGTTTTATGTAAAAATTTAAAAGATTGGGGTTATATGTAATAATAATAAAAGTTTGAATTGGAGTTAAAATCTGTTTTCCCTTTTCAGAAAAAAAATTGCGGAATTATTTTTTGAATTTTCATGGCCAAACACCACGATTTCCAACTCCGGAATTTTTTTTCGGAAAAAAGGAAAAAAATTTCATGGCCAAACGGGCCCTTATTATTATTACATATAACCCAATCTTTTAAATTTTTACATAAAACTCTCCTTATAACATTACTTTTTCAATATTACGGACATAGCAGTTTTAAAGAATAAGATAATTATAATTTCAAACTTAATGCTATCCTAATTAATATATATCTCTTTTTCTCTCTCATCATTATTTTTAGCCCTTATTTAAGATATTATTTTACTGCTAATTTATATTTATACCCATAAATATATAAAGTATTATGTTTATAATAGAAATATACAAAATATGTTATATATAAAGTTTATACCATGTATATACCATATACACACATATATAAATATACAAAGTATTAAGAAACATACTAAGAGTATTTATATATTTATGGTATATGATATAATATACCATAAATATGCAAAACATGTGGTACATAGAAATAATTTATTCACACACAGTAAAATCTTTCATGTATAAGAAAATTAAAGAAATAAATTAGTGGCACCCTAAAATTTAATAACAACTCATCATTTTCTATTTTTTAGGAACGAAAAATGAAGGAAATAAATTAAATAAATTCCTAAAAAATAAATTTGTTTGAAAGATAATATTTGTTACCTAAAAAACAGGAAGTAGTGATCTGTTAATATAATATTCATATTTAAAATTTTCAAATATGAGAAAACGGCTATTAATATAAATATTATATATGTCATAATTGAAATTCATTAAATATGACCATTTATATATAATTATTTTTATAATAGTGGCTAATTGTGTTATTTTTCTATTAGTAGGTAAATTTTAGTTGGGTGATTTTGATAGTTTATAAAAGTTATGGCATAAAATCCTATTTAAAAACGTTTTTTCAAAAATCATTTTTTTTCAAAAAAGACATGGCCAAACACAACGCCAACTCCAATTTCAACTCCAACTCCGAAAAGTTTTAGTTTTCATGATCAAACGACTACTAAGATTATCCAACAACATACAAATACATACATGTACATTGTAAAATAGAGTTTTGTATTTTGCTACAGTGTACTGCAAGAAGAGACAAAATTGAGCAAACTTGAGTGTTTACTTTATAGATTAGCTAGGTGAGTTAATCATATTGGGAAACAGTTGAATAAACAAGGAGACATAAAACTATTATTTGAACCAGGCATCATAATAACTCATATTGTAAAAACTGAAGTAGAAAAAGTGAGGTAGGAATCATAGGGTTAACTTATTAATAATAGTAGGTAGAGTTGGGCTTGAGTTTGTGGCTTTGAGCAATTGAGCTAAATAATTGGTTGAGCTAGACATAAATTAAAATTTAATTTTAGATTAAATTTAATAAAATATTTATATTTTATTTATAAATAATTATAATATATATATATATATATAAAAAATTTATCGGTTCGATTTGATTATTTTCATATTTTTCATTTTTTAAAGTAAAATCATAACCAAATCAAATAAAATAGGTTTTTAAAAATTTAAAACCAAACTTAACTAAGATATTTCTAATCGGTTTGGTTGATTTGCAGTTGGTTTGGTTAAACCCCTAGTTTCTCTTGATTCCCATCAATTCCCAAGCCACCTCATTCGAAGAAGCAATGGAGCTAACAGCAGCTGAGCTGAAGGCGTACGACGGCACAGATCCATCAAAGCCAATATACGTAGCAATCAAAGGGCGCATCTTCGATGTGAGCACTGGCAATTCCTTCTATGGTCCTGGTGGCGCTTACTCTATGTTCGCTGGTAAAGATGCTAGCAGAGCACTTGCAAAGATGAGCAAGAATGAGGAAGATGTTACACCATGTTGTGATGGTCTCTCCGACAAAGAGATGGGTGTTCTCAATGATTGGGAGAAGAAATTTGAAGCTAAGTACCCAATTGTTGGAACTGTCGTTTAGGGATCTGGGTGTTTTGAGGCAATTATGAATAAATATTGGGTGTATTGTGTATTTTTTTATGGGTTTGTTTGTGTAAGGACTAAAAATTAACTTGTTACGAATAAATCTTGGTTTATGTATGTTAGTGGTACGAACTGCTTACGCTTTACCCACCCAGACCTCTGTGTATGGGAATACATTGTGTTTGTTGATGTTGTTATTACCAATGTATATTTTTGTTACAGTTTATCTACTACTATTTGTTGTAGTTTTGTGCGATTTCACTGGGCATGTTGTTGTTTTGATTTTGTGTTTACAAGACAAATTAGGTTTGGTGTAGACTTCAAATACCAAGGAGCAACAAATTACCGATAGAGCCAAGGTGCATATTCAGTTTGAATTTGATATAACAATATGTTTCATGGAATTGCGTGAATTTAAGAGTTTATATTTTTCTTTAACCTTAAGAGGTAGTCGTATGGACTACATTCAAGCACTAGGTTAGTTAGATATTTTTCTATTACGTATAAATGTTGTACTACACTCCGTTTTTCATTTTGGGCTTCACAATACATAAATGAGAATTCTTTTTCTCTCAGTTTGATTCTCTCTGTCACAGAGCTTGGTAGCTTCTAGAATCCACCATTAATGGTGAATTCCGAGCTCCTCATCATAGTTTAGCTTGACCTTAACAGATGGTTATTATGTAACATTCTTATTCTTTGGGTAGTCGATTTTGTGCATACCTACTATCCTTTGTGAGTATTTGGTTTCAGCTATTATTATGCTGGTCTCATTTAGGATATTGGACCAGTCTGATTCTGTTCTTATCTTTTTGGTCCATTTCTTCTTTGTCCAAAGCCAAAATATTAAAACCTTGATACACCAAGGCGTCTAACAAAATGTCTAAAACAACTGAGCATTCATGAACTAGATTTATAGCTTTATGTAGTATATGCTCTTTAAATAATAGTGTCAAGTTAGAATTAATTAACCAAGTTGGTTTAGAGAACATTTTCCAAGCAAACTTATAAAGAGTAGACTTTTATCCGATACAAGTATTGTTACTTGTATCTTTGCAGAGTATCAAAAAAAGGAATCGATATGAGAATTCATATTCCACGATGAAGCTACAGTCCAAAAATATAAATTGTCGCATTTAGAGATACCGAACCCTTTAATCGGATTATTGCACATATATAAACATGATATGAGATTTTTATAAGCATGTCATAGGAGTAATATATATAAACATAAACCCAAGGGTGTGACCTAGTGGTTCAATGAAGTTGGGTTGAGCACCATGAGGTCTTAGGTTCAATTCCCAATAGGCACAAACACTAGGTGATTTCTTCCCATTTGTTCTAGCCTTGGTGGACAGAGTTACCTTACTTGGTACCTGTTGCTGGTGGGAGGTGGCACGTATCTCGTGGAATTAGTCGAGGTGCACGCAAGCCGATCTAGACACTACAGTTATTAAAAAAAAGTAACATATATAAACATGTCATAATCTGTTCACTAGGTTCCATTGCATCTCTAACTGATTATCCAACAGTAATATCTGACGGATTTACTGACTGTTGAATGCCTGGCCAACACAAGCCCATACAGGTTCAGTTTGGTCGTTTGATTTCATAAAACAACTGTCGGTATCTTTTTCCTCAGGCATGGCGCACTCTATAATAGTGTCAACACGATAATCCTTTAGACGCTTTTAGTTAAATTGTGTGAACTGCTTCATCTGAAAGTTTAAACTGTAATTAGAGAGGAAGACACTATTTTATTTGATTCTTTCTTAACATTTTCCTCCTGAAAAAATTTCCTCAACTCCATCTAATTATATGAACTTAAAATGCAAATCCTCTCAAAGATTAAAAGGAAAAAGAAGTTCGTTAACAAAAGCAACAAAACATCTACAACACAAGTGCCCAAAATTGTGACAGTTGCTTTTCAGAAGCTTAAGCACACTCATAATATGAATTTAGTTGGTAGAACTTGTCTAGTTTTTGGCAGCTATAGTCTTACTTTTACATTTTTGTTCTAAATCAGTTGTTACATTTGCAATGTTCTTGATTTAGTGCCTGGTACAGTTATACTATGCTGCTTGGACTCTCCAAAAATGTTGTTGGACCTGTGTTGGATCCTTTAAAAATGCATTACTTTTGAAGGATCCGACGCATACCCAAATGGCATTTTTGTAGAGTCCGAGCAACATGACAGTTATACATGTGAATATAAGGTAGAAATGCATTAACTGTACCATCTTCAAACTAAGTGCATTTAGTAGGTGCACTTTTCTAACTAAGTGTATTTAGTAGGTGCACTTTTCTGGTCAATTTATCCCTCTTTTTTTGGTTAACCAGAAAGTTACAAGTTACATGTAAGTTTGTTAATTTATAATCAGTGGAATAGTTTACAAGCTCTATTATCGAGGTCCGTACTGGATAAAAGCTTTGTTTTGAATTTATTTTAAATGATGAAAAGATAGTTTTCCCTTTGAATTTTTCTATTATTTTTGGTTAGTTTAGTATCTTGAGGTCATGGACCTCTTAGGATGATGTACGATTTTTACCTTCCAGATATTCCGCAATATCTATTGTACTATTGATATTTGTTTTTTTTTTCTATGAAGCTACAACAACTTTCTCTTTTTCGAAGAGTGAAGGCTTTCACTATCAAGCACCGGATTAAGCTGGTACTCATAGCAAATGATGAATTAAGTGTGTTGAGTGATGTGCTTGAAAATGCAAATACTTCATATGTTTTTTCTTGATTATATAATTGTGGTATTTATAGTCTTCAAGTACAGCTGAGCTACTTAACACTAGAGATGTACAATGCAGTAGTGCATTTTTTGCGCTCATCGTACATAGAAATGTCATATTATGCAATGCAAACCCTTGATACATATATGTACATGGAAGTATTCTGGTGACGCCTGTCTTGTCTATTTTGATTTCAATATGATTTGATTATGTTGATTTGCTAAATATCAGAATTATGAAGATTACTGTTTCTTCTCATGAGAATTCTTTCCTTTGTCTCTTTTTCGTGCTCCTCAATATTTCTCTTTTGGTGTTTTTTTCTATGTGACAGTTTGATTTTTGAGTTCTTGCCTTCATTTTGGTACTCTTATCGGTGAACTCTTGACTTCTTTTTCTTTTGGCCTTCATCTTGGTCTATTTATTGATTTCGTCTATGCATGATCTTGTGGCTGAGTCACTGACCTGTTCTTTGTGAATATCGTGTATAACATGAGTGTCGTGTCATTTTAAAAAATGCCACTTAATTTGGATCTTGTTCGCACCGTTGAGGAGTAAAGTCTCAGTTTTACATACCTTGAAGTTCTTATGGCGTTCACTTAAGTTCATTCAGTTTTTATAGTTAGGAAATTCGTATTTGGTATTGAAAGTCTTTACATCACTTTAATTATGAAAAAAGTACAATTAACAGGTTATAACATTTAACAAGCTACGTAAAGAAAGAAGAACGGGGAAAGAATATACAATTTGGAAAAAGAGGGGCGTTCAGCCTCTTGACCGTAAGAAAAGGGGTTTAGCAAGAAAATTAGCTCACACCTATCTTTGATGAAAGAAGCCACAAGTTTTAGGTAGAAAGAACAGCCAGAGAGTTACTTCTGTTGAACTCTTTTCTTTTGAGACTTTGCATCAGACGTGAATGATCTCAATATGAATCTTTGTATTTGTCAACCTTCTGATGAAGGAATATATATTGCTCATATAATTTGCTCATATCTTCTGAAACTACAAGGAGAGATGCCTTGGTGTATGCTTTTTGCAGGTGATGTAGTTTTGATTGATGAGATGCGGGAGTGTGTGAATGATAAATTAGAGGTGTGGAGACAAACTCTTGAGTCTAAAGGGTTCAGGTTGAGTAGGAGCAAGACAGAGTATTTGGAATGCAAGTTTAATGACGTGAGGCTGGAGAATGAGGTGGTAGTGAAGTTGGAATCACAGGTGGTATGTAAGAAGGTACCGCCCAAGCTTAAAGGCAAATTCTACAGGGTGACAGTCCATCCGGCCATGTTGTATGGAGCGGAGTGTTGGCCAGTTAAGAACTCCCACATTCAAAAAATGAAGGTGGCGGAAATGCGGATGTTGCGTTGGATGTGTGGGCTGACTAGGGGGATAGAGTTCGGAATGAGACTATCAGGGAGAAGGTTGGTGTGACTCCAGTGGAGAATAAGATGCGGGAAGTCCGATTGAGATTGTTCGGACACGTGATGAGGAGGGGCATAGATGCCCCGGTTCGTAGGTGTGAGAGACTAGCTTTGGATAGTTTTAGGCGGGGTAGGGGTAGGCCGAAGAAGTACTGGGGAGAGGTGATTAGGCGGGACATGGAGCAGTTACAGTTCACTGAGGACATGACCCTAGATAGGAAGATCTGGAGGACGCGAATTAGGGCAGAAGGCTAGGGTCAGTTTGGGTCGCTAGTGTAGGGAATTACTTGGTGGGGGTATTATTCTTGTTATGATACCTTGTTTTATGCTTTATTACGAATCTGTTTACTTTTCTTTGTTTTCTATTACTTGTGGGTGTCGTATTTATGTTATGCCATCTTGTTCATGCTTTACTATGTATTTGTGTAGTATTCCGTATCTCGAGCCGGGGGTCTATCGGAAACAACCTTTCTACTTCTTTAGAGGTAGAGGTATGGACTACGTACATCTTACCCTCCCCAGACCTCACTATGTGGGAATACACTGGGTTTGTTGTTGTTGTTATCTTCTGAAACTACAGACATATTTTTTAAAATGGACCTTTGCAGTTTCCTTGTATCTTCTGAAAATTTCCCAGTATATGAAATGCACTATTTGGTTTTCTCAGGTTCGAAATTCTGCTCAAAAGGAGAACCATAGTGTTACTACGTTGTACTTCACTCTGCCAAGTCTCAGGCTTTGGTGATGTCAACCCCGTGATGATGCTGTTCAGGCAGAACATGAGTAGTATTGCTCTGAGCAGGTACATTAAGGTTGTGTCTATCTATAGTTTTCTGCAAAATGCCACAGGTTTCATTATTTTCTTTGCCATCCTGATACTTTTTTGCTTATCTCCAACTATGGTGATTCCCCACACTATATTCCGATGAATAAGAGAATATTAATCCACGGGATAATACCAACACAGTTAATAGTTCTGTATAGGGAGGCTGCTACAGAGCTAGTTGCTCTTACCTTAAAGGAAAAAAGAGGTATTGCAAGTGTATCTGCAAGCAATTTATATATTTATTTTTTAAATTCTCTCCAAAGCTATACTTTTGAACTTTTATCTTCTGAGAAAAAACATGTGGAGTACCAAGTGTGGTTTGTATCCATTCTTATCCGGTCTCTCGTGCATTTGTCAGGCAACAACAACAACAATAACAACAACATATCCAGTATATTCCCATCAAGTGGGATCTGGGAAGGGTAAGTGTGCGCAGTCCATATCACCACTACCTCAGATGGGAGATAGAGAAGATAGAGAGGCTGTTTCCGATAGACCCTCGACTCAAAATAAAACAATCTAGACAAGGAATAGTAAAAGGACAAGATACAATAGAAATCAACATATCCAATAATACCATATACAAGATACACCAAGTAATGCAACAAACGATACAACATCCTAAGGTCATACTAACCTTCTACGCTAATCCGTCTCCTCCACAACTTCCTATCTAGGGTCATGTCGTCGGTAAGTTTCATGTCTAATCACCTCCCTCCAATTTTTTTCGGTCTACCTCTACCTCACTTGAATCCATCCCTAGCCAACCTCTCGCACCTCCGCACTGGGGCATCCGTGCCCCTCCTCATCACATGGCCGAACCATCTCAACCTCGCTTCCCTCATCTTGGCTTCCACCAAAGCCACTCTAACCTTATCTTGAATAACCTCATTTCTAATCCTATCTATCATAGTATATCCACACATCCACCGAAATATTCTCATCTCCGCCACCTTCATCTTCTGGATATGGGCCTTCTTAACAGGCCAACAGTCCGCCCCATAAAACAAAGTCGGTCTAACCATCACTCTGTAGAACTTGCCTTTAAATTTGTAGCATTTCATTTCTAAACAGATTATCGAGAATATAAAAGATTGCGGAATAGTTACTGCACGCTAGAGCAATAACAGAAGTGTCATTCAGGAAGTATGACAATGATACTTATTTGTAAGTTTTTAATTTTTAGAAGGTTCCTAAAAGGTCAAATGAAGCTGATTTATCGGTAAATCTAGAGCATTGACATGGCAAATAACTATCATAACCAGCAAAATCATTCTCTCTAGCTCTTACTGATTGATCATCACCACCACGAATTCATTTTTAGCCTACATCAAGTCATTCTAAAAAAACAAAGCACACAAATGACTGCTTCGATGACCGAGAACAACTTAAACAAATACCTAATATTCACTAAACCAACAGTGTGCTATGTTTGAACCTACAGTTTTTGAAGTTACCCATAGAAATTGAGCCTAATCAAAGTTCAAGCATGATGGTGATAGTATATTGCATACTAAGCTAGAGCTACTAACATAATAGTATTCCTACTCCCAAGCTTCAATCAATTTCTACCTTTTCTCTGGTTAAGTTACATGATGTTGAATATATTCAACCTTTCTTAAGCACTAACACTGAATAATAGAAATAGTGCAATAGATGTGCACATGCAAGCAAATAGAATATGTCAAACCATAAATGTCAGCACGTACACATACCGGTACTATCCATTACTTTTTGAATACTATCAATTAGAAGTGAAAAAAGTTGTACGTTTTGAATTCCTGCTAAGAAGTGAATCTGTTGTAGGTCCTATTAAAAAAGCATCCCAAATAATTAATTCAGTTATTTCAGACATATAATCAAATACCTTCATTTTGTGCACATGAGTATTAAATTACCAAGTACGTTAGGTAGAAATGCAAGGTAAGACTACGTACAACAGACCCTTGTGGTCCGGTCCTACTACATATCCTACATATAGAGGGAGCTTTAAGCACTGGGCTGTCCTTTTTACTCGTGAGTTGGAAAATAGCAAAAACAGAGGAAAAGAATTTACTTTCTAGAGTTACTTGCTAAAGAACTAAGAAAAACACATAAGGCAAATCATTATTCAAAATAAACTATCAAACTTGAAAATTCATCTTTATAACCAGATTCGGACTCAGTTAAATGAACATCACTTGTTACTATTAACAAAGAGAAAAAGAACAGAACATGACTTGAAAGTCAATCATAGCATTTGTGATCAATATTGTAACTTTGAAGAGAAAAAATAATCTAAATAGGTTTAATTACCGGGAAATACCCAACATTGAAAGACAAAAGAAGAAAAAGAAGTATTGAAGAAAGTTGAAAACTCACCAAACAAAGGATGCCACTTGAAGAAAGTTACTGAGTTCAAAAAGAAAAAGAAAAAGAAAAAGAAATGAAGCACGGAAGAGTAGCCAAGAAGAGATCTATCTAAGAAAATATCCATTACCAACAAATTGGTGCTAATCATCAACAATGATCATCTCATGGATATTTTCTATTATTACAAACTTGCTGAATTTGAGATTACTTGTGAAATTGAGGAATTTTACCGATAAGAAGTCGAAGTACTTTGTACATGGTAGTTCAAATGATGTACACATGCAAGCAAATAGAATATGTCAAACCATAAATTGATTAATGGGTTATTATAGGTGGAATAATCATAAAATTTAATTTTTATGAGGTGAAAAAGTAGCTTTAGAAGTTCTTATGGCACCATATATCTACTAGGGATTTGTAAGCCATGTATATATATATATATTTTGGTAACTATCTGTTAATATTACCATTGCAACATCAATCAATTACAACCAAAGAGCCTCTAGAGTGTAATCACCTTCATATGATCCACATATCTAGACCTCAAAAATAACCAAAATAGACAACATTTAACTACAAAGTTTCCCGACCAAAGTCTGACATCTCCCAGCTCTTCTGGTGTGTTGCAACATGTATAATCTCTCCCTTATTTCCTTTTGTATCTGTACCAGCTTAATGTCCACCTGAACATTTTGTTGTTGAAATATTCTGCTATTTCTAGCATGTCATGTATAGTAAAGTGATGCTCCCCAAACAGCAGCTACAATTTCCTTTTTGAATTGGCTCCATCTCCTTGTTTTGATCCATTTAAGAGTAGTTGTAGTACTGCCACATATAATTGTAATCCCTAACCATTGACTCAACTTATTCCTCAGTTGTGTTATCCATTCACAAGTAGAAAATAAATGCAAATGTGTCTCTTCCTTGTCATCATCACATAAACAACATTTGGTGTCATCCATCGAAATATTCAGCTTTCTGAGTCTCATTTTTGTAAGCAGTCTTTCTCTTTCTTGATAGGCTAGCCAGACTATTACCCGTTGTTTAGGTAGCATGAGTGAACTCCACATTAAGTAAGCAACTTGTACCCTTTGTCGATTTCCCAGTAGAGCATTATAACTCGATGATGCTGAGTAAATACCAATTGTTGTCAGGATGTACCTATTCCCTCGATACCAATGCACCATCTGATCCTTCAAAGAATTTAGTTTTTTCCAATACCAGCTGTCACCAGGAGGTGCATGATCCCAAATGGTTTCTCCATCCTTCATATATATATATACCATTGATCCATTTAACCCACAATAAGTCTGCCTTCCTTGCTAATTGCCAGAGCAATTTTCCAACTGCAGCTATGTTCCAATCACTACAGCTTTTGAGGTTCAGCCCACCATATCGGGACACAAATCTTAGTCCACGCTACCAGTGCTATCTTTTTCTTTCCTTCAGTTGCTCTCTACAAGAAATCTTTGCATAATCTATCTACCTCCTTCAGTATACTCTGCGGCTAAGTTGCTCGGACTCTCCAAAAATGTTGCCGCACCCGTGTCGGATCCTTCAGAAATACACTATTTTTGAAGGATCCGACACGCACCCGTAGACATTTTTGAAGAGTCCGAGCAACTTAGCTCTGCGGTAATATGAATATAGCACTCCAATAGTTGTATATAGAAAACAAGACTGCCATTATAACTTGCAATCTACCTGCATATGATAGGTGCTTGGCATAAGACACCTTGATCCTATTTGTTATTTTATCCACCAATTGTTGACAATCCATCCTAGTCCACTTCTTTGATGTAAGTAGAAGCCCCAAATATTTAATAGGCAACTCACCCATCGTGAAACTTGTTGCTGACAAAATACTTTGCTGGACAGTTACATTTGCACCAGCTATAAAGATAACAGATTTGTCAAGGTTTGCAACTAAACCAGTCGCACTATTAAAGTGATTCAGAGCCTCTATTACTCTAGTAACAGATCTCAAATTGCCTTTACAAAAGATCATAAGGTCATCCGCAAAAATCAAATGTGTGAGCCTTGATACTTTGCACATGGGGTGAAATTGGAAATCAGGTAACGTGCTCATTTTATTGAGTACTCTAGACAAATACTCCATCAAGATCACAAATAAGAGGGGAGACATAGGGTCACCTTGTCTAAGGCCCTTTTTTCCTTCAAAGAAACCATGCCCCTCTCCATTAACCTTCACAGAAAACCTTGTAGTAGTAACACTTGTCATAACCAATTTGGTAAAAGATTCAGGAAAACCAAACCCTCTTAAAGCTTCTTCAATAAACTCCCACCTAATTATATCGTATGCCTTTCTAAGATCAATTTTCATAAGGCATCTAGCTGAAGTTTTCCTATTGTAGTGCCTGTGCAGATCATGACACATAAGTACATTATGAATCAGTGACCTCCCTTCGACAAAAACTGCTTGATTTTCAGCTATCAGACTTGGCAATATTCTTTTCAACCACATACATAACATCTTTGAGATACACTTGTAAATGATATTACAGCAAGAGATTGGCCTAAACTGGCTTGAATATTCTGGTATTTATATTTTTGGTATCAGTGAAATAAGGGTGGAGTTCACCTGTTTTATCAATTTACCATTTTCCAAAAATTGTAAAACAGCTTGTGTTAAATCTTCTCTTATAATGCTCCATGCTGCTCTAAAGAATCCACTCCCAAACCCATCTGGTCCAGGACTTTTATTCACATTCATTTTGAATAAAACTTTACGGCTGAACCAACTCTAGTTGTTGATCTATTGTAAGGTGATAACCATTCTGTAAGATGCTACCACATGCTTTCACCCTATTCCTCTCTCTAGTTCCCAGCATTTCTTCATAATACTCGACAAGAACTTGTGCTATAGCCACTCTTTCCGTCTGCACCACTCCAGTTTTGTCTTTAATGTGAGTGATAACCTGTTGTAGTCTTTTATGTTTGATCACAGCGTAAAAGTACCTCGTATTATCATCACCCAATCTAATCCAAGTAACCTTACTTCTTTGTTGTAAAAATATTTCAGGTAGATACGATGTTCGCCTAAACTTCTGACTCTGCAGTTTCTCCTGAGCCTGTAAACTCAAGTCCATAGGATTGTTGTGCAGCAATTTTTGTATATTGGCTAACGCCACTCGGTCCTCTTCAGCCTCAACCAAGATGTTCCTGAAGTGTTCCTTATTCAAATGCTTCAATTTCTTCTTCAACAACTCAAGTCTCTTCACCAGTTGCAGCATTTTACATCCCTCTATTTGAGCCTGCCATCCCTGTTGCACAACCTGCAAGAACTGAGGATGTTTAGCCCATACATTGCAATACTTAAACGCCTTTCCAGGAAAGTTGCTATTATCACTGACATATTATCCAGCCATGCCTTATTTATAAAAGCCCAATCAATTTTTGAGAATACTCTATTTCCACCATGTTTGTCATTCCATGTATATCTACTTCCTCCACACGGTAGTTCCAATAGTTCGCATTCATCAATGCAATTTTGAAAATCCATCACCTCATTTAATTGCACTGGATTTACTGTCCTCAGCATGAAGCACAGAATTAAAGTCCCCTAGCAGTATCCAAGGTGATGTGATTCGATTACGCATACCCTCCAATTGAGTCCATAACTCTCTTCTTTCTTCCTTGGTATTAAACCCATACACAATTGTTAAGTAAAACTTATCTTGAACAATTTTATCCTCCACTTCACAAGTAACACTTTGAGAATCTCCCGAAATCCACTTTAGCTGAAAATAATCATGTCTCCAGAATATCAATACTCGACCATTGTGATGATACTCCAAATTTGCCAAATACTTCCATCCTCCAAACATATGACTAGCAATCACATCTATTTTATTCGCCTTCACTTTGGTTTCTAACCAGGCTACTAAACCAACATTCTCCCTTTGAAAAAGGAGCATTACCTCCTTTTGCTTGTTAGGGGCATTCAAGCCCCTAACATTCCAGCATAGTATATTATCCACTGATTGGAGGGGCCACAACACTGCCACCCCCATGTTGAACAGGACTTCTTTTCGCATCTTTACTTGTTGCTCCCTCACTAAGCACATTAAAAGGATTTAGCAGTCTATGAGGTTGCGGTTCTTTTCTTGTTGACGATCTACTAGTATTTGCTGGAGCGGTCCATCCTGTTATTGTGTCATCTTGCGACACCTGTTTCCCTGCATTTCTTCCTGCTTTCTTCACCAAGGCCTCCTTCTTATGTTCATTTACCCCATCAACTTTTACCACTTCTTTCGTTGGTGCCATTTGCTGGTCAATCATGTCCCTGTTAACAACAGGCTTTTTCACATTTTCAACTTGCGACTTCTTCTTCCTGCAATCTGCCTCATTATGGCCATAGTTCTGACAAAACTTGCACAGTATGGGCTTCCAATCATATTGGACTTTCTGCTCTACAAGAACACCTTTTTCATTTTTGAAGTGCACCACATCAGGAAGAATGGCTCCTACATCAACCTCAATGAGCAGCCTTGCAAAGTGCAAGCCTATCTTCTTCTTAGTATTGCTATCCGCCATTAATGGTTTTCCTATTAGGCTCCCAATCTTACTTAATCCTTTAGGTCCCCAGTATTTAAATTCTAATCCTGGCAATTTTACCCAAATTGGCACAATATACAACTCATCTTTTGTAAACTCCATGTCCTCATGCCAAGCCTTGACTATGAGTGGCTTATTATCGAAATGGTATATTCCTTCACGTAAAACTTCATTCATGCCTGTCTGATTGTCAAATTTTACTAATGTTATGCCATTTTTCAACATTGAGACCTTATTCACTCCATGCTTACTCCATTTTCTCTGTATGTAGCTATTCAAAACTGAAAAGGGTGGATGTGCACCAAGTACATAGCATACAATAGTGTTCTTCCAATACTCCAATTCGGTCGATATATCATCAACATCAATTTCACATACCTTATCTTCCCCAGCTTTGAGTGGAGAGACAAATTCGAGCTTAAACCCTGCATTTGACACTTTAGAAATGTCAAAATTATCCCAAATTGAAGTCTTCCGCTCTGTTTCTTCCTCCTTTTCCACTTCATCTGCCCAGGAACTTCTCCTAACATCCGTTAGTCTGAACATTCACTGTTCCATTAGATTCCTGCAATTCAATTGCCTTCTGCGGGGCTCCCAGTACTTCATCAAGGTCCAATTGCGATGGCAGTTCATCTTCACTATGTTCCGCAATTGCTTCGTCGTCACTTAAATTCTTCATGCTTGCTGGCTCCCCCTGTGTGCAATTGCCTTGAGATCCCTTCTTCCTTAGTTGTTTTGCATTTTCCTGAGTTTCGATTGCCTTCCGACATAGGGTTCGAGCTCTCCTCCCCATGGGTGCGCACGTTAAGCTAACACGCGCGCTGTGAGAGAATCGAATCTTTTCTCTTTTAGTATATTTTTGTTGGTTGAACCCAACTTATAAAGAGAGCCTTTAGGGCAGCTCTTTTGGTATTTCAAAAGCTTACAGTTTCAGACTCGATTCACCTCATCATTGCAGCGAGCACCATTTTGGTATACAATGTGAGCGCATATCCTAAATATAGATCAGGTTTGTCTTTTTACTTGCAATTAATGTTCTTTTCTTGGTTAGTATCCAAGTCTTCCTTCTGCCTTATACGAACCTATTTACTGATTTATGTTGGACACGTATCACCATTAAGTGGAGTTGTTAAAATAATTACTAATGAAATCCGCAGTCCCCAACTCCTTATTCATTGTTGAAGTCTCGATTGATTTTGTTTTGCAGTTCCCATATTTTTCGAAGTTGCTTATGAGCAGTGATACCATCCATAAAGCTGACAATGGATACTTCTGAGCATTGACACGGCATCTAAAAAACAAAGCACACAAATGACTACTTCGATGACCAAGAGCAACTTAAACAAAGACCTGATATTCACTAAATTAACAACTTTTCTCATATCAGAAATTCAGAATAGATAAGATTGTGTTTTGTTAAAGTTCAAGTCAATGCAGCCTTCACATTGTATTGTATGACCCAGCCAACTTTTGAATATTTGGTACACCTTTCACCCCAAAAAAATAAAAATCTCCTTTTTGAGTATTTTGACGCCTATCAGACAAATCTTATACTTATCCCAAAAATTTGTGATCTTTTAGGTTTCATACGACGTAACTCTTCTATGTATATTGCTAACACTAATGCTCTAACTGAGGATCTCAATAGAACTCTATGCAACTTGTTGAGAAAGGTTGTCTCCAAGTCCGAACGAGATTGACATGAACAAATGGAAGAAACATTATTGGCGTATAGGACAACTCCATGCAAGCGTCGAATTTTCACCGAGTCCGCCATGGATTTGTCCTTATAAGATTGATATTTCATCGTTATGGATATTTGCCATCGTAGATTTGATTTTTCGCTGTTATGGATTTGTCCTTTAGAAGGTTTGATATTTCATCATGGATATTGGCCATTATGCAGTTGTTCCTCAAAGGATCGATATTCCGTTGTTATGAATATTTGCTGTTATGAATTTGTCCTTAAAAAGGATTGATATTTCATGTTACGAATTTCAACTTAAAAGGATCTCTCCGGCGTCATTTGCACCTTTGAAACGACTTCTGTACCAACTTTGCAAGCGGCTAATGTATACGGTTTATCAACTCGAATCGATTTAGTTAATTTTTTTGATTTTATTGTAGTAGAATCGAAATGAAATTAAATCCTATCATTTTATAATTTAAAATTCGAAATCAAATCAAGTTAAACAAATCAAATTATCAATTTTCTTAATTGAATTGATTCGATTTTCGATTTGATTTTTCATCAAATGTGAAAACACCCCTATTTATGACATAACAAAGAAATCGAACTAGTCAAGTTGTGTATTATTTTTCCCGATGGAATCGTGTACGTAAATGGTCTTTACGCATGCTTAATTAATATAATTTTATTGTCACGTGCATTTGTTAAGCAAACCCCTTGTCGCTCCGTCTTTTTCTTTTAAATTTTTTTATACCCAGCTTGTATTTTATATTTTTCTTTAAAATTTATTAATTAAATATCTATTTAGTTAAATGATTTTTTGATGACATTTAGAAAATCTAAATTTAACCAGATAATTGTTTAACTCTGTACTCATAATAATTGGGATCCAAATATTCAAATTGGCTAGGTCATACAATCTAATGTGAAGGCTGCATTGAGCTACATTTGACAAAACACAATTTGGTCCATTCTTATACATATGAGAAAAGTCATTCCAACTGTTTTAGTATCTGTTGTTTTCTCTATAAATAGTTTAAGATGAGATTACAACATCCTCAAATTAAAGCAGCAAATTAAAAGAAACATACATACAATGGCCTTTTGCAAAGTTGGTATCCTTTCCCTCCTCCTAGTGTCTGGTAAGGTTTTTTTCTACATATAGTAAATCTCTTTATAATGATATTGTTTGTCTGAATATCTCTTGAGTGTCATGACAAAATATTATTATAAAGAACACATAATAATAATGTAATACGAAAAATTGATTTCAAACAAAATTATGCCCAAAACCAACTGACTTTTGGACGGGCCAAACAATTGATTCGGATAAGTTGGTTTTAGCAATCCCTTTTTTTAAAAAAAATAAAAATTGGTAAGTTTTTTTTGACGGCAAAATACAATAAATAGAAAAAGTGACTGACACAATTGTTTACTATTTAAAATATCATAAAATTATTTTTCAAAAAATCGATCGAGTCAGTTGATCTTATGGTCAAATCTTCTATCAACTTATTTTAAAACACCGATCAAAATTACCAACCAACACAGTTGGTAATTTTTTTTTTTTTTTTAAAATCGGCTTTTTGGGCCTTTTTCAATCAGCATTGATTTTGCTGCACATCAAGCTTTCAGGCCGAAAAACTATAATGCTACATGCATGTTTGCTAATTTTGTGTTTGATTTGGGTTTTTTTGTTAGGTATATTTTTGCTAGGAATTGAGGTGGAATTTGGAAATGCACAGAAAATGTGTATCCAAGTTTGTGACCCTGAAGTGGCTTCTATGACTTGTCCCTCTTCTGGAGATGAGAAAATTAATGATGTATGCGTCAACTGTTGCACAGCAGCTGTAGGCTGTAAACTCTTCCGCTCTGATGGATCGTTAATTTGCACCGGAACTCTTGAATAAATATATCGCATCCTTGTCAAAATATAACAATTAAAGTCTTTATTATTCGTATTTGTGTGTAATAAGGCCTGAGTTATTACTCTGGTAGTTTCTAATAATATTAGTCTCTTTATACGTGCGTAACACATGTATTTCATATCATTTGTTAGACTGATTATATATACTCAAAATAGTTAATTCTCATATATTTGAAAATTAATTGATTTAGTTATTTATTGCAATTTTCGTACTAGTGTGCAATAAGATCTTTCACTTTGTTGGTAAGAGATTGATTCTACACTTGTTTGATTACTTGATCTTTTACCTTGTTGGTCAAAGATTGATTCCTTACCTTGTAAGTGAGACAAAGATGAACTACCAAGAACATCCCCTCTTCATTTTACCTTATCCTAGCCACATGAATTTATACATATCCATGAATCAATGCAACCTTCACTCATGGATCAACGTTAAATTAAGGTTAAACACATCGCTAGTCCCCTAAATTTGACATTAATTTTTATTTTGTCAACTCAACTGATCGTTGTTCATTTTAAACACCTGAATTAATATTTCGTTGTGTCATTTGGACACTTTTTGCTGATATGACACATTGTGTATGCTGCAGTTAATTTCGAGTGTGTGAGCAACTGCTTTTTTTGTAATTTTTTTTCCCTCCTTCTTCCATCTACTCCACCTTCTATATATCACCACCACCATCCACTAAACCACCACCAATAATTTTAGAGAACTTATAAAAATATAAAAGAGAAAAATAAAAAACCATCACACACTAATTTTGAAGAACTTTATGAAAATATGAAAGAACCCAATTTGAAAATTAAAAGATAATGGGTAGAAGAATTCTATTATCCCCGTCGAAATCACGCTGAAAAAAATATCCTTCCAAACTCTTCTCCTTTCTAAATCTTTCTCTTAAACCCTCCATGATTATTAGATAAAATCTTTACAACAATAAAAGACGATTTAGGAAGAAAATTAAATTAATCAAGATGGTGATAACAAAATTTGTTGCACAACAATAATAATCTTCGATTCCCCTCCAAAATTATCACACCACAACCAAATTCACTATCACTATTAAATTCATCACCACCCCACTTTAGTATTATCACCAAAATTCATGATGTCACCATCGATTTCATCGTCCATAACTTGAGTCAATATAAACTTTTTAGAAGTAAGAATATTTATTTTAAAATTAAAAGAAAGTTAAACCTACAACAAAGGCATCAAAATTCAATGAAATCCAAAGAAAAAAAAAAGAAGAAGTAAGACGGTGGGGGTGGGGTAGCGTCGCCGAAAAAGTGGGAAGAAAGGATGGAGGGGTGCGTAGTTGTGGTGGGTTTGAAAAATATGCATATTTATTATTATTATTATTATTATTATTATTTGCTGAAAAATTATTATTTTTTCTTATAATATATATAATTTTATTTTATTATTTCACAATCAATTGCCACATATCCTTTTTTAATTAATTCATTATGTCATGTCATCCATTAATATATTACACTCTCTTGGGACTTTGAGCAAAAAGTGACAAAAGAGTTTCAAAATGAGGTGTAGGTGACTCAAGTCTCAATAATTGAGTAAGAAAGTTGGGTAAGTTTGAGAATAACCCACAAGTTTTTAAATTTACACTTTGATTCAAATGTTACCTAATATAACAGGAAACGGAGGAAAAAAAGATGCGTTTCTCTCTTCTCATCCATTGTTGTTTTCTCTCTCTTAGCCATTTTTGTTGTTCAGTGTTGCTGCTGCTTTATTCATCATCTTCTGCTTCATTATCATCATCTTCTACTTCATTATCATCTTCATCTTCTTTTTGTTGATCATTATTTTTGTTGTTGTTACCGCTACTGCTGCTATTTGACCAATTTCTTAGGTCAAATTTTGTTTCGTACATCACTTTCCACTTTGACATTACTTCATAGGAGACTTTGGTAAGTCAAATTATGATTTTAAGTTGAATTTGTCATCTTGGTAATTGCTATTGTGTTGTTTTTTCAATAATAGATAGCACGCGAACATGAATGTGACATAAGAGTCATCTGTTTAAACAGATCAATCATCTGTTGCGACAGATGAGCCATCTGTTCTAACGGAAGATTCATATATAGGATTCATGTTTATGGTTCTATAGTGCCGTAACATGAATCGAACAGATGGGTCATCTGTTACAACAGACTAGTTATCTGTTGCAATAGGATAAATATTTGTTGCAACATATTAGTAATCTGTTGTAACAGAATTTGAATTCAATTCCAACAGATGTGTCATCTTTTGCAACAGGATAAATATCTGTTGCAACAGATTAGTAACCTGTTGCAACAAAATCTAAACTTGATTTCAACAGATGCATCGTCTATTGCAACAAGTAAGTCATCTGTCGTAATAGGTTAATTATCTGTTGTAACATGTCACTCATCTGTTGGAATCAACTTCAAAGGTTTCTTAGAACTGTAACATCTATCCCAACAGGCGCTTCATCTGTTGCAACATATGTATAGTTTATTGTAATATATGATTCACCTGTTACAACAGATGACTCGTCTATTGAAATCAGCTTCAGGAGCGTAACATAAATCCCAACAGGTAAATAATCTGTTGCGACTGATCACTTACCTATTGTAACTTATTTTTCACTTGCTGCAACAGATTACACATCTGTTGGGATTCATATTATGGCACTATGAAATCACTATTAACTTTTTTTTAATAAATAACTTTATTTAGGTACCACTAATGGAGGGATCATTAACAAAAGGGGTGGATTGTCATGGTTAATGGATCGAGATGAGTAATCAATATGTATGGCGTTGGAGAAAGGGTAAAATGCTAGAGACGATAGCTATGACAGTCCAAAGTGATGTTTTGTTTGATGATTTTGTGAACTTAATCATCAGCTATTGTGGTCTGAATTATCAACCGGAAGAACTCGTCACCAGCTACATATACAACTCCTTTGAAAATCAGAGGGTACAACCTTTCAAGATAACCGATCAGGTTTGATTGTGTGCTTATCTTAGTGATTCATCCAGTTCGGTGTTAAGGGCGTACGTGATTGAAAAGACGAGAGAGAATAAGAACCAGAATGTAGAAAAAGAACAACAACAAGACATCTTTGATGATAGGTTGGATGATCAAGGCATGAATATTCCAAATAATGATCAAACACCTACGCCTGTTGATGCAACCAATACGGTGGGCAGTTTTTCTCGATCGACACAGTCTAGCAATCGTCAATACGATGAGACTGAATTTTACAAGAGAATTTCATTCAAGGACAAGAAAGAACTATCAACTACTTTATTTATTTCTTGCTTGAAAAAAGTTTTCAGAATAATGAAGGTGATTAATTCGAGCAAAGTCTTTTTCTATAAATGTGCTAATCCAAACTGCAAATGGTGGTTGAGAGCGGTGAAGTACTTAAGTTCTGACAGATTCTTCATTCACAAACATGAAAAGTACCACACATGTGGTTCGGAGCACATCTCGGGCCAAAATCCTCACGCCACGGCAAAGGTCCTCAGCGAATATTTCAAGAATAGATTCCCTAATGGCAAAGACCCTTCTACAAGGGTTATGTATATACGGCCATGGGGATTTCCAATGACTTGGTTAGGGGACACATGAGCATGGGTATGCAGTCCTCAATGTCTACCATTACATGCCTGAGTCCACAAATCCCGGAAGTAAGACGGCATTGCATGTTGATGAAAATGAAAGGTTCAAGTATTTTTTGTATTCTATGGTGCTTGGATTCAAGTTTTTAGACATTTGAGAAAAGGCATAGCCATCGATGGTACCTTTTTGATGAACAGGTATAATGGAGTTTTGCTAGAGGCGATGGCGCAGGATGTGGAGAATCACATCTTTCCTGTCGCTTTTTGTGTAGCAGACAAGGAATGTGATGCCTCTTATAGATATTTTTTGGAACAACTGCGAAGCTACGTTGAAGATATCGAAGAGTTGTATTTTATTTCGGACAAGCATCCAAGCATTCCAAAGATGAGTTCAATTTTCTTCACTTCAGCTCACTTTGGTTGTTGTATCAGGCATCTTGGAGAGAACATTTGAACCAACTTTTGCGATGAAAGAGTCATGACTCTTTTTTATAGAGCAGCTAAAGCATATAGTAGAGAGGAGTTTTCAGACCATTTCAATCAAATAGCAGATATGCATCCCAAAGCAGTAGAACATCTCGTACATGTCGATTTCGAGAGATAGAGCTGGGTATTTTGTCTGGCAAATAGGTACATTCTTATGAATTTAATGTCTTGTTTGAGTTACAAGTTTAGTATAATATCGTACTACGTTATTCTTTTGTATAGGTACGATATTATGACGTCAAACATAGCTTAATCATTGAATTCATTGTTTGGTGATGAAAGAGAATTTCCCATCGCGGCTCTGTTTGAAATAATAAATAAGAAGTATGACTAATTTTTTCACAAAAGGTGTGTTGAGTTCGAGGACGCAGGACCCCATTTGTTCTAGAAGAAGAAAAAATAAGATCAACGAACATCAGTCTGGGGAATAGGTTATTATCTCATCAAATAGAAGATTATATGTTCAGTATCAACGGTTATGGTGATGTTGCCACGGTCGATCTTCAAACAAGATCTTGTACGTGTAGAGTTTTTGACTTGGACAAAATACCCTGTCCACATGCTATGGCAGTGCTTTGATCTCAATACGGTGCAAAATATGAAACTAAAATTTATGAGCACTCCTCTCCATATTATTCATGGAAAAATATACAATGGCATATAGTGGGCATATTACTCCGGTGCCTTCCGAAGAATCTTGGGTTGTTTCTGTAGAGCTTTTGGGGAGATTAATACCTCCTTCATATATTGACCTAAGCACTATCAAACAGGAAATAAAGCCATATAAGAGGAGGCGTGGAGTTAGAGAATCATTTTCATCAAGAAGAAACAAGTGCTCCGTATGTAAGAGCGTTGGCCACAAAAGAACTACATGCCCGGATCGTAATCCATCATGATCGTTGTAAGTACAAAAACTTATTTTGTTGTTTGTTGTGGACTTTTATATATTTAACTCATTATTGTGAACGTAAATGTTGTTATTTATTATATAAAATATCTTTGTTAATAATTTGTGCATCAATAAAAAGAGGCAAAAATTGAACTAAATACAACAGACCACAGAATTATTTTCAACAGATTACCCATCTGTTACAATAGATAACGCATCTGTTGTAACGGATGGACATTAGCTGGAAAAAAACAACACAATTCATCAAACTAGAATGTTTTCCTCCAACAGATGACAAATCTGTCGTAACAGATGAATTATCTATTGACAGAAACCAATTAATGACCATTCTGTTCCAACTCATGGTCCATTTGTTGAAAGAACTCAAAAGATAAAATTGCTATTGCTACTGAATTCAAAATTTCTCCTTACCTCCAACCGTCAACATTTTAACATATTTAGAAGAAGAAATAGACAGAATAAAAATTAAATAAGAATTAAAAAGCCAAAGTCGACCAAAAATAATTTTTTTATTAAACGAAAAATAAAATACATTAGGTATAGATACGATATAGAAAAATTAAAATACATACGCTAAAAGAAAAAACACATTCTTATTATTATCATCATCATCATCATTATTAGTGCTAGTCGGCCAATCGTCAACTGACAGCAGCAGGGCCCTCATCAGCCTCTGCATCTCTCTGAACATCCTTGCTCTCACAGAGACTAACTCTCTCTGCAGGCCGTTAACCTACCTTTGAAGTTCTTGCACAGTGTCGCGCAGAATAGCAATGTTCCAATCAGGATTAACCATATCTAGAACATGCATGAATTAACAAAAAATGTAAACAGAAAAGTAAAGAAAAAATTCCAAATGTAATACAATGTATACTACCAACTGGTAGATTTATACAAAAAAAAACTTACCTCAACGAGAAAGAAACATGCTCTTTGAATAGAAGTGGTTGAAGATGTAATACAAAAAGACAAAATGCAAGAAATAAATAAAAGTGGAGTAGAATAAAGATTAAGGAGGTACCTATTTATAGAGGATTGAACCTGAATGTGTTAGGAAAAAAAGCACGATTGTTCAGCTCCATTGTATTAATTGCATTCAAACTGCTGAATTTTTGTTTTATGTGAAAAGTCATGACTTTTTTTTACATTAAAACTTATCACCTTTTCAAAATGGTTTAAGACTTAATAACAACCATTATTATTGAGCTGTTGCAATAGATCGTCCATCTCTTACAATAAATAACCCACTGTCGCAACAGATTTACCATTTGTTGCAACTAATGGTCTGTATGTGCAACAGATGAGACATCTATTGCAATATATGGATTATCTATTGCGATAGATGGACCATCTGTTATTGGAGATATTTTCATTTCTCCTAACAGCTAATTCGTCAGTTGCAACAAATGGGGAATTGATTCATTAACTGTTTTGAATGTGTTAGACAAAAAGTCACGACTGTTCACCTCTTTTTTAATAGTCATCACATACCTTAATTAATCCAAATTAGTGACTGTTTTATTATATAAACAGATTTAAAAACAAAAAATATGAAAAGTCATGACTTGTAGCACTTTTTTTTTCTTGATGGGCAAGTAGTCCTCTGACATTGAAGATGGTTACACTTTAAGCCTCCATAATCTTGCACACTACTTAATGATGGGAAATGAAGAATAAAAACTATCTTACATTGATGGGTTAGAAAAAATAAGGTGCGTGCAGATGAATGGATCCACTTTCATGCATTGGAGTTATGTATTATTGATCAGCCTATCGTGACAGGCACACATAAAGTACAATGATTTTGTGAATACAGTCTTTTATCAATTAGACATTGATCCTTTAAATAAGATCCTAAATTTTACAGTTTACTTTGATAGGTGTGAAATGATAAGGCTGAAGGGTTCCATGACAGTGGTTCCGATACCCTATTACAATTTAATGATGGTTTTGCTCATGTTTATGTGTCAAGTTTGGAGAAGGGTTCAATTTTTTAGTGGCAGTGTAAATATCCAATAGTGATTGAATCGATTTTAATGGTGCAATGGAATTTTGAAAGGCCTTCGAAGCCTCATGCTGTAGCAAATAAAAAAACCAGTAGAAATTCTCCTGGTCTAAATTTATATGGATGGGTTGCTCAAGGAGACTACTATGCATCAAAATATGGTTGGGAGAATAACTATACAGGAAAGGAGAGATGGAGATAACTATATATAATCTTAGTCCTTGTTTAAGAGGCAACACAGGGAAGCAAGTAAGGAACTTTTAGAGAATCTGGCCAATGAAATTGACTTGAGAGATGAAAAATTGAATGAGCTTCAAAAGTGGAAGTGTATTCAAATATTAAAATTCGTCAGTCGTTCTTGAAAAAAAACTGCTCAAGAGGAATGGAGCTGAATAATTTACTAGGAACTGCGACTAGAGAGCGTGGCCTCAATGAAGACCCACAAAGTATAGGAACAAAACTCTAAAGAAGCATCTTGGCGAGCACAGAGGATTGGTAAGATTTTCAGTCAAGAATAAAACATGAGCCAACAACTCCATAAGTAAAAATAAGGGAAGCCAAGGCATCAATTTCTGAAGTCTAACTTGCATCCCATGCCTTCTGTTTGTGGTTCTGATCAGGTCAATGCCAGTAGAAATAAAAAGGTCTGAAGTTGGGCATAAATCCCATGCCTTGTTGTTTCCACTGCCTTTGACCAAACTAGAGCCATAAACAGGAGGCATGAGATGCAAGTTTAACTTGAGAAATTGCCACCTTGGCTTGATCCCTTATTTTTACTTCAAGAGTTATTGGTTCAGGTTTCTTTCCTGACTGATTATCTTACCACCATCGGTGCTCATAAAGCTACAACCTTAGAGTTCTGGTCCTGCATTTTTTGAGTCTTCATTTAGGCCACGCTAGCTAGTTGCAGTCCTTTAACAAAGTACACAGCTACAATCCACTTCAGCATTTTTCTTTTAGAAACGGACCGATGGATATTCATTTTTGGATACACTTTCACATTTACAGCTCATTCAATTTTTTCATTTTTCATGTAAATTTCATCATCCAGTTTCACTACACTTTCCTTTCTACTTTGTGTTTCTTCTTTAATAAAGTCTGAGTTGATATATGGTCTCCTCCATCTCTCCTTTCCCACTCAGGTATTCTTCCAATCATCATTTGCTATATAATAGTCTCCTCGAGCAACCCATCTATATACATCTGGACCAGAGCAATAACTATATTTATTTTCATTCTTATTAGCAGCAGTGTGAGGCTTCAGAGGCCTTTTAAAAGTCCATTGAACCCTTAAAATCAATCCAATAACTATTTGAATGTTTACACTGCCACCAAAAACTTAAACCCTTCTCCAAACTTGACACATAAATATTATCAAAATCTTTATTAAACCGCAAGAGGGTATTGACACCATCTACTTGGTTGCTCAGCCTTACCAGTTTGAACCTAACAATCTTACTGTAAAATGCCATATCTTGTTTGAAAGATTAACGCCAAATAGGTAAAGAACTAACATTAACAAAATCAGTGTACTGGATGCGTGTTTTTACGATAAGTTGATCAGTAATACATACCTCCCACATATGAAGGTTCCATATGAAAACAACTTATTCCTCCAAACCCATCTTTACTCTAGCCTTTAATGCTAGTCGGGCAAAAGTTGATCCTATTTCACTTTATTTTATCTTCAAATAAGAGAAAACATTTGATGTCAAACAAGAGAAGAACAAAAAGAACACTACAAAAGTGTAACACAAAATTGAATGAATCATCAAATGACCCATATGATGTAATAGATTCCTCATCTGTTCAATAAATAAGTCATCTGTTGAAACAGGCGACGCATCTGTGGCAATAGATGTATAACATATTGCAACAGATGGGTCATCTATTGGAATAAATCAATCCAGCCTTGCTACTGGTTTGATTTCTTCCAACAGCTACTCCGTCTGTTCCAATAACAGATTCATTAGTTGCAACAATTGAGGAAGCTGTTGCAATACCACCAATAATATCAATAATAATATCAACAACAAAGAAACAACACCATATATTCCAACACCATCAACAACACAAACACCACATGTTCTAACAACACTAATACCCTTAACAACAGCATCACCAAATTAACAGACAAAAGATATAAAAAAAGGATATTGACAACAAGGCTTTTTAAGTTCTCCCAACATATGACTTTTTCTTGTATATTTTAATAAAAACAATGGTTCATTCATTCAAGACTTAAAAGTCACCTTTCGTTCAATTTTCTCAATAAAAAAGAAAATGGTAATGAGTAAATTAATAATAACAACAGATGTAAATATCTAATTTTAAAAACATACAAAGAAGATGACGAGAAGGAAAAAGCAATAGTGAACCATACCTACAATGTCAAAAAAGCAAAGCGATCAGAACTCCCATTTCAGTTGAGAAAAGATATTGATCGGTGTAGATTTGAAAGGATCCTCATGTGAAAGAGGATAAAAAAGAGAGGAAAAAAGGAGACGGTTGTGATTACCCTAAAGATGAGAGAAAATTTTTTTTGAATAAAGAATAAAAGAGAGATATGTTAAGTTAATTTGTGGCTGAAGGAGAGAGAATTATAGAGATGGGTTTTAAACATTCATTAATAACTTTGAGGGGAACGAGGAGACGGTGACATTGAAAAGACAAGATAAGACTACTCAAGGAGGAGATTTTTGAGTTATCTAAGTAATATTTTTATTGCCTTAGTATTTTATCTTTTTTATCTCGGACAGAAAATTAGCAAATTATTTTAAAATAAAAAAAGATCTTAAAACATATAAGTCATCTGTTGCAAGAGATGACAATTTTTGTTTGAAAATTTTCAACAACTCAGTCATCTGTCACAACAGATGGCAATGCCTATTTGATAATTTATAACAGATAGTTAATCTGTTGTAATAGATGACATAATCTGTTTGATAAATTTCAATAGATAAGTCATTTGTTGCATCAGGATGAACATTTTTTTCATACAAATTCAATTGATTTCATATGTTCAACTCCAACTTCAATTGATTTAGCTAGAATTAGGGGTGAGTTTATAGGGTCAATACAACTTCAATTGAGTCTTTAACAATTGCATGATGTTGGTATTGCATTTCTCCCGACTTGAGTCATTGATCGATCACTCTAAGCTGAAATGATTCTTATTATCTTATTATCAAACTAATACCTAAATTGATTTAGCTAGATCAGGGGTGAGTTCATAGGGTCAACTACAACTTCAATTGAGTTTTTGGCAATTGCATGATGTTGGTATTGCATTTCTCCCGACCTGAGTCATCGATCGATCACTCTGAGTTGTAACAATTCTTATCACCTCATTATCAAGCTAATACCTAAATTGATTTAGATAGAACTAGGGGTGCGTTCATAGGGTCAACTATAACTTTAATTAAGTCTTTGATAATTGCATAATGTTGGTATTGCATTCCTCCTGAATTGAGTTGTCGACCAATCTCTCTGAGTTAAAATGATTCTTATTGCCTTATTATCAAGCTAATACCTTAATTGATTTATCTAGAACTAGGGGTGACTTCATAGGGTCAACTATAACTTCAATTAAGTCTTTGGAAATTGCATGATGTTGGTATTGCTTTCCTCTCGACCTGAGTCATTGATCGATCACTCTGAGCTGAAACGATTCTTATTACCTCATTATCAAGCTAATACCTAAATTGATTTAGCTATAACTAGGGGTGAGTTCATACGGTCAACTACAACTTAAATTGAGTCTTTGAAAATTGTATTATGTTGGTATTGCGTTCCTCCCAACCTGAGTCATAGATCGATCGCTTTGAGTTGAAACAATTCTTATTACCTCATTATCAAGCTAATACCTAAAATTCATCAGTATTCCAGTTGAACTTAATGCACTTTATTATGATGAAACGGTTAAAATTTACGTATATCTTTTAAAATTTTAAAAAATAATTAAGATCAATTCAAACCAAATTAACATTTTCAAACTTATCATTCTTTTCCAAAATGCAAATCAACCCATACAAATCATCCATTTGCGGGAAAAATATTTCATCATTTCAAATCTTGAGTTGTCACTTTTTTCTTTCTCTCTCACCAATATAGACAACAAATACTCAATAAATTGCTCAACCCTTCACAACACATTAATTTTCTTCCCATTTTCGACGACATAGGTGTTATTTTTGACTTTATTCTTGCTTGTATCCATCATTTTCTCTATCTTCGTAGGTAACAGAGTTTGAGAAGAGTTCTATACTTGTTTTTTCCTAAAAATTAGGTCTTTTAAGTTAATGATGAAAAAAAGACTTTTAGTTGTATTATCTCCGAGAATGGATTTACAAATTTGAGTTTTGATGGTAAAATCATAGGAAGAACCCGAGAAAACCCTAGTTTTTGTCACAGTATTTTGTTGACTATGGTGGTATCATTGGATGGTGTTTTTGATATTGGTGGTCATGGTGTTGGTGTTGGTGGTTGTCGTGGTGGCACTGGTGGTGCTTGTGGTGGCTGTTGGTGGCACTGGTTGGTGGTGTTTATGGTGGCTGTTGGTGGTGTCAGTATTGGTGGTGTTTGTAATGTATTTTTTAAAATTTATGCATACATCGATTGTAATGTAATTTTTGTTTTTCTGTTGTTTGTAGGTAAAATATGTCTCCCAAAAGAAAAAAAAGTGAAAGTGGATCAACTTTTGACCACCTAAGAAAAGGCTACAGTACAGAGGGATTAGGAGGAGCTTCTTGGACAAGAGTTTCTTGAACAATCTCAGTCCGGGAAAAGTGAAGCTAAGAAAAAATATAAAAATGATGTTGAGGGAGGTGGACAAGGATTTGTAGATGGTGATGAGGAAGAAAAAGATAAATAAGAAGAGAAGGAAGTAGAAAGTGAGAAAGAGGATGATCATTAATATGATGATAATGCATCACCAATGGGGCGTGAATTAATATTAAAATACTAGCATGATCCTATCAAAACTATTAGTATTAACAGGTTTTAAGTTGCAATGCTGATAGATGACCATGTAGAACTAACTGGTGATCTTGTACTTAAATGTCAGTTGGGGAAACCTTTTGATGACTTTAGGAAAACTATAAATAATGAAAACATAGACGAACTTTTTAAACAGAGCTGGTTTGGACACTTTCTTGAGCTGACCACACTACCCATTTCTAAATGACCATGTTATATGGTCTTCTTAAGCGTAGGATCAAGTACGTCGAGGATGATAAAGATTTGAAGGAGAGGGAAAAAGATGGATGAAATCTGGATCAACTACTGTAGCATGTCGATTTGTTTTGGCTTGAAAGAGTTTGCCATAGTGATGGGCTTGAGATGCGATTGTCTAGAAAAACCTCTCACCAAGGAAACACCACACAAAAGGTCCAAGGAATGCAGGACAACCAAACCACCACCATCAAATATAGGGAAGGCATTATCCCAGCAACCACCCACCAAAACCAACAAACGCAAGGAAAAAATAGATGGACTGTTGGACATTGATGGACGTGGGTACAAAGACAATAAGTTGATAAAACATCTCAAGGATAAAACCATATCAAAGAAGTCCAAGGAGCAATTGTGCATAGTTTGATTTTCCCATTTCGTTATATTGACAAGAGATGTCAACAAAGTCATAGAAGATAATTTGTTGAAGCTTGCTGAGGATTTTAAGAATTCAATAATTATCTCTGAGGATATGACAGCTACTACTTGACTGTCAAATATTTACTGATAAAGTTATCCCCAAAGATGATCACATTATACGACTTTCCTTGGGCTTTCATGGTAAATTTAATCACTATTTGTTTATTCATCCATTAATTTATATTGAATAATTATTACTTTTTTTTTTTGCCTCCTGTTTTCATTTTTTAGGGTTGGGCATTTGAAGTCATTCCTCACTTTCGAAAGCAGGTCAAGGATTACCCGAATAGGTTTCTCCTCTAAGGATCCTTAGGTGGTTAGCTGCAAAGAGCAACATAAGAATTAAGGAGGCTGATCTCTTTAACCTTCTGAATGATATAGTACGTCTTCTTTCAAGTAAAATAATTTGACCCAAAGAAAGATATGGAAAAAGATGTGACATCTGTTGCGACAGATGGGTTATCTATTAAAACAGATTACCCATCCACTACAACTAGTACAACAAATGGGTAATTTGTTGCGATAGGTGATTCATATTTCGCATTAAATTACTCATCTGTTATTTTGGTTCTCTGATCCCGAATCAATAGATTACCCATCTATTGTAAATTATACAACAGATGGGTAATTTGATGCAATATATTATGAATTTCTTGCAACAGATAGATCAGCTGTTTCGACAGCAAGATCATCTGTTGCATAAGTTGTCTGTGTTAACATGTAACCCAACTAACTACAAATTATTAAATGATTAAAATGTATCTGTCTTTTTTTTATAGGTTGTGCATCCATGGATCTTGCCTACTAAGCAAGAGTTGGGGATGACTTCTTTTATTACTCTAGGTTTTGTTGATACAATAGAAGACACGGTGGAGTTAATAAATAAGAAATTGACTGGATAAACAGCCATAAGAAGAGCAGTTAGGCAAGGTTAGCCTAATGTTGAGGCTCTTCATGACCAACCTACTGCAATAGATCCGGGTGCTTCTTCTAGGGGTATTGCTGGTGAAGTTGTTGATATTGGTGGCAGGCATGCTGATGCTGCTGCCAGTCATAATGATGAGCATGCTGATGCTTAAGAAAAAATAAATATATTTGAAAACACCCCTTTTATGGGTCCCTCTCACCCTAAACAGGTCCCTCTCACCCTTACACCGTCCCTCTCACCCCTCTTCACCCTCATATTCTCGTTGTAAATGCGAAGAGTGCAAGGAAAACCAGGATAAATTCTTTGAAAAAGTAGAGGCTATCACTAAAGTTGTTGAGGAATAACTCTTTGAAAAGTAGAGGCTATCGCTAAAGCTGTTGAGGAATTGAAATCCAAGAGGCGTGTCATACCATCTAAGAAGGTGAGGAGCCATACACTCCTACAGTGGTGGTTGGGAGGAAGAAATAAGCAATTAGCCAAGTAATCTCCAATCTAAAATAAAAAAAATTGCAACTCCTTCCTCTCCAAAAGTTATTAAAGTGAGGGGTCACTTAAGAAGGTGAATATATACGCGGAACTTGGCGCCAAAGAGAAAAGGGATCTGCGACGGGCCAAGAATACCAATCAAAGAGCACAAGATTACCCCATCCATACCTTTTCCGCCCGAGACTTCAAGAGTATGACAGATATGCGTACGCAGTACGTTGACAAGGTAAGTTTACTTTTCCTAACCTAGCCTTCTAGTCTACTTCATGAAGAAGAAGCTACGTAATAGATGTGTCATCTGTTGCAACAACTGTGTATTCTGGTGCAACTTGTGGTAGTTTTATTGCAACATATTACCCATCTCTTACATAAGTTGCGTTAGATGGGTAATTTGTGAACAGATTCAGAGAACCCTCTACAACAGATGAACCATCTGTTGTATCTTTCCATTATGTTTTTTTTTTCAATTACTAACCTATTTAAAAATTGACTTGTTATATCACAGTATGTTGAAGAAATTCTCTGCCTCATGAGGGGCAGACAATTAGCGTACTCGGAAGCTTATGATGCTGCTGAAAAGATAATGGACCTAGACTTTTACAATAGTTTCAAGGATAGGTACGGTGATCTCAGTAAGCTAGCGTCAATTCTCGGTGGTGCGGGATTTAATTTATTAGTTTCTGAGTTCCAATGGGATGAAGAAATGATAAAATATGTTAGATGAAAGAGGTCAGATCCACATGACAAGAGATGGACTGAGGAAAAAAGGATTCTTGGAGTCATGAATGTGGACATCATATGTTATCGGGATGTTGAGATACTACTCGAGGAGGGAAAGATCAAGGTTTATGACTGCAACTTACCTGCCTTGGACGAGGCCAATTTTTTTACCCACATGCAACCACTATTGGAGTTGTTCTCCATCTTGTTGAGGTAGAGTAAACTGATGGATCATTTGCTAGCGGGAGTGTTGATGAAGCAACCATGGGATTTTGAAGGTCGAAACAAGGACATGGACTTTCAAAAAAATAAAATCGGTGCCACGTGCGGTTCGCACACATTTGCACATGTCGAATGTTTGTTGACCGACACATAATGGCCGAGCCAACGATCTTTCTGTGCGACAACGCTGTAGAAAATATGCAAAAGGGCTGGGCTTATGAGGTACTAATTGGATGCTTGGAGCTTGTATATAAAGAAGAGCCTGTACAATAATAATTTTTTATTTCAAGTCACTTCAGTTTACACACTTTACATGCTTACTACTAGAAAACATCATTTTTTCGATGGCTGATTTAGTCGGAAAGTAAGATAGTTCCGACTACTTTCCAACTATTTCATGGTAGTCGGAATATAGCTTGTCGAAAAAATATTTTCGACTACTTTAGTCAGAAATTTCCGACTACCATAATCGGAAATGTAGTCGGAAATTTAATAAATATTTATTTAATAATTATAAATATTCCGACTACTCTAGTAGGAAATTTACTAAATAATTATTTAATAATTATAAACCGTCCGACTGCGGTAGTCGAAAATTTAATAAATAATTATTTAATAATTATAATTATTTCGATTACTCTAGTCAAAAATTTAATAAATAATTATTTAGTAATTGTACTTATTTTGACTACTGTAGTCTAAAATTTAATAAATAATTATTTAATAATTATAATTATTCCAACTACTATAGTCGAAAATTTAATAAATAATTATTTAATAATTATAATTATTTCGACTATTGTAGTAAAAAATTTAATAAATAATTATCTAATAATTATAATTATTTCGACTACAGTAGTAAAAAATTTAATAAATAATTATTTAATAATTATAATCATTCCGACTACTGTAGTCGGAACATTAATATTTATTATTTAATAATTATTATTTCGACTACTTTAATTAGAATTTTAATAAAAATATTCTCTCAACAATTATATAATTAAATCTTGCATTAGCTTACACTGGTCTCAGATTATAAACAACATAACTAATGTATTTTTCACAATAGGATCAAACGGGGAAAAAATTTATAAATACAACCACTTTAAAATATCCAAAATAAACATCAAATCAAATAGTTTAAACCTCTAAATGTCACAATAAAAAACAAGAACAATAACTACAATCTAATTATCATCAGATTCACTATCTTCCTCATCATGAAACACTTGAGGCATGTGCTTCTTAACCAACTCCTCAAATTTAGCAAACTTGACATCGTTAGCTGCACATTGCTGCGTCAATTCCACAATTTGTTTTTTCATCGCTTTCATTTCTTCCATAGTTTGCAAAGTAGAAGAGGAACTGGGAAACAACGAAGGACTACTTGAGGATTGGAGAACCCCTGTCCCGTAGGTTCTACCTTTATTTGGACCACCTACCATAACTATCCACATATTAGTCATATCTGCAGGTGATGGTTGGACGATGGTACCATCCTCTGAAGTAGGTTGGCTTTGACACCAATCTTCTATGCTTTTTTGAAATTCTTCCTGAAAGAAAAATTATTTGTCAGATGTAAATAAGCAAAGTTGGGTAATAATAAAACAATGTATGTAAAAGTTATTATCTTACATATGAATCCTTAGCACGTGTTTCGACTCAATCTCCTCTTGTACCATTCTTCATTTTTTTCTTATGCGTCTCTTTGTAGACCTCAAGAAAAGTGGGCTCTTTTCCTCCATTTTCATGTTCCTGCAAAATTTTAGAAAAAGATATAAATTTTTTCACTCAACATTAAAGGTAAAGCTGAGTACTAGTACGACTGCTGTGTTTCAGAACAAGGAGGATTTCCATTACTATCACTTCTCTACCTTTATCAAGTGCTAGTCACCCTTGAAATATACAGGATTGGGCTGAACAAAATATAGTAAATTATTTTGAAGCAAAATATTTATACTCCATCATTTATGTCAAAACAACACCTCACCTCACCCGCTCTAATAAAGAGTCTAACGGTGAAACACTAGACAAAACAATATTCTACATGCAAGGAGAGATTCCAAGATATCTCATCTCCCTGTTTGATTTTCATAAGCTGGGGAAAAAATTCACTCGTCCAACATCCTCCAAGATGTATCCTACATTCAAGAGGAGGAATCTCATTTCTTGTTTGAGTTCTTAAGCAGAGAAGAATATTTACTCTTTCAACTTCTTACTGGTATTCTTTCCTTCTATTAAAGAATGTACTTTGATTGAGATTCTAACATTAACTTATGAGCTAGAAAATTGAAAGAGATAATACATGTATTATCTGAATTCAAGCAGATCAAACTACCCCAGCAAGGCTATTTCTTTTCAATAGACAACAAAATAAACAGTTACTTAAACCAAAAAATTATTAAAAATTAAGCCTTGATGTGCTCATGTAGCCTCAACAGATTACTTCAAAGGAATTCTAATTAAGAAGTTAGATCTTCAATCAACAAATTTAGATTAGAATAATATAAGCTAATTATCTATTTATTTACTATATTTTGTAATTATCTGGTACATGTGAGGTTGATCATCTTTTTCCTCTTTTTGCAATTTCAGTAGCTGGAAGGACATGAAGATAGAACAACATGGCTCTACTGCTATTTATTTTCTTTCTTAAAAGTTAGTACTAGTAATGAAGCAAAAGCAAGAAAGTTATCCAGCAATAAGTCTATTGGCATCTCAGATGATCACATTTTCCCTACTTCTATATGTCCAACCTGGAATTTCTACGAGAACCCCTTCTATAATTTGCAAAATCAACAACACAACCCCACTCTTCAAGAAGAAACCAGCCACACTGCTCTCTGAATTCATCACAACAATATGCAAATTCATCGCCTCAATCTCCCGATATCTGCTAGAAAAATTGTAGCATCTTTTTGGGATCTCACCTTTATCAGGCCCTTTATGGACTCTCATGCGATTTTCTATTTTAGAAGATTAAGTTGAACTCTATAGATAAAGATTATAAACCAGGTAGACATATATTTGTCAAGATCAATCTAAACACCAATCAACCATATGCAGTGCAACAAAAGCATAAGCATATATATTTGGCAAGATATTAGTACTGATTAGAACATTGAATTGAACCGAATAAATAAAAAATTTAAGCTAATATTATCAGTCTTAATCGGTGGGTAGCGAAACTCATTGAACCTCCAGTGTGCAACGAGTCACCCATTTGAGATGCTCTATTTTTCTTTTCCCATTCCCTCTTCGTCCTACATTCAGGAGTATCATATTTTTCTAAGAACTGGACCCACACATAAAGATTCCGCCAACCAGGTTTTCCAAGTTCCTCCGGGCCTCATACAAGTGTTCTTTGATCCATAAAGCTACTTTCAAATTGAAAATGCATTGTATTTCATTTTCATGACAAGAATTCCAAGCATACTTTGTCTGCAAAATATTTTAATATAAAGTCATGAAATGAGTTGATGGATACAAAGGTGAATTCATCATTGATAACATACAGAAATGGTAAATTATTTGATTTTGATTATACCATAAACTGTTTCCACATAAGAATTCTATGTCGAGTCGAATCTCGTTCCAACTACCCCACGGCTCCGTGTAAAATGATTTAATTACTTCTATAACCATATGTTCGGTGCTATATGCGGGAATGAACCTGTAATAAAATTATATTAAATCATCTTAGCTTTCAAAAATTTTAAAAATTATGAAAAAACATAAGGTTTACTTACCATTACCATCAGGGACGATAATTAGCCTCCCATTGCCGTCATATTCTACTACCTTTTTAAATTTTAGAATCTGAAAAGTAGCTTCTGTAGCATTAGATGCTGTAGCACTATCAATGGATGGCGATATTGATGTGCTAGGACCTTCAATTCTCAATCCAGAAAGGCTAGGTGTGGATGATGTTAAAGGTACAGATGAAGATCTACAATGCAGACTATTATGGAGAGAAGAGGGCTAGAACTGGTGGGTGGTGAAGGAATGAAAAATGTATTTGGTAGTGAAATAGTTGCCTTTGGAGGAGGAAGAATATTTGTAGTAGCTGGTTGAAAAGTTGTGGTAACAGGTGGTGGTGGTGGTGGTGTTGTATATTGACCTATTAGAAGATTATCAGGTCCTTTCTTACCTTTCTTACGCCGTCCATTACCATGACCTTTTGATGCCATTGTTTTTATTTATTAACCACCTGGAAAAAAAAGAACCACCAAATTGAAAAAAACAGACAACACACAGATTAAATGGAGTTAGTCTGTGTTATGCTGCCCTAGTAAGATATGTTTCTTGGATAAAAAAAAATTAAATTCTGCATTTCCTGTAGTACTAAGTGAAAGAAAGCCTCATATTGTCTCGAATAGTGAGATGCTAAGTTTTTGTCCTTGTATTTGTCAATATGATCAGATAATTATTGCATTCAATATATGTTATTTGTTTTTTAAGGTGTTTGCATACACGTTAAGAAATACTTATACAAACCTTAATCATTAGATTATTTATCTAAACTATTCTGTATCCCTCAAATATCTCAATTTGGTACCACTTCACTAACTAAAACAGTTAAGGTGAATTTGAAAAATAAAAAGCAATAAGTGCTTCTTGTTTTCCTGTAATGTCAAATATTTTAGAACAATTTTAGTTTGCTAAAATATCTATAATATGAACTGGAGATGGGATTATATACTTCATTTGGTAGATGTGTTTGAGAAAGTAATGGAAGATGTCAGTGTTCTCTTCACAGCTGGCTTATTGAAGCCTTGAAGGTATTTTGTTTGCAGGACTGGTATCAACTCTCCAAAGCCCTGGCTGAGCATGGGATCGACTTGGTAATACTTCATCCAGGTCTAGTCATTGGTCCACTTCTGTAGCCTACACTCAATTTCTCTTGCGATGCGATAGTGAACTTCATAAAGAAGGTAAGTTTGTTCAGAGACACAAGATTCCTTGAGATAGTCTTACCTCCTTCTCCCACCCTCCACCCCCACCCTCCATGATACTTATTCTTCTTTTCTAATCAGCTTATATGACACCCTTGATGAAATATTTATGCATAGAAATATATAATAGGAACGTGTGTTCTCTTGTATGCGTTTGACTAGATTGAAATGATGTTGGAATTTAATGATCATTCACATCAGTACATATCGAAAACATTCACTTAACTAAACTTCCAATGGCATGATATTGCAGAATCTGATAGCCTATGTTCTATGAGGAATAGTAAAATACCAAACACATTTAACCTACACAACCTTCCTTGTTTAACCGAGTCTAGGGCCAAAGTTTGTGCATATGCAAATGTGTAAATCACAATGACGAGGCAAATTCTTATGTAATTAGTTTCTCCAGCTCAAACTTACCTCCTTGAGAATCACACCTAACATAGAAGAAATTAGATCTTCACGATAAAAGGGTTGCTAAGATAGTAGATATCCCCCACCTTCACTGCTAAGTTTGCGAGGGGTTATAAAAGGATAGAATAAAAAAAGATCAGATCTTCATGCCTATTCTATAATTAAATTCAAAGATCACATCTTTCAATTGACTAAAGTTCCAGCTATTAGAAGATTATGTATCAGCTGCTAGATAAAAGCAAGTCCCAATATTTTCAAACATTTTATGTAAGAAATTTGTTCAAATAAACAGATAAGTTGGTTAAAGCAATTTCAGTCACCCAGACAACTAGTAAAATAAATTTGGCAAGAAGTATCCAAAGCTTTTAAGGCCTCCCACCAGAATAATCTATATTACAAATCTTAGCTCCCATTAATAACATATACATATCAAGATTGTGCTTATCATGATTACAATAGTACAGAGAACTGAATATTACTTTACTATACAAAGAGGTACATGATTGAACAAATTAATACAAGATGATCAAAGTATGGTAGGTAGAAAGGCACCAGTAAGAGTTCTGCTAGTTCATGTTCATCCTAAACAACTATACCTCACATAATGACACCAAAAATACAAAACTATTTCACTTGGACCATATAAATATGCATTATCACAAATGATCTTTGGACCATAATGCTTCAATACTCATTACTAAGGGATTATCTAACGCTAGGGGTTGTCTAGTATATTGTGTTTTATATCTCTAATATGCTAAGAGTCCTCTTGTAAGCACAAATCTTCTAGTTCGTATCACCTATATAATTTCAACCTCCATTAGTTTTGCCCGGACTCCTATATATTCTACACCTACAAGTAAACATGATTAGCTTACATAGAAAACCATACATTTTAGATAGATTTACTTTTTTTTTGTCTACGCTTGCATACGGCAGATGGTCATATCTACTAATGTAACCTTACTCAAACAGAAAGACTAAATCAGCTCTTATAATTTTAGTATTCGATATTTAAATCCAAGGTTAACACCATTCAAATGATCCTGGTTTAACTGGGAAACTACCATTGCAAAAACCACATAACAAGATAAGATTGAATAAAATGGAAGACAACACTCAAGAAATCATAAATAGGAAAGACTTAGCCACTGGATAAATTCCGAACTACACTAAAAACTTCACAAATAAACAACTTGCATTAAGCAGAGGAAGTAAAGTAGGATTTACAACACATTACTACAATTAATAACAACTCAATCCTCGTCGCTTGTTTCATAGTCATTCATCAATTCTTTCTCATCACTTGTTTCTTATTCATTCATCGATTCTTCCTCATCACTTGTTTCATTTTCATCAAGTTACTCTTCTTCGCTTATTTCATTTTCATCAGTTGGATCTTCCCCGTCATTTGCCCCGGATATTCCTTCTCCGTAATCATGAACATTCAATCTAAGTTCAGAAGGATCAAATTCTTCATATAGGACTTTGTTATGCTGCAACTCACCTGCTAATTCATCATCCACCCTTTCTTCGACACTTGAAATGTCATTCAAATACTCTACATCCAATGCATCCTATACTTCAACTCTACCCACGGGCTTTGTTTTTATAACTACCCGCCATGTAGATTTATTCTTACACAAAGGATAAGGAGCGTAATACACTTGTTTCACATTTTGTGCAATGACAAATGGATCATAGAGTCCATACTCCCTTGTACTCTTAATTTCAACTATTTTGTACTGAAGGTGAACCTTTGTACCTAACCTAGGCATAGGATCATACCACTTACATCGAAAGAGAATCAATTTTTCCTTTGGACAACCAACATTATAATCAAGTTCTAAAATCTCGTGAAGCACACCATAATAATCAACACCGCCATCACCTTTCACCCAAACCCCACTATTATTGATTTTCTTGACCTTAGAGAACTCTTATGTATGAAATCTGTACCCATTGATAGAGTACTTAGAAATTTTTTTGACTTTAGCATCAGGTCCCCAAGTTATATCACGTAAAAATTGGCCATTTGGGTTATAATTAAGTGGATTATGAACCTATAAAACGTTCAAAAAAATTTAGAATTTAAATATACATAATATTGAACAAAAGTGTCAATCGTGTTAAATATTTAAGTTACACTTACATATTCTCTAAACCACACTGAAAACATAGGATAAACAACAATATCCCCATGTAAAGCTGTGAAGTAGCTGTCTGACAAAGTTATGACTTTCATTAGTTAAAGCTTAGATAGACCTTAAATGATTGTCCTTAATAAAAATATACTCACTTATAAAAGGTAGGACCTCGCACATTTTAATAATACATGTGTTATAGCTGACTTAAGCTCCACCTCATTCAAATATTAAAGTGGACCACCTTTCGGACTTCCTTTACTTGGTTGATTGAATATTGAAAATGGTGGTGCTGAAGGATATGTATTGTCTCCATCATCATACCTATTAGGTCGGTTCATCAGACATGATACATCATGTTCAAAATAATATGAACAAAAATAAGAGGTCTTTTAGCCAAATAAGCCTCACATATTGATCCCTCAATTCGGGATTTGTTTTTTATGGTTCACTTTTATTTGCCAATAGTCCTGCATAGTATGATCTTTTAGATAAAATAATGTTCAATTAAAACACATGAAGGTAAATGTTAAAAGTCAATAACTCTCAAAGGGATACATCCATCTACACTAAACATGCCCTCCAAGTCGCGCCTCTTGCACAAGGTGAATTGGAAGATGCTCCATAATATCAAAACAACCAGGAGGAAATTTTTTTGCTAACTTGTTTGAGGTTAAACAAATGTTGATATCCATCAAAGGTAGGTTCTCCTCCCTTAATGTGTTAGAACATAAATCTTTAAAAAATATGCTTATCTCTGTTATAGTCTTTTAGATTCTATTGGGCAATGCACAAAATGCAATAGGCATCAATGACTCCATGAAAATATGACAGTCATGGCTCTTCATAGAGGCCAACTTTCCTTCCTTCATGTAAACACACCAAGATAAATTTGATGCATAGCCATCTGGCATTCTCAAATTGTTAACCCAATCACAAATCACTCTTCTATCCTCCAAAGTGAATGTGTAACTGGCCTTGGGCTTCTAAATCTTATTGTTTAAGTATGTCAGGTACAACTCACTATGCCGACAATACTCCTTTAAGTCCATCCTATCCTTCAAGTTATCTTTTGTTTTGTTACTTACATCTATCACAGTATTAAATAAGTTGTCAAAGAAGTTTTTATCAATATGTATGAGATCCATATTATAAGGCAGAAGATTATTCTTTCAGTAATCTAACTCCCAAAATATGCTTTATTTAGTCCAGTTATGTGTAACACCATAACCAGGTATCCTGGATGGTGGAGACTCTGTTACCTTAGACAGATTCCTTACTCTATCCCAAATTTTTTCTCGTGACAAAATTAGCGGTGGGTCCTCAAATCAGTCTTATTCTTCATAAAATCACTAATATTTCTCCTAAACTTATGTTGCATTAGCAATAATCGACGGTGATAGTCGAACCACGAGTTTTTACCCCATGTTTCAAAGTGAATGCTTTTGTGTCTTCCATACAACAAGAGCAAGCTAACTTGCCCCCAGTCGACCACCCAGACATCATTCCATAAGCAGGAAAGTCATTTATAGTCCACACAAAAGTAGCACATAATCTAAATTTTTGTTTCATTAATACATCATATGCTTACACACCTTCATGCCACAATAAGTTCAACTCATCAATTAGTGGCTGCCGATACACATCAATCAAAACTTTTTGATTGAGAGGACCCAAAATAATGCAAGTGAGAAATATATACCGACTCATCATACATAATTGAGGTAGGAGATTACAAGGAGTCACAAACACTGGCCAACATGAATATGGTGTAGTTGAGACAGAAAATAGAGTGAATCCATCAGTAGATAATCCCAACCTAATGTTTCTTGGTTCACTAGTAAAATCTGGATACACACTATCAAAATGCTTCCATGCTTCTCCATCTGACAGATGACATAAAATACCAGGTGGTCTTTTATTTTCATAGTGCCATCTCATATGAGGGGCAGAGCTTATTGATGCATACAACCTCTTTAACCGTGGTAAAAGAGGTATGTAATGCATCAACTTCACAGGAACGTTCTTTCCTTTGGAATGTGTGACTTCCTTATAATGAGGCTGATTACAAAAGTTGCAGTGTTCTAAATTTGCATCTTCTTTATAGAATGACATGCAACCTTTCTCGCAATAGTGAATCATCTTTGATGAAAGTCCTAACTTAGAAACCAACTTCTTTGTTGTGTAGAAATCTTTGGGTAAGTCAAGTTTATTTGGGTTAAGTTCATTCATAAGTCCAATGATAGAATTCTTGCCCTCTTGAGAAATAGAATAATCTGACTTAATACTCAGTAACCGAATGACAATAGATAACTTAGAATGTACTGATCCTTCATACAGTGGATGACTAGCTTCCTTTAACTACTCATAAAAGTGCTTAGCCTCATCATTTGGTTCATTTTGAGCCCTTGAGTGTGTCCCAAAAGCATCCCCTACCATCTCACTATATTGTAAACTTTCAACATTATTCTCTCTTATTAGACTTTTAGAATAATTCTGAAAAGTAAAATTATTAGCAGCACTACTCTCTCCCTGAGCTGTCCACACAGTATAATTTAACATAAACCCTTCTTATAAAGATGTAATGTAACAACATCTGGACTCAATAACTTACAACACTTGAAATTCCAACAAGGACACCTAATTGTCCTTTCAGTAAGAAAATCATTAAGTGTCATTTCATTTGCAATAAATCCAGCTACCCCATCTTTATATTCCTCCCTCAACCCCATACAGTAAGGATAAACTCTATTATACATCTATGTATGATCTTCATTTTCCATCTACACAAGAATGACAATAATAATAATATAGAAGAGAAACAAAAACAAGAGGAACAAAATAATAATAAGCTTGTTTAGAGATGCTACTACACAGTGGACACAAGAAGAAAACTAAGATATTCAAAACAACATAGTAAAGCAGCCAACAATGAATCTTTTGTTTGTGTCTCTACAATGATATCATTACAACTGGTTCAACAATTTAGCTTAGCATAATATGATGGCAATCAGTCCATTCTCATTGTAATACCCCGCATGTTTCTAAGCTAGGAAGTGAATAAGTTTTCCTACGTATGAAACCTCCTATCCTGTGAGTAGCATTTTAGTGCATGACTTACAATGAGTATCCTAGTGATAAGATAGCTTATGATGCATTAAGCATGTTCATATGAGTCACTTAAGGTAATACAAACTAAGAGTTTTTGAATCTATTAAGTTTTAGAGTTCGATTTTGCAAGGGTCATATTTGAATAAGTATAACTCAATGTTAATATGGTATTTTGTCTGATTTAGATCCACCAAATTTTATATAATTGAATTATCTTTCCAACGATACCAATTTCGCCTTAATCCAACACCCGAGCAAAAAATTATGCCCATTTTCGTGAGAGATAGTAAGGATAGGCGATTGGTTAGGCACCGCCCAACCAAACTTAGGCGATTGGATAGGCGCCGCCTAAGTCAATTCCAAGTGCCAAAAACACTCCGTTTTGAGTTATTTTGAGGGTAATTAAGTCTTTTAACACTCCTTACACGTCCCTAAACTTAATCTTACAAAATATATAGCTTCTAAACACATTACAACCCTATTAACATCTCAAAGCTCATCATCCAAGAGCACTAAAAGAGAAAAACAACTAGGGTTTCATAATTAAGCTTGAAGATCCAATTTCAAGGAAATTCCTCCGTCAATCATCAAGAACCTCCCTTCCAAGGTATGCGTAGTGTTCATCCACGAATTTCTTTCGTCCGTGGAGTTCAAGAATCAATTTTTAAAATACAAAAGCTTAGTTGATTGTGGTGATATGATCATACCCATGTTGATGCTTGTTTGTTTTGCTATATAATAGTATCGTGACTGTATATCTCATGAAAGTTATGTTGTTAGTTGAAAAACATGATCTTTGGATGGATTGATTTCCACCTATGCCTTAAAGAATGCATGCAAGGTGTTTGATAAAATGCCTAGTATGTTAGAACTTCATATTATATGATTTCATGATATCTAAATAACAAGTTCATGTTAGTCATACACTCCAATATGAATTTCTATGCAAATTATGTGTTGTTATTGTTGTGGTATAAAACATGTAAGATAATGGAGATATAAATTATGTACACAAAATATATCCATGCTTTCCCTACCATGTTTGAGATGTTGAATAAACACAGGAAGTATAATATCCCCAAATCATTACAATATGAACTAAATGTTATATGTTGTTGTTTCCTTATGCTTGAATGGTTTTCATGTAATTGCTATGAATAGTATATGTTGTCGGAATGCCCATGATATTAGAATATGAGATTTATGACTTGATTATAAGCATTCCTATTCATGATAGATATTATGATGACCATGTACTTCATGAAATCCCCTACTCATGTATTATGGATTTTTATTGATGGTCGTGTACTCAAGAAATTCAAGTTTTATCGGTTTCCTTCCATCGAGTCCTGTGGGTACTTGTACCCAAAAAATATAGTTGTGTGCCTAGAGCCATGTTATGTTTTCATGATACTCTCAGTCAAGCCATGATCTATAGAATTCAGTCAGTCAAGTGACTCAGGAAAACTCAGAAATCTTAGTAATCTCAATAGTCCAGTAATCTCAGTAATCTCAGTGCTCAGTAACCTCAGCAACCTCAGTATTGACAGTCAATCTCAGTAACTTCAGTACTCTCAACCAGTCCTCAGAACTCAGTACATTCCGTCAGTTATTGAAATACAGTAAACTTAGTTTAGCTCTGCTAAACAAGACCACTAGTATCAATCCAGTTAATCAGTATCAGTTCAGCTAATCAGTTCAGTTCAGTTATTCAGTTCAGCTTAGTTATTCAGTTCAGTGTCCTTCAGATGGGAGTAGAAGTTAGCACCGAGTGAACCCAAGGATGGGAACTCACTCGCCAGTTCAGGGTGTGATTCTTAGTAGTCATCCTTGTGTTCCAGAACTACGTAGCCAGCGTAGGTTGATACATATTAACCCATCAGATTAGGGTTGATGAGGTATCTTAACCCATCAGTTTAGGGTTCCCACCATTCTCATTGAGTACCTGCCAGTATAGGGTTCTCACAACTGTCCTTACCAGTGGCACGGTATTGACACCCTTCCAGTCGGGTTAGAGATTGGACCCCAACTTTGCTATATGCTTTATAGGGGCATGATGGTTAGATGACTACTTCCCACAGTTTCAGTTATAGATTTCAGGACTGTCAGCTATAGCTACCCAGTCTCAGTAAAGAACTCAGATAGCTCTTCAAATTTCAGTATATCAGGGCTGTCAAATACAGTCAACTCAGAAATAGAATGGAACTCCAATAGTTTCCTTCAGATTTATGGACTTTCATATATAGTCACTTATGCTATCAATCACAACAGTTATCAGAATTCATGCTATCAGTACTCAACTTCAGGACTATCAGATACATTCAATCAGACCAGTTCTTCATAATTCAAACTGTCATAAACAATCATTCATTATCAGTAATGCAATATCAGTATCTTAGTATTCAGTAATACAGTATCAGATCCATCACTTATTAGTGATTTACATATCAATATCAGTAAACTCAGCCTTTTAGAATCTCATTATCAGTACACTCATGTTGTCAGTATTCAGAATCAGTAGTTCGTATCTCCACGAGTTCAGTTACAGTTACGTATGCATGTATGTACTCTCACGTTCATATCAGTCAGTATTATCAATGCATATAACCCTTTGCATTTAGACTGCCTCACTCGTATACTCAATATATTCAGACATACTGACGCATTTGCGCTATGGTGCTTTCTCTTATATTACACCATAGGTTCAGAGGCATGATCTCCAAATCAGCAGTAGATTCCAGGATCAACAGTCAGAGTTAGATGTGAGTCCTCATCCTTTGAGGACATGATAATTTCATTTCTATTTCAGTTTTCAGTTTATTTCAGTAGTTGGAGTTAGTTGGGGACATGTCCCATCAACTCTTTATTTAGTTCAGTTAGAGTCTTTCAGACTAGATGTCAGATTAGATGTTCAGACTTCAGTATTTATGTTTCTTTTTGGTATTGTTATACCATATTTTTCAAATATGTATTAGTATTGAACCTTATGGCCTTATAGTTTATGTTTTCGCATATTTTATGAGATATTATACAGTTTACAGGTATAGATATCAGTCATGGGTTAGCTTATTGTACTTCGGGGTCATGAGCACCGTATAATATTTTGGTTCAGAAAATCGGGGCGTTACACTCATAATAAGACTCAATTCAACATAACTAAAATGTGATATATGAGTATCATAGAAAACTAGCACTGAATTCACTAGAATATGTTTCAGAGGTCATTTCAAATGAAAATTTGGTGCTAACACACAACTTTCAGACACATATCAGTTGTATCATCACACTCAGACTAGTTACAACAACAACAACCACATACCTATAATTCACATATCAGTTGTATCCACGTACGGTCACTCGTTCTTAAACAGTCTTGCTAAAGCCTAAGCTACTCGTTTCCTTATATACTATTGCACATTCTAGTGAAATGCCTACTTGTTATTCATAAGTTGTTAAGGATAACTGTTACCATAATGCGATGGATGAGGAATTATTAGATATAACAAAATAAAATCAACGTACGAATACACCTATGTCCAAAATTTATTAATATCTCATAATATGCCCAAAGAGAAGAAAAATACTCATCTAGTCTTTGCCTAATATTGTCTAAAGGTCAAAATAACTTTTAACACTATTTTCTTGAAATCAACCTATTTATTCAATAGAAAGAAGACAAATAATCAAGTCATAAGAATTGATAGGCATATACACAGACCTTAGGTGTGATATCTGAAGTAATATGCTCATTCCTAGAAACATATCGAGAAACTTTATTTGCTTTTGTTATGCCTATATTCAAACCCTTTTAAGCTTGTTATGCATCATATAAGCAGTAAACTAAAGACATCCAGAAAGGCATGGCTGAAATAGATAAACTTTTGAGTTCTACATTTCTGGACCCGTTGATAAGAAAGGGAGTAATGGAATACAAAGCCAAACAGGGAGCAAGTCACGAAACAGATAACTAGTAGTAGAATCTCACAAACCTGTTGATAAGAAAGGGGGTGAATGACTGCACCACTGACTTCCAAGAAGCAATCCGAAGTAATGGAATGCAAATCCTGGACCTGAAGGAAACACAAGAAAATGAGTCATATAGATAGCTCGATATTGATGCCAATGGTATTCTTTCTGTCACGGCTACTGATAAGGGTACAGGAAAGAAGCAGGAAATCACTATAACTGGTGCGAGTACTTTGCCCAAAGATGAGGTACACTCATCAGAGATGTTATTTCCCTTACTGAATAGAGAACATTCTTTTGATATCGCGGTTTTACCAACTTAAAACTACCATATTTTCAAATATATTAGTGTAATTAAATGCCTAAAAAGATACAAATTGAATTCCCTATTCTTTCCTCGCACCGTGATCAAGTATTATACAATAGTTTAGGTGGATTCTTAAGTTGGGTGCTAAGATCTGTGTGAATATTAATTGCCAGACAGATTCACGGCTAATTTCAGTATAATCTACTTAAGCAGGATTCTAAATCTTAATTAATGGTATATATTTGCAATACAAAGATACAATTAAAGTGTTACTCTTTCGTATAAGCAGGATTCTAAATCATAACCCAAAACAAACTCACCTCCAAATCAATCATATACTCGATGGTTCCCAAATGAGTTATACATTGTTATCGAACTAACTTTTCTACTATTAATTCACTAATTTATTTCATTGTTAATATAATACATAAGCCAAAATTAATATTTTAAACTCTGTTTCCCAGTCAAATACCATCACGAACATTAAAACAAGACAGATTGTGAGGGATTGTAGCCTGCAACAACTTACTTTGAAGTTATTTTTCGTTCCTAGTCCCTTTTGTAATACCTTCAATCATCATAATATGGTGGCGAACCATGGAAGAAATAGGGTGTTTTGATGTCTAAATATGATGAGTGTATGTGTATGTATGAGAGAGAGAGAAAGAGAAAAAGAAAGAGAGAACATACCGCCGCTGGAGTTTCGATGGAGGAAGGCAACCACTGTTTCTTCAATAGAGTAAGCCCCAATTTAGTTTAGAGAGGGAGAGAGAGGCAGTGAAGTGAAAGAGGAAGGAAACCACTACAGTTTAATACTTTAATAATTAAATATAATCTTTTGACCACTATAGTCGGGTAAAAGTTGAATATATTTAATTATTCAATATGTTCGACTACAGTTGTCGGAGACATTTAATATATTTATAGAGAAGCTTTTTTGTAATGTATTTAGTAATATATTTATTTTATTATTAAATGTTCCGACTAAAGTAGTTAGAAATCTAATTAATAATATATTTAATTAATTATTAATTTTTTGTATAAGGATATGATTATATATTAAGTCATATATTTATTTAGTTATTAGTATTTCCGACTACGATAGTCAGAAATATATATTTAATAATTTATTTTACTTATTTTTTAAATCCCGTATAAAGGACTGATTATATATTTAGTAATATATTTATTTAATTATTTACATTTCCAACTACAGCGGTCAAAATATATTTATTTAATTATTAATTTTATTTAGTTATTAGTATTTTCGACTACAGTAGTAGGAAATATATATTTAATAATTTATTTAAATAATTATTTAATTTCCATATAAGGAACTCATTATATATTTAGTAATATATTTATTTAATTATTTATGTTTCCGACTACAGTGGTCGGATATATACTTAATTAATTATTAATTTTATTTAGTTGTTAGTATTTTCGACTACAGTAATTGAAAATATATATTTAATAATTTATTTAAATAATTATTTAATTTTCATATAAGGGACTGATTATATATTTAGTATTATATTTATTTAATTATTTATATTTCCAACTACAGTGGTTGGATATATGTTAAATTAATTATTAATTTTAATTATTTATTAGTATTTCCAACTACAGTAGTCGAAAAATATATATTTAATAATTTATTTAAATAAATAATTTATTTAATCATTTATATTTCCGACTACTGTGGTCGGAATATATATTTTCTGAAATTTGTCGCCAAATATTCTGACTGTTTTTGTGACAAATTGATACAAGTATGATCATGATCATGACACTTTTTGAGTATTTTTGTAGACTAGTCACTAAAGGGCCCTTTTGTCATTTTTTCTATTATTGTAATATAGTATAAATAGAACATTGTGGGGTTTATTTCATTAGTTGCTTAATGATATTGAGAGAACACTCCTCTTATAGAGAGAGAGAGAGAGTCCCAAAATCGTAACTAGGGCCATATACAAGTGTCGAATCACTTGTGTTTTGCATTGCTTGATACATTAGTGCTTGGGTGGTGGACGCCTCTCTTGTGTCAATTGTAAGAGATAGGTGATTTTAGTGTGTAGTGTTAAGGGTCCAAGAGTGTCATATGTTCTTAGGTTCTTAAGATTATACCTCCATTTGTCTATCTTTCTATCTTTATTTTGTTGTAACCGTTGGTAGTGTTCTTATTGTGTAACCTTGTAATTGTTCTATTGTTGAAATCTTATTGTGTTGTTCATCTTCTTCTTGTTGTTACATTAGTTTGGGTTGGATGTTTTGGTGTCAAAGACACCATTATATCTTGTATTCTTGTTATTGGTAGTGAATTTGAGAGTGGGCACCAAAGGGGTCCTCGGTTCTTTAAACTTGTGGACTGTTTTGGTGTATGTTTCGTGTCTTCTTGGTCTCTCCCCATATCACAAATAGTATTGAAAAAATATTTTGTAAGAAAAAGAATAAAAAAGTAAGATTTTCGACTGAAGTAGTCGGAAATTTCTTTCTACTTTTTCAGTTGGAAATAGCGAATTTCTAGTAGTGTAGTGACAATTTTTTTTCTGATGAGAGTTGAATTTTTTATAATGCAAAGGATTGTCTATCTGTTGTAAAATATATTCTATCTGTTCTAATAGATAGTTAATCTTTTGCAATAGGTTGGTCATCTGCTGTATTATGCCGATGTTTCTATCTAAGTCTTATCTGTTGTAATAGTGGGAAGACCTGTTTGATAATTTCCAACAGATGACCTACATGTTGCAACACATGTCTAAATTTTTTTGATATTTTTCAATAATTACGCTTGAATATCCATGTGCTCAACAACACTAAACCAGTAGTAAATACAAATACACAACCATGAAAATTTCAGTAATTAGGCTTGAATATCCATATGCCCACCAACACTAAACCAGTAGCAATAATGCCAACAATGTAGTATCTTTTTGCTCGATTTTGTTTCTTTTCAAAAACCTTAACTTTCTTCAACAATACCCCAGATTACACGATTTGTTTACGAAGGATGTCGTTCTTCATACCAATTAAAGTAATCACATCCACCCAACTTCTATAAAAACAAGATCACAATTACAAAATAATTATAAGTCAATAATTAATCAACTAATTAAATAAAAAAATATTATCTTTGAAATCTTACAAGTAAAAATCCTATGACCTGGATTTTGTTGAGTCAAAGTCTTCCATAGAGCTTCATGACCATGCTTACAATATTGAAAATCTTTATCACAAAAAACAACGGAAGTTGAGCTCGATATTGTCAAGCTCAGTTGGAAAAAATGAAAAAAATATGCAGAAAAAACAAATAAAAATAATTTAAATAATTTAGATAGAGAAAAAAGATGATGATGAAGAAGATTTGGGAATTTAGGATTAAATTTTAGGAAGAAGATGGATATATAAGTCAATGAGGGAAAAATAATCGTTGGAGGCCAAATTAGATGCCAAGTCAGCAAAAATAGGGGTTCAACGAGCCTTGGCTGCATGAATTATATGCGAGCTGCCAACAGGGGAAAAGTGCAAAACTGACATATTTGATGCCTATTTTAGGTGTTTAAAATGAACACTGTCTACTTGAGGTGCCAAAGTGAAAGATCGCTACAACTTTAGGTGCCTGTCGATGGGTTTCGCCTTTTTTATTTCAAGTCACTTCACTTTACATGTAGTGGTAATTTTTTATGTCTAATAAAAGTTAAATTTTTATAATGCAACAGATTGTACATCTGTTGTAACAGATATTCTACTTGTTCTGACAGATAGTTTATCTGTTGCAATAGGTTGGTCATCTGTTGCATTATGTCGATATTTCTAAGTCTATCTGTTGCAAAAGTGGGAAGACCTATTTGATAATTTCCAACAGATTACCTACATATTGCAACATATGTCTAAATCTGTTTGATATTTTCCAACAGATATGTCATTTGTTGCAACAGATACCTTATCTATTGCAATATTTGAATCTAATATTCCATTTCAATTAATAAGTTCAAATCAAAGGATAAAATAAAATTCATACATAAAATAAAATAAATCAAAGCTTTTAGAAATTACATGAAATAAATCAACAAATAAATAAAATATAAAAAATTGTTATGGGTACAGATCTCAACAAATTAATCAACAATTTAAGTTTTGATGCCAATAATTCCTAAAGAGGGGTGAGATTATTACTTGGACAGACTCAAGCTATAAAGATCTACTCAATATGGACAAGTTTTTCTTCATCCAGTGCTCTAGAATTCGGTTTCGATCATCGTGGATCTTTAATGTCGCTTGCGTACGATTTCTGCGCTTTTGCTTCCCCGTATTTCAATAAAAAGAGTAGCATATTGTCAATGCTGTTCAGCAGTAGCTTCTACAGTGACATCCACCTGGAAAGCCAAAATTGGTCAATGCTAATCACAGAGATACAAAAAAATGAAAAAGGATAACTCATCTGTTTTAGCAAATCACACAGGTCTTTCTCCTATTTTAAATTATCCCAAATAAATTATATTTTTATTGCAGCAGATGGATCAACTATTGAAAAAACTTATAACATAAGGAAGACCTGTATGATAATTTCCAACGGATGAACCATCTGTTGTAATATATGATTCATCTGTTTGGAAAAACTGAAACAGTAGGAAGTCTTGATTTAATTTATCCCAACAGATGACCTATCCGTTGCAGCTGATAGGTCATCTATTGGTACAAATAAAAATGGTACGTAGAGCTGTTTTATTTTCTAAAACAGACGATACATATGTTACAACAAATAGTATATCTGATATAACAGGTTAGTCAATTATTGCAACAGATGTATATATTTGTTTGATAATTTTCAGCAGATGTATTATCTGTTGAAACAGATATGTGTCTATTTGTTAGTTGAAATAGACGATATATATTCACCTTCTTTAACTCGTGCTGCTCTCTTGTGGCCCTTGTACATTGCTTAATAGTGCAATACAAGGACAGAGAAGTTGTAATTTCTCTTTTTTGGATGCTTAATAATGCCTTGAAAATTACTTTTCTTCTCCTTTTAGCCTTAATATCTAATGGAGTGGATCAATATAAAATTCTCTTTGATGGAATGACACCTTTCTTAGATGTCAATTCTTTTACAGAAGCATTTAATGCATTAATAGCATTAGTCACTACATCATGTTTTGCCTTGAAGTCTTGACATTTGCATGCAGAACATTCGCTCGGAGAGGCAAAATCGATATAACCAGTATGATCATAATCATAATGGTTTGTTTCAAAAATTGTAAGAGGAGCATCATTAGCCCCAACAACAGCACCACTACCACTACCAACAACTCCACTACCACTATCATCATCAACAACAACAAGCCTACCCTTTAAAATTATTTTTTATCTGATGGTTGTTGCTCCAAATAATTCTATTTTTATTCTGTCAATGACCATAGGGTCTGATAAAGTTTGCACAGACCGTAAAGTAAGAAAATGGCATCTTCAACTCTCGATTGGTCGGACTAAGCGACGGATGCACAATCTAACATAAATCATTACATATATTAGAATGATAATTAAATAATTCAAAAAATCATTAATTAAAATAAAAACTTAATTATAATTATACTTACTGCATCCTTCAGGGGGGGTGAAGAGATCAAGAAATTTTGCATTTTTATCAGTTTTGGCCGACAACCATCTCAAGATTCTTAGATAGAAAACTTCTTCCCGGTAGTTCACTTGTTGTCTCAAATAAAAAATGACTTCAAACGTCCAAGTTTATAAAATAATGCTAATAAATCAAAATTATTATTGAATAAAAAAATGAATCATATCATAATAAAAGAAATATTTACCATGAAAGCCCATGGAAAGCCATATAAGTTGACTGTCTTTGGCATTAATGGAGTCAACAAATATTTGACAATCTTTTTGAAGCTTTCAAAACCCTAAGGATAGCTGTTAAACGCCTCAAGATCCTCGAAGAGCTTTATTAAACCAACGCTTATGTTGTTGTTAACGTCTCTCACCCAAAGAATATTATATACAAACCGAACCAAGCACAATGATTGCTTGTGATTCTTTAAATTCTTTTACCTTTTAACACTTCTATCAAATTTTTATTTTTGAAGCTTGGATAAACAATGGACACAAGGTCATCACGATCACTCGACTTGTCTTTGCCTTTTTTGGATATGCGGAGTACTTTTTTTGAGTTAGAATAGGTATAACTTGAGAAGGAGAAGGAGGACAATATTTTAGTCTAGTAACTATGGCAAACTCCTTCCAACCAAAACAAACATGCATTCCACAGTAATTTATCCAAACCTCATCCATCTTATCTTTGTTTTCATACATAAACCTATACTTGGGAAGTTCATATACCATTTTCATTTGAAAATAAGCACTATTGTCCTCTGACAAATCAAGATATTGCCCAAAGCAGTTGTCCCTGAAATAAGTATCCAATTTTTATTCTCGAAGTATGTAACTCCCCGAGTCTGTACCCCGAACGCTACACGATGCTCATAATCCTAAAGGACCACAAGCTAACCCATGATTGGTACCTGCTGTAATAACTGAATAATAATACTAAAATATGTAAAAATTAAACAAAAGATATGCCATCTGGTGCAATATTGAAATAAAACTAAATACAGTATAATAATATCAAAACTGAAACATCTGTCTGAAAATACTCTAGTCTGGAAAGCCCTCAATGAACTATCTGAACTGTGGAGTTGATGGGACAAGCCCCCAACTAACTCTAACTATTAAAAATAAACTGAAATACAGAAAAAAAATCATGTCCTCGAACTATAAGGACTCACCACTAACTCTGTCTGCTGAGAATCGGAGCTGCTAAGTGTGCTTTGGAGCCCATGCATCTGAACCTATGATATAAGACATCATAGCACAAAAGAAAATCATGCGTCAGTACTTTGAATATACTGGTATGCTCAGTGAGGTAGGCTGAAATACATAAGTTCATATGCATGAATAATACTAACTGAATAACATGAGTATGACTGAGTGAGAGTATATGAATGAATACGTAGACTATAACTGAGATCGTGATGACACTGAATACTGAGTCTAAATACTAATTTACTGATATTTAAGTTTACTGATACTATATTACTGATAATTGAATAACCATATCTGACAGTCCTGAATCTGTGGAACTGTACTGAGTTCCGTACTGAGATGAGTAACTGTATCTGATAGTCCTAAATCTGTAGAACTGAACTGAGTTCTATACTGAGGCTGAATCTGACACTGAGATTGAAATTGTAGGAGGTAATTATCTAATCGACATACCCCAATTAAGATGACTAAGTTGGAGTCCTATCTGTAACCCCAATTGAAAGGGTGTCAGTAACATGCCATGGGTAAAGACAACTGCCGTGGAGTCATTCCTAACAAATGGGTGACCCCTTAGATCACTCCTAATCTAATGGGTGATCCCTAAGTATGTCAGTCCTATCTAACAAGTGACATCTGATAACCTACACTGGCTACGTAGTTCTGGAACTTAGGGATTACTTCTAAGGACCCAGTCCTATCTAACGGGTGTGCCCCCATTCCTAGGTTCAGTCAGTGCTGAATCCTACTCCCGATTGAATAGCTACTGAACAAATTTTCTAGTTCATACTAGGCTTGACTGAGCTGTTACTGAGTTTACTGAGTTGCGTTGACTGACGGAATACCACTGAATGAGTTTACTGTGGTCCGAACTGAATACTAAGCTAGACTGGACTAGTACCGAGTCTACTGAGTTTTTCCTGAGTCCCGTGACTGACTGAGAGTACAACTGATCGTGACATGACTAAAATTATCTTGTAACTGACACTGTCTCTAAGTACAAATCTAAATTGTTGGGTATTAAATACCCTCAGGACTCGATAGCATGAAAGTAAATCATAACATAGTCTTGAAAAACATAATCATGTGCACTTGGTCACAACTCATTCGTGGAGGCATTTTATCAAACACTTGCATGATACAATTCACACATAAGCTGACATGACATGATTTCTTTATCTTATTAGTTCACATGAGCAATTCATCAAGTACTTAGTGAGCATGATATATGTACATAACATTAAAAACAAGTGGTCATCATAATTTAACTCCAACTTCATAATTTCAAGGGTTCAACATAGATTCACATGATATTACATATACATCAATTAGCCCCACATGAAACTTATCATAAAACATGGATTAGAATCCCAAATAACCATTATAAACATGATTATAATCAAATCCAACATGAAATTCATGAAATCTATACACTTGAAGTTTAAAATAGTTGCTTGGACTCCAAGGGTGGAAGAAGCCCTTGGATGAACACTTCACATACCTTGGATGTTAAATTCTTGAAGAAGGATGGTGAATTCTTGGATCATGAGTTAAAATTTAATTTTCCTAGGGTTTGTTCTTAAGAATATAAGAATGAATAAATTTTTCTCTCCAAAGGGTTTAATTTCATGTTTTGGGGGTCGAATGATGTGGGAAAAAGACCCAAATACCCCTAAGGATGCGGCCTTTTAATGATTGAAAACTATGCTATTGATGCGTAAACCGATGCATTGCTTTGTTGGCATCAACGCGATGGCCAACACGCCGCGTCGAGTTTACGTCGGTTCACTAGAATATGACACTGGAGCTGGGGAGAATAATTATCAATGCGATATTCGACGCGGCACATTCGGGGTCGAATTGATTCATTGGTTTAGGATTCCAAAGGTGATTCAAACGTAGTCCAAAAAATCCAAAACTTATTCGAGAACACCTACGGACATCCCTGATCATGAATTAACTTAAATATCAATATTTAATGGACGTAAAGGTCACGAAATAAGATTGCCAACTTTTGAAGGCTAAAATAACACTAAGTCTGAATACTCAACTAAAATTTTCTGAGTCTGGGACCCCTTAACAAGTTTAAAGGACTGAATTAAGCTAAGAATTTTATGGGGTCTTGCAATATCTCCTCCTTGAGAACATTCATCCTCAAATGAGATAGATTATGATGAGAGAACTGACAAACTGAACTTGCGTACTGGACACGCATAACTGAAACATGATTTTATAACTGACACTACTGATATACTGAATGATCATGCTAAATGTGCATATCTATTGCATAACTTCATAACTAATATTACTGATGAGTTGAGTTTGTATACTGAACATACATATCTAATGTGTGAGTACATGATTGAACTGATCTGTGAATATATGATTGAATATGCAACGGTAATGGATACTAAGTTTATACCTGTAACTGGACATGGAACTACACCAATCTAAGGAAGACTGCTACCTTAAATTGAGAATATTGATGAACCTAAGATCATTTACTAAACATGCATGAATGGACACATAAGAACATAACTGATCCTGAAATGTGATACATGAACTGAACTGAGCCCCTAAATTCATGGCTTATGATTGAGATTGGAACTTGAGGGTCCACCTATGAGTACCCCTACTCTAAACTGTATTCATTACGTAAAGAGTAGATAAAAGTTTTAGGTCATAAAAACTTGAGAAATTACAGTGCATCTCCTCCTTGAGACATTATGTCCCCTGAAGAATGCTAACTTGGCTGAGATACTGAGGAAAAACTGAGATGATACACAGGGCACCTACAAATTGAATTATGACTGCCTATTGGGAATCTGAAACTAAGGTATGACACCTGAACTGAGCTGAACTTGCAACTGTATGGTTGCTAGATCTTGGAAAAGTTGCACTCATGATACTTTGGATAGGGTGGCTGGGTGAAAAGATGGGATACCACACGAACTTATCTGCCTGACTGCTAAACTAAATTATTAACCCTACTGACTAGCTCATACTGAAAACTTATGATTGATCGGAGCATTTCTATTACACTCTCTCTATAGAGTTTTAGTGACTTTAGGAAGCAATAAAATCTTGACATGGGCTGAATAAAATATCTGAATAAGAAATCGCACCCTGGCTAAAATTCTGTAATATGGGGCGAGACCTATGGAACACCATCTAAGATAGAGAGACTAAGCCTTCTACACCAGAACTACTAACTCATAACCTTAGCCACATCTTCCAACTATTTCCCTTAATTATAGTTTCTACTTCAGCACAATATTTCACTTGAGGCTACTGAAAATATCTACATGGGCGCTGAGTACGAATGCTAAAATATACTAGTTTATCTGATTAACTGAATGGATGCTAGCTGAATACTGGGCATGTAAGACTGAACTGTACTAGGTCTGAATGACTGAACTAAAACTGTAGAGTATTATACATATGAGGTAAGGATTGACTATGTAACAGGAGATAATCGAGCTTAAATTTATGAAAATTGTATTATTTGAGAATGCAAGACCAAGCGTATAACATGATTCTGAAATAGCCTATAAACTGAGGTACTGAAATACTGATAACTAAATAAATGATCATTGTAGGCTATGGTTAAGAAAACCTGAAACTAAACTGAGCTACTTATATGATTACTAGACTGAGACTGTGATGGAGACTATAATTAAGATGGTAACTGAGATTTTACTGATATGAATAATGAGTTCTGATAATTGAGTAACTGACATCTGAAACTACTAATAACTGAATTACTGATAACTGAGTGACTGATATATGATATTATAACTAAGCTTATACTGGAACTGAATACTGAGTAAATTGGAACTCCTTATACTAGGAACTGTAAGCATGCATGATTTTTGCTAATGTGCACGAATACGATCTATGATCATAGTGCTACGTACAAGGCATGGGTAGATATCGTGATAACCAAAGTACAAATCTTTGCACTGAGGTAATGACGGGTTGGGCATCATCTTCTCCCACTTCCTTTCTACAGAGGTTGACATTACTGCTAAAATCTGAAGGCCTGACTTTTTGAGATATCATAACCAAACAGTTTCTGTATACCCATCAGCTATGATATACTAGACTGACTCACTGGGGTGGTGACTGAAAAAATTCATTCAAGGTTTCTAGTATGACTTGAAATTGACTCTATGTGAGGAGCTACGAAATACAGAGAAACTCCTGAATCTAATAAGACAAAGTATGTAAATGGAAGATCTGTAACGTACCAGTGACTGCATCAGGAGAATTTTCCTAATCTTGTCTGGACTGAAGAGCATAGAGTTT
>NC_061116.1:184241817-184268598 GCF_002878395.1 Capsicum annuum
GTCTTACTTTTACATTTTTGTTCTAAATCAGTTGTTACATTTGCAATATAATGTTCTTGGGTTAGTGCTTGGTATGGTTATACTATGTTGCTTGGTCTCTCCAAACTTCTTGTTGGACCTGTGTCGGATCCTTTAGAAATGCTCTACTTTTGAAAGATCCGATGCACACCCGTCTGACATTTTTGAAGAGTCCGAGTAACATAGCAGATATACATGTGGATATAAGCTAGAAATGCATTAAGTGCACTATCTTCAAACTAAGTGGATTTAGTAGGTGCTCTTTTCTAATCAATTTATCCTTCTTTTTTGGTCAGCCTGTAAGTTACATATAAGTTTATTAATTTACAATCAATGAAATAATTTACAGGGTGTATTGTTGAGGTTCGTACTGGATAAAAGCTTAGTTTTGAATTTATTGTAAATGATGATAAGATAGTTTTCCCTTTGAATTTTTTCTATTATTTTTGGTTAGTTTAGTATTTTGAGGTCATGAACCTTTTAGGATGATGTATGATTTTTGACCTACCAGTTATTCTGCAATTTCTATTGTACTATTGATATTTGTTTGTTTTTTGAAGCATTCAACAATTCTCTTTTTCGAAGAGCGAAGGCTTTCACTCTCAAGCTCCGAATTAAACTGGTACTCATAGCAAATGATGAATTAAGTGTGTTGCGTGATGTGATTGAAAATGCAAACACTTCCTATTTTTTTTTTCTTGATTATATAATTGCTGTATTTATAGTATTCAAGTACACCTGAGTTACATAACACTAGAGATGTACAATGCGGTAGTGTCATTTTTTGTGCTCATCGTACATAGAAATGTCATATAATGCAATACAAACCCTTGATATGCATATATGTACATGGTAGTATTCTGGTGACGCCTGTCTTGTCTATTTTGATTTCGATATGAGTTGATTATGTTGATTTACTAAGTATCAGAATTATGAAGATTACTATTTCTTATCATGACAATTTTTTCCTTTGTCTCTTTTTCGTGCTCTTCAATATTTCTTTTTTGGTGTTTCTTTTCTATGTGACAATGTGATTTTTGAATTTTTGCGTTCATTTTGGTACTCTTATTGATGAGCTCTGACTTCTTTTTCTTTTGGCCTTCATCTTGGTCTATTCGTTGATTTTGTCTATGCATGATCTTGTGGCTGAGTCACTGACTTGTTCTTTTGTGAATATCTTGATATAACATGAGTGTCATGTTATTTTTAAAATGCCACTTAATTTGGACCTTGTTCGCACCGTTGAGGTGTAAAATCGCAGTTTTACATACCTTGAAGTTCTTATGGCGTTCACTTAAGTTCATTCAGTTGTTATTGTTAGGAAATTCATATTTGGTATTGAAAGTATTTACATCACTTTAATTATGGAAAAAGTACAATAACAGGTTATAACATTCAACAAGCTTTAGTAAAGAAAGAAGAACCGGGAAAGAATCTACAATTTTGGAAAAAGAGGGGCGTTCAGCCTCTTGACCGTAAGAGAAGGGGTTTAGCGAGAAAATTAGCTCACACCTATCTTTGATGAAAGAAGCCACAAGTTTAGGTAGAAAGAACAGCCAGTGGCTGAGAGAGATTACTTCTGTTGAACTCTTTTCTTTTGAGACTTTGCATTAGACGTGAATGATCTCAATATTAATATTTGTATTTGTCAACCTTCTGATGAAGGCATATAAATTGCTGATATAATTTGCTCATATCTTCTGGAACTATGGAGATATTTTTTAAAATGGACTTTTGCAAGTTTCCTTATATCTTCTGAAAATTTCCCAGTATATGAAATACACTATTTAGTTTTCTCAGGTTCCAAATTCTGCTCAAAAGGAGTACCATAGTGTTACTACGTTGTACTTCACTCTGCCAAATCTCAGGTTTTGGTGATGTCAACCCCGTGATGATGCTTTAGAGGTGGAACATCAGTAATATTGCTCTCAGCAGGTACATTAAGGTTGTGTCCATCTCTGAACTTCTGCAAAATGCCACAGGTTTCATTATTTTCCTTGCCATCCTTCTACTTTTTTGCTTCTCTACCACTATGGTGATTCCCCACACTATATTCCGATGAATAACAGAAAGAGAGAAAATTAACCCATGGGATAATCTTGCAAGAAGTACCAACGCAGTTGTAGTTCTGCATGGGGGGGCTGCTATGCTATAGAGCTACTTGCTCTTACCTAAGGAAAAAAGAGGTAATTTATATATTTATCTTTTAAATTCTCTCCCAAGCTATACTTATTGAACTCTTGATCTTCTGTGAATAAAACATGTGGAGTACCAACTGTGGTTTGTATCCATTCTTATCCGGTCTCTCGTGCATTTGTCAGGCAACACTTTTCTAAATTCAAAGATGCTTTTAAATTTGTAGCAGTTCATTTCTTAACAGATTTTGAGGATATCAAAGATTGCGAAATAGTTACTGCACACTAAAGGAATAACAGAAGTGTCATTCAGGAAGTATAACAATGATACTTTTTTAAAGCTTTTAATTTTTAGAAGGTTAATAAAAGGTCAAATGAAGCTGATTTATCGGTAAATCTAGAGCATTGACATGGCAAAAAACTATCATAACCAGCAAAATCATTCTCTCTAGTTCTTACTGATTAATCATCACCGCCACGAATTCATTTGTAGCCTTCAGCAAGTCATTCTAAAAAACAAAGCACACAATGACTGCTTCAATGACCAAGAACAACTTAAATAAATACCTGATATTCACTAAATCAACAGTGTGCTGATAAGTTTGAACTACAGTTTTTGAAGGTAGCCATAGAAATTGAGCCTAATCAAAGTTCAAGAATAATGGTTGTAATATATTGCATACTAAGCTAGAGCTACTAATATAATAGTATTCCTACTCCCAAGCTTCAATCAGCTTCTACCTTTCTCTGGTTAAGTTGAATCACGTTGAATATATTCAACCTTACTTAAGCACTATCACTGAATAATAGAAATAGTGCAATAGATGTACGCATGCAAGCAAATAGAGAGTTAATAATTTAAACGGTTACTCAACTTTAGATGTTTTACTCAGAAAATCACCAAACTCATTTTATTATTTTTTTTAACTAATTTTTGCTTATGTGAAATTTTTTTTTAATAACAAAATTTTGAAAAATATAAAATATTCATTTAATGACCTTTTTATCCTTTCTTTCATTCCCCTTTCTTTCATTTAATACCTACATTTAAAGAAAAAAGTATTATCTTGTATTACTATTATAGAAGTACGAAACTTCCAACATCATATGCCTGCAACTTTTTTACCCTCCAAAAGAAAAATATGTTAGAGAAATTTGTAATTTAATTATAGTCTTAATATTTAAGATTATAAAACCAAGTTCATCTTTTATTATTGTATGGTTTTTATTTGAATTATGTCAGACGTCCTAATATTAGAAATTTATCCGGTCAAGATATTTTTCTTATTTGAACTATGTGTATAAATAATAGTACACTTTTCTATGTTAATTTTCCTAATATTTAGACTTTAAAAATCGACTATAAATTTATTTATTAATTCCTCTTTTAATAAATAATAAATGTTTTATGTTCTCTTTATCTATAGTTAAAATGACTATTTTAAAAATATATTGTACTCATTGGTATAAATACGCGCACAATGTACATATTCAACTTCTGGCCTTATAAATTCACGAATTTCAATCCTATTTTTAATATGTACTTATCCATAGGTATTGAGACCCCAGTTTCCAGTTATGATTTGAAATCAACATTTGTTTATGAATCTATACTAAATTTCAGCATCAATTTTTGTCTTGCATCTCGAGGGTAGAAGGTCAGTCGTGTAGGAGTATTGTCTTGCGTTTCTAAGGTTTAGACTTGTTGGTGTTCCTCGTTGACTAGCCATAGTATTATGGTCCCTGCTTGTGATACTATCATAGTCTGTTGTTTATTATGTTTCGATTGTCACACTATTTTTACCCTTTCTTTCATTTGATACCTGCATTTACCCTTTCTTTCATTTGATAGCTACATTTACCCTTTCTTTTATTCCCCTTTCTTTCATTTGATACCTACATTTGATACCTTCATTTCTTGATTTATATATCTCCTCAAAAAATTTAACCTACAAATTAATTAAATGGTGACAACAACAACAAGTCTTCAATCTTCACATTGAAGCAAAGTTTTTTTTTAAAAGTATTTTATTGATTTACATAAAATTTTAAAAATATATATAAAAAGTTTGAAGTATTTGTAGTTTGTAATTGTTTTTTTCATGTAGGTGCTTTAAATGCTTTTATAAATTTATCCAAAGTATTTAATTTCAAAGAGTTATAACTGGCCATATTTCAAATTTAATCTTACCATAATATATTTTAAAAATCACAGAATAAGAATTTTAATACACCGGTGGACTAGGTAATTCCACATTTGTAATATTCATACGTAATATATATTACTTAATACAAAAATATAATATTAGCTTAACGGACTAGTTAAACGGGATTACATAACATGATTGTATGCAGTAATAACAATATGATTCATATAAGCTGAAACAAAAAAATATTTCCATGGCTTTTACCAAAGAGTAGATAATCCAATTAAGCATTTACATGTAGGTATCAAATGAAAGGAAGGGGAATGAAAGAAAGGGTAAAAAGGTCATTAAATGAATATTTTATATTTTTCAGAATTTTGTTATTAAAAAAAATTTCACATAAGCAAAAATTATTTTAAAAAATAATAAAATGAGTTGGGTGACTTTCTGAGTAAAACATCTATAGTTGAGTGACTTTCTGAGTAAAGTTCAAAGTTAAGTGACTTTTTGAAATAAAAATCCAAAGTTGAGTGACCGTTTAAATTATTAACTCAGCAAATAGAATATGTCAAAAACCATAAATGTCAGCACATACACATACCAATATTATCCATTATTTTTTGATTTGAGTACTGTCAATTAAAAGTGAAAAAATTGTGCCTTTTGAATTCCTGCTATGAAGTGAATCTGTTGTAGGTACTATTAGAAAAACCATCCCAAATAATTTATTCCGTTATTTCAGACATTTAATCAAATACATTAATTTTGTGCAAAATGATGTTATGTACTAAATCAGTAACATGTGTACAATGTATTCGTGAGGCAGAAATGTAAGGTAATATTGTGTATAATAGGCTCTTGTGATCCGATCCTTTTCCGTATCCTGCATATAGCAAAAGCTTTAAGCACGGGTTGTCCTTTTTATTCGTGAGTTGGAAAATAGCAAAAACAGAGGAAAAGAATTTACTTTCTAGAGTTATTTGCTAAAAAACTAAGAAAAACGCACAAGGCAAATCATTATTCAAAATAAACTATCTAACTTGAAAATTCATCTTTATAACCAGTCAACCAGATTCGGACTCAGTTAAATGAACATCACTTATTATTAACAAAGAGAAAATAACAGAACATGACTTGAAAGTCGATCATAGCATTTGTGATCAATATTGTAACTTTGAAGAGAAAAAAGAATCTAATACCCAACATTGAAAGACAAAAAGAAGTAAAAGAAGTGTTGAAGAAAGTTGGAAAACTCACCAAACAAAGGATGCCACTTTGAAGAAAGTTACCAAGTTCAAAAAGAAAAAAAAAAAAAAAAGAAATGAAGCAGGGAAGAATAGCGAAGAAGAGATCTATCTACGCAAATATCCATTATCAACAAATTGGTGCTAATCATCAACAATCTTCTTATGGGTATTTTCTATTACCATAAACTTACTGAATTTTTGATTACTTATGAAATTGAGGAATTTTACTGATAAGAAGTCGAAGTACTTTGGACATGGTGGTTCTGGCATAAATTGATTAAGGGGTTATTATGGGTGGAATAATCATAAAATTTAATTTTTATGAGGTGAAAAGTAGCTTTAGAATTTCTTAGGGCGCCATATATCTAGTGGGGATTTGTAAGCTAGGTTTATATTTTGGTTGGTTGAACCTAACTTACAAAGAGAGACTTTTGGGAAGCTTTTTTGGTATTTCGAAAGCTTACAGTTTCAGACTCGATTCACCTCATCATTGCAGCGAGAACCATCGTGGTTGACTACATTTGCTCCCGCTGATGCCTTGTGATGCAAGAGGAAGCCTGGAACGCATTCCTAAATATAGATCCGGTTCATCTTTTTACTTGACATTAATGTTCTTTTCTTGGTTGGTATCCAAGTCTTCCTTCCGCCTTATACGAACCTATTTACTGATTTATGTTGGACATGTATCACCATTCAGTGGAGTTGTTAAGATAATTACTAAAGATATCCGCAGTCCCCAACTCCTTATTCATTGTTGAAGTCTGCTAAATGTGCAGTATTAACATCATCGATTGATTTTGTTTTGCAGTTCCCATATTTTTTGAAGTTGCTTATGAGCAGTGATATCATCAACACAGCTGACAATGGATACTGTGAGCATTGACACGGCAAAAGACTATCCAAAACCAGCAAAATTATTCTCTCGAGTCACCACAAATTCATTTGTAGCCTACATCAAGTCATCTAAAAAATAAAGCACACAAATGACTACTTAGATGACCAAGAACAACTTAAACAAATACCTGATATTCACTAAATTAACAACTTCTCTCATATCAGAAATTCAGAATGGATAAAATTGTGTTTTGTCAAAGTTTTAACTCTACGCAGCCTTCACATTGTATTGTATGACCCAGCCAACTGTTTGAATATTTGGTATACCTTTCACCGGCCCCCCAAAAAGAAAAATCTCCTGTTTGAATAATTGGCATGCCTATCAGACAAATCTTAGGTTTCATACGATGTTAGCACTCTTCTATGTATAGGGATGGCATGGGGCGGCCGTGCAGGTGCGTTGCGGATTTTAGGTTATGTGGTACGGTGCGGGTTTTAGACTATGTGGTTGTGGTGCGAGTGTGGGGCGGGTTTAAGTAAGTTTTTTTTTTTTAAATGGTGCGGGGTGGTTTGCGGGTATATGCGGGTTTAAACTAAAAAAAAAGTTAAAATTAGTAGTATTATTCTCGTAAATCTACCTAAAATTATATGTATTCTTAACTTAAAATTTTGTGATACTTAAAACAATATGTATAACACTACAAATAAACAATTTTATAGCTTTTTTAATTTCCTTGTTCATTTTAATGAAAATTTGATATTTGATCATTACTTGTACGTATGATACTTTTCTGATAATTTCTTGGTGAAAAGTGATATGATAAAAATTGGTTGTTATTATTTTCTATTATTGAAAATATTATGGTTTTCAATGGAGTTATAAAATTTTCAAAAAAGAAAAAAACAAAAATGTGGGGTGGGACGGGGCGGTATGCGCGAGTATGAGTGCGAGGCGAGTTTAAATGTGATGCGGTATGGTGCGGGGCGGTTTTAAAATTCGCGGGTTTAGAAAAAACCCGCACCACACCATTGCCACCCCCTATCTATGTATAATGCTAGCACTAATTCTCTAACTGAGGCTTTCAATAGAACTCTATGCAACTTGTTGGAAAAGGTTGTCTCGAGGTCTGAAAGAGATTGACATGAACAAATGGAAGAAGCATTATTGGCATATAGGACAACATAATGCAAGCATCGAGTTTTCACCAAGGCCGCCATGGATTGTCCTTACAAGGATCGATAATTCGTCATTATGGCTATGCCATCGTAGATTCGATATTTTTTGTTATGGATTTGTCCTTAGAAGGTTTGATATTTCGCAATGGATATTCGTCATTATGCATTTGTTCCTCAAAGGATCGATATTCCGTTGTTATGGATTTGTCCTTAAAAGGATTGATATTTCATGTTATGAATGGATATCTACCTCACCACTTGCACCTTTAAAACGACTTCCGCATCAACTTTGCAAGCGGCTAATGTATATGGTTTATCAGTTTGAATCGATTTAGTTAGTTTTTTCGATTTTATTATAATAGAATCAAAATGAAATTAAATACTATCAATTTACAATTTAAAATTCAAAATCAATTCAAGTCGAACAAACCAAATTACCAATTTTCTTAATTGAACTGATTCGATTTTCCATTTGATTTGACTTTCCATCAAATGTGAAAACATCCCTGACATAACAAAGAAATCGAACCAGTCACGTAAATGGTCTTTATGAATGCTTAATTAATAAGAAGTTTATTCATTTGTCAACCAAAACCCTCGCCCTCCGCCCTTTTTTTTTTTAAAAAAATAAAATTATACCCAGCTTGTATTTTCTATTTTTCTTTACAATTTATTAATTAAATATCTATTTTGTTAAAAGATTTGTGAATGATATTTTGAAAATCTAAATTTGACAAGATAATTGTTTAACTCTCTACTCATAATAATTGGGATCCAAATATTCAAATTGGCTTGGTCATACCATCTAATGTGAAGGCTGCATCGAGCAAAACTTGACAAAACACAATCTGGTCCATTCTGATATATATGAGAAAAGTCATTCCTAGTTGTGTTTTACTAACTTTTGTTTTCTCTATAAATAGCTTAAGATGAGATTCCAACATCCTCAAATTAAAGCAGCAAATTCAAAGAAACATACATACAATGGCCTTTTGCAAAGTTGGTATCCTTTCCCTCCTCCTATTGTCCGGTAAGGTTTTTTCTACATACGTAAACGCCTTTATAATGATACTGTTTGTCTGAATATCTATTGAGTATATAATAAATAATAATAACGTAATATGAAAAATTGATTTCAAACAAAATTATGCCCAAAATCAACTGACGTTTGGACCGACCAAAAAACCCATCGGATCAGTTGGTTTTAGCAATTTTTTTTTTTAAAAATATGGTAGGTTTTTTTACTTCAAAATACAGAAAACAGAAAAAGTGACCTACACAATTATTTATTATTTAAAATATCTGAAAAATATTTTTCAAAAAATTCGATCGAGTCAGTCGATCTTTTGGTCAAATCTTCTATCAACTTATTTAAAAACACCGAGCAAAATTACCAACCAACACAGTTGATAATTAATTTATTTATTTTAAAAAATTGACTTTTTGGGCCTTTTTCAATCAGCATTGATTGTGCTGCATATCAAGCTTTCAAGCCAAAAACTATAATGTCATATGCATGTTTGCTAATTTTGTGTTTGATTTGGATTCTTTTGTTAGGTATATTTCTGCTAGGAATTGAGGTGGAATATGGAAATGCACAAAAAATGTGTCTCCAAGTTTGTGACCCTGAAGTGGCTTACATGACTTGTCCCTCTTCTGGAGATGAGAAAATGAGTGATGTATGCGTCAATTGTTGCACAGCAGCTGTAGGCTGTAAGCTTTTCCGCTCTGATGGATCGTTCATTTGCACCGGAACTCCTGAATAAATATATCGCATCCTTGTCAAAATATAACGATTAAAGTCTTTATTATTCGTATTTGTGTGTAATAAGGCCTGAGTTATTACTCTGGTAGTTTTTAATAATACTAATCTCTTTATACGTGCGTAGAACGTGTATTTCATATTATTTGTTTTATGGATTATATGTACTCAATAGTTAATTCACATATATTTGAAAATCAATTGATTTAGTTATTAATTGCAATTGTTCGTACAAGTGTGCAATAAGATTTTCACTTTGTTGATAAGTGATTGATTCTACACTCAATTGATCGATTCCTTGAACTTTTACCTTGCTGGCCAGAGATTAATTCCTTACCTTGGAAGTGAGACAAAGATGGACTGCCAAGAACATCCCATCCCCATTTCACCTTTTCCTAGCGACGTGTGTTTATACATATCTATGCATCCATGCAACATTCACTAATGGATCAACGTTAAATTAAGGTTAAACACATCGTCAGTCCCCTAAATTTGATATTAATTTTTATTTTTTCAACTCAACTAGCCGTTGTTTATTTTAAACACCTGAACTAATGTTTCATTGTGTCATTTTGACACTTTTTGTTGATATGACACATTGTGTATGATGCAGTTAACTTAAAGAGTGTGAGCAACTGCTTTTTTCGTAAAAAAATATTTTTTCCCTCCTTCTTCCACCTACTCCACCTTCTACCACCACCATCATCCACCATCCACCATCCACCAAACCACCACCAATAATTTTAGAAAACTTACAAAAATATAGAAGAGGAAAATAAAAAATCATCACACACTAATTTTGAAAAACTTTATGAAAATATGAAAGAACCCAATTTAAAAATTAAAAAGATAATGGAGAGAAGAATTCTATCATCCTGTCAAAATCACGCCGAAAAAAGTATCCTCCCAAACTCTTCTCCTTTCTAAATCTTTCTCTTAAACCGCTCATGATTATTAGATAAAATCTTTACAACAATGAAAGAGAATTTAGTAAGAAAATTAAATTAATCAAGATGGTGATAACAAAATTTGTTGCACAACCATCATAAGCTTAGATTCACCTCCAAAATTATCACACCACAACCAAATTCACTATCTCCGTTAAATTCATCAACACCCCATTTTAGTATTATCACCAAAATTCATGATGCCACCATCGATTTCATCGTCCATAACTTGACTCAATATCAACTTTTTAGAAGTAAGAAAATTTAGTTTAAAATTAAGAGAAAGTTAAACCTACAACAAAGAGAAGGCATCAAAATTCAATGAAATCCAAAGGGAAAAAAAGAAGAAGTAAGACGTTGGGGGTGGGGTAACGTCGCCGAAAAAGTGGGAAGAAAGGATGGAGGGGTGCGTAGTTGTGGTGGGTTTGAAAAATATGCATATTTTATTATTATTATTATTATTATGAAAAATTATTTTTTCTTATAATCTATATAATTTTATATTATTATTTCACACTCAAGTGCCACATGTCCTTTTTTAATTAATTCATTATGTCATGTCATCCATTAGTATATTACACTCTCTTTGTAATTTTAACTGATTCAGCAAAATGTGTCAAAATAACTCAGTGGACGCTCGTTTGGATGTTTTTTTTAAAAAAAGACTAATTGAGGTGTCAATGAAAGTTTGTCTCAAATTTTGGGAATGTCAATGTGTTTAGCCTTAAATTAATTATGGCGGCTTATTTATGCAATCTTTTTTAGGTTTTGATTTAAATTTCAATTGAGAAAACATTCAAGGAAGCAACGATGTATCTAAAGCTAGAGTCATTCTCACTGGAGTGCAATGGTGCTCCTGGAATAATATAATATGTATGTTGCGCCTAACACACACATTATGTGTTTTACTCCAAAAATGAATGGACCTCATGTTGCGCCTAACACACACATTATGTGTTTTACTCCAAAAATGAATGGACCTCATGTTGCGCCTAATTCGCACACATCATGTGTTTCACTTCTAAATATGAATGAACCTCGCCTTAAGTTAAATGACCTATTTTCTTTTTCATACATAGAAATAATACAATGACAAGGAGTTAACAATAATCATTCCCATGGCTGCTTCATTTATCAATTTGTGGAACCAAAGACAAATCCAGACTAGTCATATGTTTATTATATCGCCGCTATAAACATATTAGTAGATTTAAATAATTTTTTTGTTGTAAATTATCTAGATGTATAATCTATATTTATATTTATAATCTATATATGTATATCTATAATTTATAATCTATAATTGTAATGTAACTAACCCGATTGGAATTGTGAATTCGAATTTATAACGAAACGGAATTTTATTGATAACAACCAACGATTACAATCAACGAATATGGAAACACTTAAGCTATTCTCCAGTATGAATCTGCAACTTCTACCATGGATACATGTAGTAAACTTAGAATGAAGTAATGAAGGAGAAGATAGAGTAGAAGAGAAAGAAGAAGGTTCTAGAAGAATAGACAGAGAGAATTCTGATCAATTTCATAACTGCCGATCCCAATTTCTGTTAAGAATATTTATAGAATTTGGTTGAGCCGGAGCTGAGTTGTCTGCCTTAATAACTGGGCTAATCTCCACAGTTATTTAATTATTATCTTCACTATTCCTTGTAAAATATCTGCTGACCCCATTTCTCAACTGTTGCTCTAATCTGCCAACACGTGTTCGTACTAACACCACCACATTTGCCTATTGTGATCCCCAATTACAACCCTAATTTTCATTTCTTTCCTCTCTTATTCCAATTACACTCATCGGATATAATAATTCCCCACTCCTTCGAAATTGACCTTGTCCTCAAGGTCGATCATGAGCCACGAATTGGGGAAATTTACTACAAATATAGCTCCAATCTTCCCAAGTAGCATCGTTTGCTGACATGTTAGACCAGTGCACAAGCACTTTGTCGGCTGCTGAGTTATTAACTCTAACGATGCACTGATGTAAAATTACAAGAGGTTCCACCAAAATGCTGCCTTCACTGTCACAAGAAGGAGGTTGCTGCTGGGAAGCTGTAGCAAGTCCGATCCAATACTTCAAGTACGACACATGAAAGACGGGGTGGATATGAGACCCTGCTGGTAACTCTAAACGATATGCCACTGCTCCCACTTTTTGAATAATATTATAGGGTCCATAGAACATGCATCAGTCTTCACTAAAAATGGTTTGTGAAAATCAGCCAAAGCTAATACCGGTGCAGAGGTCATCGCCTGTTTGAGTTGTGGAAAGCCTTTTCTACATCTTCTCCCCACTTAAAAACATTCTTTTTAAGTTAGTAAGTGGTTTACTTGTCAAGCCATAGATTTTAATAAATCATCTATAATACCCAGTCATGTAACGCCTTAAAAATGGGTTCCGAGACGTCACACGATGCTTAGGGTCATAAGTGACCCCAAGCTAACCCTTCTATTGACATAACTCATAAGCAACTGAATAAAATGCATAAATCTAAAAGAATAATGCGGAAGTTAACTCTTTTCTGGATCTGCTCAATACAAAACTGAATTTACAAGATTACAACTCTACTTTTACAAATAAAACTGAAACTTAATACATCAACTTCTACTGACTGTCTATGAAGCCTCTACTAGTACTGACTATAGATAGTCAGGTCATGACTCCCAACTATCCCAACTCAATACGACTGATTAAAGAAAATAAAATACTTCTCAAACTGCATAACTGACTCTAGCCCTTGGATCAAAAAGGCTCATCACCTGCTAACTGGAAGCTGCAACTGACTAAACATAGTATGTGTGCTATAATTCATACCTACATTATGAGACAATGTAGCACATAGACATATATGTGGGTCAGCACTTTGGGAATGTATTGAGTATATGGGGGTATATATAATTAAGTAAAAAATATCATTAATCTTTATAAAAATCATGCATACTGGTTATAATGACTCACAAAGCTGGAATAAAAGCTGAAATATAAGCATCATTAATCATGAATAATGAACATGTATCATAAATCTCGTGAGTCATTATACTTAACTCAAAAATCTAAATTTGTCCATTTATTCTCAAAACTCATAAGCTAAAGAAGTCTTTAAACAATACCTTCAAAACTCATACATCTTTATCGGGGAGAATAGAACTTCTTAAAACAAACTAAAGAACTCAAAGCTTTATAAACTTAGGAATTTGGAATTGGAAACTTTAGAAATCTAAAAAAAAAATCAAACTTTTGAAATATATACCTTTAGCTTAATTAGAGTAGGGGACTGCTTTGGGAGTTTCTTCTAATCGACATAAACCATGTGAGCCATATGGAGTCTAACACTTTGTCCTTCTAAGGAAGAAAAATTACGTTGGGGAAAGGCACCATACTCTTGCCAATGAGTATAACCTCAAATCAGTGATCACAAACTCGGCCTTAGGCCCATAAATCTCAATCCTACGGTGGCACGTAGTTCTGGAGAAGTAGGATGCGTTGAACCCACACTTCCCGCTCGGTGATAAATACTACTCCCATACTCAGGCTCAAAACTCTTAGGAAATCCATCTCAAAATAACTCAAGGGTCTATAATGAAGACCAAATAATATTTCTCTTAATTTAAATCATATGAAATTGTGGATTCCTAATTTTCTCAAAATTCACAATTTAAACCTCAATTCAAATCTCGATAAGTAATTTTCAAAAAGGAAGACTCAAGATCATAACATCATCAAAATCCAACTTCAAACTTGATATAAATATAGTGGCTCAATCTTCCAAGAATATAATCTCATAATTCAATACTTGTCTCATATCAACTCAAAATAATAGTTCATACTCAATATCATTCTTGAAATTTATTCAACAATATTAACTCGTAAAGAAAACGTACAAATCACAATATAAACATTTGGATCAAAGCATAGTAATTAGAAATATCACAAATTCCACAACTTGAATAACTAATAAATTTTGAATCTTCAAACAAGAATATTTGGACATAAATTCATTTATAAATCATAAATACTTAAATAAAATCAAGTTTTGGGCACAAGAACGGAAGGATTGTTCTTGTTCAAACCCCACATACCTCAAATTTGTGAATTCGAATGAACTTTTGATTTTGAAACTCTATTCGTGAAATTGATAGGTGCTTCTTTAAGATCTCGAGCTGGGGATTCCGATTCTTGAATTATTTTTTAGATTTAACTAGTGAGTTTTGATAGATCTGAATTTTTGGTTGGAAGACAGTGTTGAGTTCTGGAGAGGAAACTGATGAAAGATACTATATTTTGGCCAATTGGAGCATAATAACACTGAAGAAGATTGAAAATTATTGGACCACGGGAATGCTAGGGCATCGCCCAACATAGGCTATAGGAGAACCCAGGGAAGCGCCCTGGTTATAGCATGGGAGAAGCTGGGGCGGTGCCCCTCTTACAGTGAGGGAGAGTACAGGGCGGCGCCTCCCTTAGAGCGGGGGAGAAAGCGGGGCGGCGCCCCGCTATCGCAAAGGCTCACTGGTTCAAAATCCAAACACGCCCTAAACGAGGTCCAAAAATTCCTAAACTCACTCGAGATGTACTATTGACTTTCCCCATCGCTACGCAACTTGAAAATAAAAAAAATGGATGTCGGGAAGGTCGCAAAATAATTCATCAAAGTTGAAGGTCCAAAATTAAATTAAGTGTTGGAACACTTAGCAAAAATTTCTAAGGGTAAGGCTTCTTTTAATTCACTCGGAAGACTTAAACGATGAGGAAACTTCACGGGGTCTTACAATATCTCCCCCTTGGGAACATTCTCCGTTGAATGTCTCTCGTAAAGCTAGGAATATAGAGAAAACTGAGGATACACGACTGAAATAACTTGCTCAACTGACTCTACTTCACTCTAAACTCTTGAATATCTCAAAGAATACATGAACTCTTGATAAGAATAGCTATACAACTGAATTAAGGACTAGAAAGGGCTGAAATAAGAAAGGCTGTTATCTTCGTCTGAATCTGAGCTAACTTACCTTTTTCTTATTATGAGGAGCTGACTCATGCCGAGAGTTTAGAACTCGCTTGATGTGCTCATGGTGCGATCGTATCTGTAGACTGCGAAGTGATAGTTTATACAGACATAAATTATGAGAAAATGCGGCTAAGATCACACAATGGGTGTCACATCGTCTGAGCTGAAATACTTGGAAAACGAAGATCGTTCATTGAATACTTATGAGATGAATCATGACTAGGTGTCTATATTCTGAAACTGATGCCTGATATGTATAATGAGTTGAATTTGCAATTTCTCATGGGTGCGAACAACTAATTCCTAGAATGCCCGTACTTGTGAAATTTCTAGTAGTAAGACTAGACTAGTTTCAGAAAATGGAATACTATAGAAATCCATCCGTTTGATTATTGAGCTGGACTGCTGACTATGCAAACTGAGTCATACTAGATACTCATACCCAAATAGAGGATTTCTTTAACACCCTTCCAGCGAGTTCCAATGATACGAGGGAGCAAGGAACTTTTTGGGCATGATCTGAATAAGGTATCTGAATAAGAGATTACAATATTGCTACGACTCTATATCTTGGAACATAGACCTATGAATCATAAGTCGGGATAGAGGTACTAGACCTCAAGCAGTGCAACTTCTTACTCTCAAACTTAGCAACACTTCTCAAACACTCTCTCAACTATACTATACTCGCTCGATTCAACTCATAATTCTCATTATCACTCCAACAACCACATTCAACCTCATTCTAGACATTTACTAACGCGCAATGCACCCATCCATATGTACACAAATAGAACGTTCAAGTCTATCTTCAAACCCACATATGCACCTCTAAACAAACACTTGTAAAGCATCTTTCTCATATTCTCTAACACCTTACCCATACCAACCTATCTACACTATTCAGTTCTTAAGATGATACACATAAAATATTCTCAACTAATCAAGCCACACTCGAAACTTCACCTTAAAATCCTTTCAAACTTATAGACTTAGATACAACAAGAACACGACATTTTTTCTTCAAATATAACACGTAAAACTTCAACTAACCATGATATGCATCCAAGGCTTTACCTCAATCTTACTTCCATTTACTTCCTCAGCTAAAATAAGCATACAATCATCTTCCATCTACAAGAAATATTTACTCTCTCCCATCTAAACAACTGATCATCATAACTATCTTGACCGAAGAAAAGGTAATGGAAGGTTACAACATGAGGACCCGAAACATGAGAGGATACTGTGAAACTTGACGCTCAACTGAGGCCTGAGGAATGGAATATTTAGCATCATGAACTTATCAAAGAGGTCTAACCCGAGGACTTGCATTATATAAAATCTGAATTTCACTAATCATTAAAAGTATCGCTTGAGTAGTTGAACTGAATATATTGTAAAGCTTGAGTGCATGAGTCATGAGTTACATGACCTAATTTTGGAGCTCGTAACTTATGGAATGTGATTCCGACTGATGAATAAACTAGAAATCCTCATTTTAGGAACTAGGAGAGTACATAATTCTCTATCATATACACGAACATGAATTAAGATCATGGAACTGAACGCAAGTTATGGTTAGGCATTGGGAAAACTGAAAAATATTGAGATGATATTGGGTCAAGCATCAATCTTTCTCAAAGCTATTCTACAACTCACTGGTGCATCTACTAGAATCTGAAAGCTTGACTTGGTTACTTGTTCTATCATCTCCCCCTTAGACTTAAGCCATCACTCTAAGGTTGTGAACTGCTATATAAACTTTAGTCTAACTGCAATCACTTTACTCTGGAGTCTGGGATATAACAATGCACATGAACAAAAGGACTTCACCTGAATGACTACACCTGAAAGTGTAATACCAACTACTAATACTACCTTCGGAGCTACACCCTATCTTTCTATAGCCCTAAAAGTCATCATATAATACTTAAACACTTACTAACTTCGAATACACATGAGCATCCCCATCGTCGGAGTGCACACCAATTAGTGCTTCAACTCTTATTTTTATTAGCTCAATCTCCTAGCTTTCAAAATTCGATTCTAACACTTAACATGGGTATCTCTAAACTTTTGATGGACCATACTACTTCTGTCATATCCTACCAATATCACGCCTATAAGCTTATATTTCTAAACCATATGAATCAAAATCATACTTAACAGGCTCAACATCTTCAACCATAACTCCTTAACTTAGTTATCAAGAATATCATACATTATGTAACGAGTCTTTCTCCACCTAGTAACTCTACGATACTACTAACTATACCACATGCATTGATCCTAAAAAATAATGCAACCCCACAGCACCTTGGGCGTGCTCCTACATCCTACTTACAACACTAGACTTGATTACAAATCAATTAGACTTAAGCCCTTACATGAACTATTCAAGCCTATTAGATCACTTCCATACAACTAGTATCCATGATCCATCAATCACTATACCCTCATTTATCGTCACCTACTATTCAAACTTAGTATCTTGTTCTACTTATGATTATCCGCAATCTCGGCAACTATTCTTACCTGTCAATCACCCGAAAATACTAGTCCACTGAAACCCCATAACAATACTGATCAATAACAGTCCTATGGTCTACTTATTGGAAATACAATAACATAGTCTCCTTTTACACATTATTACTATTCACCCACTTATATACCTACCTTCTTTCATAGCTTTATAAGTTCCAACAAACTCTATTTTGCACTTCCCGGGATGCCTAAATCAACAACACTCATCCACCAAGTACCTTTATTAATAAATTATACTTTTCTAGCACAACAAACACCGTCAACAACTCTTTTCATACTTCAAGAAAAAAATAATTCACCTTAACTAATAACTGCTTCTCTACCTTTTAACGCACAAGAACATATCACTTTATTACTAAACCGTATGCAAAAAGGTTCGGCTATACATATATTCAATAAATCACACTTATCACCCTTCTTATCACTACACCTCTAAATCCCCAGTTCCAGCCAACATAAGAACAACAAGATAAATAAAAAGTTGCTAGTGAATCAAAATAGGCCTTGCACGGCTTCACTAGACTTTGATTTTTAACAAACTAATGATAACAAGGTTACAAGATATAGAAACTTAACACACAATATTCAATAATCTAAGAATACACATTTTATTCTGTCTTACTTGAATGACTCATAAGAGTGAGGACATAACTCTGATCTTGGAAGACTTATAACACACAAGAAAGCTCCTCTCAAGCCGCTTTGTATGACTTATGAAGCTTCTTGCTAGCCAATCATAGAGCGTTATCTAGGGAGAAACTGGAACTTACTAATCATGCTACCTCAAGAATAATACATGGATTGGGAAGTATAGCTTTACATTATGGATTCTGGGGAGGAATCTGATAGTACATCTAACTTGGGCTTAGTGCAGGACTTTTACGAATCAGGAGTAAAGCACTTCAATCTTCGAAACTTAAAAGCACTGAAGGAATACTTTCTAGCTTGTTTAAAATCCCACAGCTACCTGTGGAGGCTGTCTGAGAAAGCACTATCTGTAAAGATTTAAGCTTAACTATTTCTGATATCTTGAAAGTAAGGCAGAGATGGCCTAAATAGAGTAAGATGAGAATCTGTATAAGTTTCTTAGAGAACCTTTCTATAGCACGATATGAGATTTGAAAGAATGGACACTTTTCCTAAATGCTTTATAGGCTCTGGAAGAAAAGTACAGACGTCTTTGTACCGTTCCATAAGACTCTACTAGATACGGCTTCATAGACACCCTAGGACACTTGAACTTTGTGCTCTGATACCACGTTTGTAACTCCCCAAAAATGGGTTCCGAGATATCAGACGGTTCTTAGGGTCATAAGTGACCCCAAGCTAACTATTCTACTGGCATAACTCATAAGCAACTAAATACAACAACAACAACAACAAACCCAGTGTATTCCCACTTAGTGGGGTCTGGGGGGGGGGGTAAGATGTATGCAGTCCATACCTCTACCTCTGATGAGGTAGAAAGGCTGTTTCTGAAAGACCCCCAGCTCAAGTCACGAGATATCACACAAACACATAGTACCGCACAGAAGCAGATGACATAACATAGATACGGCACCCATAAGGAATATAAAACAGAGTAAAGCATGAATGCAGGAATATAAAGCCGAGGAAAGCACACATATTCGTAATAAACATGGAACACGGAACACGGAACATTGAATACGAAATCATAACAGGAATACACCCCCACCAATTAATTCCCTACACTAGCGACCCGAACTGGCCCTAATCCTCTGCCGTAATTCGCATCTTCCAGACCTTCCTATCTAGGGTCATGTCCTCGGTGAGCTGTAACTGTTCCATGTCCCGCCTAATCACCTCACCCCAGTACTTCTTTGGTCTACCCCTACCCCGTCTAAAACCATCCAACGCTAGCCTCTCACACCTACGGACCGGGGCATCCATGCCCCTCCTCTTCACGTGTCCGAACCATCTCAATCGTGCTTTCCGCATCTTACACTCCACTGAAATCACACCAACCTTCTCCCGGATAGTCTCATTCCGAACTCTATCCCCTCGGGTCAGTCTACACATCCAGCGCAACATCCGCATTTCTGCCACCTTCATTCTTTGGGTGTGGGAGTTCTTAACTGGCCAACACTCCGCTCCATACAGCAAGGCCGGACGGACTACCACCCTATAGAATTTTCCTTTAAGCTTGGGCGGCACCTTCTTATCACACAGCACCCCCGATGCGAGTTTCCACTTCATCCATCCCGCCCCAATACGGTGCGAGACATCCTCGTCAATCTCACCGCTACTCTGGATCACGGACCCGAGATACTTGAACTTATCCCTCTTCCCAACCTCCTGTGCTTCTAGCCTCACTACTACCTCATCCTCCCGCCTCACGTCATTAAACTTACATTCCACATACTCTGTCTTGGTTCTGCTCACCCTGAACCCTTTAGACTCCAGAGTTTGCCTCCACAACTCTAATTTGTCATTCACACCCCCTCGAGTCTCATCTATCAGGACTACATCGTCTGCAAAAAGCATACACCACGGCACCTCCCCTTGGATACGCCGCGTCAACACATCCATTACTAACGCAAACAAAAAGGGACTAAGAGTAGATCCCTGATGCAATCCTGTCAGGACAGTGAAATGCTCTGAGTCTCCTCCCGCCGTCCTCACCTGGGTTTTCGCTCCCTCATACATGTCCTTAATTACTCTGATATATGCCTGCGGTACTCCACTCACCTCCAAGCATCTCCAAAGCACTTCCCTGGGGACTTTGTCGTACGCCTTTTCCAGGTCGATGAACACCATGTGCAGATCCTTCTTCCTCTCCCTATACTGCTCCACCAACCTCCGTACCAGGTGGATTGCCTCCGTCGTCGAGCGGCCGGGCATAAATCCGAACTGGTTTTTCGAAATAGACACTATCCGTCTCTGCCTCACCTCGACCACTCTCTCCCAGATCTTCATAGAGTGACTCAGTAACTTAATCCCCCTATAGTTATTGCAACACTGAATGTCCCCCTTATTCTTATAGAGGGGGATCATGGTACTCCACCTCCACACCTCGGGCATCTTTGCCGTCCTGAAAATTTCATTGAACAATGCAGTCAACCACCTGACACCAGCCTCTCCAACAAACTTCCAAAACTCCACCGATATCTCATTCGGCCCCGTCGCCCTACCCCTTCGCATCCTGCGGACTGCCTGTCTAACCTCGTCTACCTTAAAACGTCTACAATAGCTAAAATCCCGACACTCCCCTGAGTGCTCCAGTTCCCCTAACACAATAGCTCTGTCCCCCTCGTCATTCAAGAGCCTATGAAAGTACGACTGCCATCTCTTCTTTATGTGGCCGTCCTCCACCAACACTCTACCGTCCTCCCCCTTAATGCACCTCACCTGATCGAGGTCACGACCCTTCCTCTCCCTAGCCTTAGCGAGTCGGAACAACTTTTTCTCCCCTCCTTTCCCCTGTAACCCTGCATACAAGCTCTCAAAAGCGGCCGTCTTAGCTGCCGTGACCGCTGACTTCGCCTCCTTCCTCGCTAGCTTGTACTCTTTCCTGTTTACCCGCTTCTATTCTTCGTCCTTACTTTCCACCAACTTAGCATACGCCTCTTTCTTGGTCTCCACTTTCTTCCCCACCTCTTCATTCCACCACCAATCCCCCCGATGATGTCCGGCCCGGCCCCTCGAAACACCCAACACCTCCCTTGCAATCTCCCTGATGCACGTTGCCGCCCTGTCCCACATGTTATCCACATCCCCCCTACACTCCCACACCTCCATTCCCGCCACCCTCTCCCCTATCTCCCACGCATTCACTGGCGTCAAACCGCCCCACTTAATTCTCGGTCTACACTCCTTACTCCTCCTCTTTCTATTCTTCTTTATACCTAAATCCATAACCAAGAGCCTATGTTGGGTCGAAAGATTCTCACTCGGGATGACTTTGCAGTCTTTACACAACGCCCTATCCCCTTTCCTAAGCAACAAAAAGTCAATCTGGGTCCTGGCTATCGCGCTCCGAAAAGTGATCAGGTGCTCGTCCTTCTTCGGGAAGCCCGAGTTCACCACCACCAGCCCAAACGCCCTCGCAAACTCCAATAGGGTCGCCCCCTCTTCATTTCTCTCCCCAAAACCAAAACCACCATGCACATCCCCAAAGCCTCCCGGTAGCGCCCCGATGTGCCCGTTGAAATCATAAGCAACTAAATAAAATGCATAAATCTATAAGAATAATGCGGAAGTTAACTCTTTTCTGGATCTGCTTAATACAAAACTGAATTTACAAGATTACAACTCTACTTTTACAAACAAAACTGAAACTTAATACATCAACTTCTACTGACTGTCTATGAAGCCTCTACTAGTACCGACTATAGGTAGTCGGGTCATGACTCCCAACTATCCCAACTCAATACGACTGATTAAAGAAAATAAAATACTTCTCAAACTGCGTAACTGACTCGAGCCCTTGGATAAAAAAAAAGGCTCATCACCTGCTAACTGGAAGCTGCAACTGACTGAACATGGTATGTGTGCTACAATTCGTACCTACATTATGAGATAATGTAGCACATAGACATATATGTGGGTCAGCACTTTGGGAATGTACTGAGTATATGGGGGTGTATATAATTAAGTAAACAATATTATTAATCTTTATAAAAATCATGCATGCTGATTATAATGACTCACAAAGCTGGAATAAAAGCTAAAATATAAGCATCATTAATCATGAATAATGAACATGTATCATAAATCTCGTGAGTCATTATACTTAACTCAAAAATTTGAATTTCTCCATTTATTCTCAAAACTCATAAGCTAAAGAAGTCTTTAAAAAATACCTTCAAAACTATTACATCTTTATCAGGGAGAATAGAACTTCTTAAAACAAACTAAAGAACTCAAAGCTTTAAAAACTTAGGAATTTGGAATTGGGAACTTTTAGAAATCTAAAAAAAAATCAAACTTTAGAAATGTATACCTTTAGCTTAATTAGAGTAGGGTACTGCTTTGGGAGTTTCTTCTAATCGACATAAACCATGTGATCCACATAGAGTCCAATGCTTTGTCCTTCTAAGGAATAAAAATTATGTTGGGGAAAGGCGTCATACTCTTGCCAAGGAGTATAACCTCAACTCAGTGATCACAAACTCGGTCTTAGACCCATAAATCTTAATCCTACAGTGGCACGTAGTTCTGGAGAAGTAGGATGCGCTGAACCCACACTTCCCTCTTGGTGCTAAATACTACTCCCATACTCAGGCTTAGAACTCTTAGGAAATCCACCTCAAAATAACTCAATGTTCTATAATGAAGACCAAATAATATCTCTCTTAATTTAAATCATACAAAATTGTGGATTCCTAATTTACTCAAAATTCACAATATAAAACTCAATTCAAATCTCGATAAGTAATTTTCAAAAAGGAAGACTCAAGATCATAACATCATCAAAATCCAACTTCAAACTTGATATAAATATAATGGCTCAATCTTCCAAGAATATAATCTCATAATTCAATACTTGTCTCGTATCAACTCAAAATAATAGTTCATACTTAATATCATTCTTGAAATTTATTCAACAATATTAACTCATAAAGAAAACATACAAATCACAATATAAACATTTGGATCAAAGCATAATAATGAGAAATATCGCAAATTGCACAACTTGAATAACTCATAAATTTTAAATCTTCAAACAAGAATATTTGGACATAAATTCATTTATAAATCATAAATACTTAAATAAAATCAAGTTTTGGGTACAAGAACGGAAGTATTGTTCTTGTTCAAACCCCGCATACCTCAAATTTGGGAATTAGGATGAACTTTTGATTTCAAAATTCTATTCATGAAATTGATAGGTGCTTCTTGAAGATCTCGAGCTGGAGATTCCGATTCTTGAATTATTTTTGAGATTTATGTAATACACCATAATTTTTTGAGTCATTAAAGCATTTTTAAGCTTGCCGAGGGAAGCCTTACACTTAGAAATTTTGTTAAGTGTTTGCAACACTTAGTTTTATTTTGAGACCTTAACTTCGACGAATTATTTTGCGACCTTCCTGGCATCCGTTTTTCGATTTTCAAGTTGTGTTGTGTTGAGAAAAGGTCATAGTACATATCGGGTGAGTTTCAAAATTTTTTGGATAGCATAAGGGAACGTTTGGGTGCCCAAAACAGTTGCTCAGGGCGATAAGCCCGCGGAGCCTTGCAAGTCTGGTGCTTGCCCAATTTTTTGCATTTTAGGGTCAACTTCAAACGATCTTAACTTACAGTATATAATAAAATTCGTGGGATGCTATATATAAAATGAAATATCTTTGAGTCTTCTTTTCAATGCAATTGGTTTCATCCAATTTGAAAATTGGAGTAAGAACTTATGGCCAATTTATTTCAGCATATCAAACCAGTAACTGAGGGACAGATGTGACTTTATTTGTTTCCTTAGAGGCATTTTGGTCATCTTCCACCCTATATATACCCACAAACACGGGATTTGAGTCATTTAGCAGCAAAATATACTCCCTTTTGGCAAAGTCTCTCAAGAACAAACTCCCCCAATCCCAAAACAAAAATCAAGATCCCTCAAAATTCAACCGTTGGAATTTAAAGATAATTCAAGATTCGAAATCCTCATTACGAGAGCTACAAGGAGCACCTATCAATCTTACGAATAGAGTTTTGGAATTAAAAGTTCATCTGAATTCATAAACTTGAGGTACGCAAGTGTTGATTTTTGGGTTCCTTCCACCCAAGAAGCTCAAGAACCCTTTTTCCTAAATTCAAAGATTATGTTTTATGAGTTTTTATGATTTATGCGGTTTGAAATTGAAGTTCTTGATGTTGTTGAAATTAAATTTATGTTGTTATGATAAAGACTCAAGTTTAGACCCTAGTATGTGTTGATCTTATTGTGTTCATGATAAATCCTTTTTAAGAAGCATGTAGAATTATGTAATTATGTTAATTGGTATGATAAATTGTTGTAAGGCCAAGATGAGTGAAGTGTGATGTTGTTATATACTAAATGACGTTGGAAATAATTATATTTTCCATGTATGTTGAAATCTTTGTGTGATGAATTGGTTGATGGTGTCATAATATTTATAAGTAATAATTTGTTGAATAACCAAAGCAGGCTCCCTACATGTTTGATAAAATGCATGTGTGAAGGAATTAAAGCTATTGTAGGATGTAAATAATAATTCCCATTTATGTGATAATGCATGCCAAGTGCATGTTGGAATGCTTTAGTGAATGATTTGTGGTATGTTGGTATGAAATCCTCAATTGTATATACTTGAAAGCATGATATATATTTATTGCAAGATTGCGTGGGGTATATTATGAAATATTGGCATGTATTTCCTATGCAAATACATATTAGTATTTCCAAGTGTTTAAAGGGATATTTTATTGAGTATATGGTGAATCTATTACTACGATGTGGATTTCCTTGTTGAATAATTCAAGAGATGATATCATGTCTTTTTATAAAAATTTACATGTTAAATATCCCCAAGTGCTTGAAGTGATACATCCTTGATCATATTGCGAATGATAGACTATTGTGATGATGTTGATGTGATGTTGGTCATATATTCAAGAGTTGAGTCCTGTCAGTTTCCTTCCATTGAGTTCTGGGGTACTTGCACCCGAAAAATATAGCTTTGTACCTAGAGCCGAGTTATTCTCAAGATGATCTCGGTCGTTCTATGATCAGTAGAATTCAGTCAGTGATAGAACAATAAGAAAACTTAGTAATCTCAGTGTTCAGTCTAATCAAGCTCAGTACTCAGTTCAGATCTCATCTGTATTTAGTATTCACTCAATGCTTTAGTATAGCTCAGTAATAAATGAAAATTTATAGCACTAAGACAGAAAGTGGAATTCAGTAGTATTCCGTCAGATACGAAACCAAGTAAACTCATCCAGATCAGTAAAGTAATACGATCAGTAGCAAGATTTAGCTCAGTCTAAGTTCTGTTAAGAATCAGTTCAGTGTCTTTCAGTTGGGAGTAGAATTCAGCACCGAGTAAGCTCAAGGATGGGAACTCACCTATTAGTAGAGGGTGTGATTCTTAGAAGCAATCCTTGTGCTCCATAACTCCATCACCAACGTAGGTTGAGACATTATACCTGCTAGTTGAGGGTAGATGAGGTGGCTTGACCTATTAGATAAGGGCTCCACCATTCTCGTTTGAGTACCTGATAGATGAGGGTCATATAAAGTTATCTTTACCAGTGGCGCGGTACTGACACCCTTCCAACTGGGGCACAGTTTAGACCCCGGCTTAGCTAGGCGGGGCATGTCGGTTAGATGACTACTTCCCACAGTCTAGTTTTGGAATCAGTCTTAGACTTCAAAAAAGAGCTCAGTTTAGTGTATAGAATTCAAGGCTATTAGATTCAGGCCATCAAGTATGATTATTTGCAAATTTGAAGATCTGTTCCTAGATAGGACGATCTAAAAAATTAGTTATCATGTAGTATTATTATCCACAGATTCAGAGACTACCTACTAGATAGGGTTGATCTCAGATTTAGTCAATCATTCTTATTATTAGTAGATTTGGAGACAACCTGTTAGATAGGGTTGCTATCAGTTTTAGAAGCTTCAAATACTCATAATCATAGTATGTTCAGAAATTTTAAAATTTTAGCATATTTGGTATCTGTTACCAGAGTCAATTCGAGTATACTCAGTGACAGTTTGTACAGTATGTTCAGTAATTACAGATTCTTTATGTATGCTAATCCAGCTTTTGCATATTATTCAGTTAAGTTATGTTCATGCATAAGACCTTGTGTTTAGCCTTACCTCATTTGAATACTCAGTATATTCCAACGTACTGGCGCATTTATGCTATGGTGTTGTTATTATATTTAACACCATAGATTCAGAGACACGAGTTCCAGATCAGCAGTAGCAGTTCAGTACC
>NC_061116.1:184271598-184297962 GCF_002878395.1 Capsicum annuum
TAGATTCAGAGACACGAGTTCCAGATCAGCAGTAGCAGTTCAGTACCCAACAGTGAGTCCTTATATTTTGAGGATGGATTATTATTTTAGTACATTATTATATTTAGTTTATTTTATAAGACGGAGTTAGTTGGAGACATATCCCATCAACTCCATCGTTTAGACAGTTAGAGGCTTTTCAGACAATTGTATAAGTATTTAGTATGTAGAACTATGTATTTTAGATATTTTGAACCTTATGGCAAGTTTTTACCAGTTTTTTGCATGTATTTTATTATATTATGTAGTGAACAGGTACAAATATCAAAAGAGGGCTAGCTTGTGGTCCTTCAGGATCATAAGCACCGTATGATATTTCGGTTACAGAAAATCGGGGCGTTACTAACTTGGTATCAGAGTGTAAGGTTCAATAGGTGTCCTTCGAGTCTGAAAAGCTGCATCTAGTAGAGTCTTGTACATGGGTGTGTTGAGCGCCACATTTATGTACAGGAGGCTATAAGATGTTTTAGGAAAAGTTTCCTTTCTTTCAGTATTCAAGTTGTGCCAGTGAGTAAAGGCTCAAGTGAACTTTCAGTCTAATTGTTGTTCCTCTTGCATTTATAGAACATGCCTCCTAAGAAGAGTACAGGGAACCAGTCAGACCCTCAGCTCATAGATCCTAAGAATGAAAGTGTGTCACAGGCCGAGTTTCGGGCAGCTTTCCAGGCGCTAGCCCAAGCTATGACAACTACAGTGTAGACTAATAATTAGGCTGCTGCTTCTCGACAGTAGGGTAATGATACAGTCACAGCTAGACTTTGACTTTATCAGGATGAGCCCTCTTGAGTTCTTTGGGTCTAAGGTAGGTGAGGACCCGCAGTTGTTTCTAGAAGAGGTGAAGAAAATCACGTAGGTTATATGTGTGTCTAAAGAAGCGAGTGTAGAACTAGCCTCTTATAGGCTGAAAGATATTTCTTATGATTGGGTTGTAGCGTGAAGGAAGGGTAGAGGGGAGAATGATGCTCCCATGACCTGGCAAGTATTTCAAGATGTCTTTTTAGATAAGTTTTTCCCCTTAGAGATGAGAGAATCTAAGGTAGAAAAATTTATGAACCTAAGACAAGGCTCCATGATAGTGAAAGAGTATTGTCTTAAGTTTAACCAGTTAGCTAAGTATGCCCCTGAGTTGATGGCCAACCCTAGGGAGAGTATGAGTAAGTTTGTGACTAATGTGTCCGAGATAGTGTTGAAAGAGTGTAGAACCACCATGCTGAATAGAGAGATGAATCTTTCTAGGTTGATGATGCATACGCAGCAGATTGAGTTAGATAAGATGAAGGAAAGAGAGAGATCTAATAAGAAAGATAGAACAAGTAGTCATAGTTTCTCCCAAGAAGGTTCACAGGGTGGTAATCATTCTCATCATAGTCAAAAGTTTTCATTCCCATCTCCATCCTCAGTTAGTGCACCATGCGCTAAGACCTAGGGTAGTGAGAGCAGGGGTCTTACCTACCCACTATTCGAAGAATGTGGCAAGAATCATAAGGGTGTATGTAGAGCTGCTAGTGATGTGTGTTTTGGATGTGGTGAGCCAGGTCATAAAGTTCAAGACTATCCTAATCCAGGTCCCCGAAGTTAGCGCAGTCGTTCTTCAACTCATAAAAAATTTTATGCACTTCTGACTCACCATGATCATAAAGACATAGACTCAGATATGTTATAAATCTCTTAACTTTGTGTGCATTAGTTTTAGACTCCCAAGATTCAGTTATGATTTAATTCAAAGATGCCCTGTGCATCACCTCAGCATATTAGTATAGTAAGTATCCTAAGAGGGACATAGTGTCCCAAGGGGGAGATGCCCTATAATATTTCGATGATTTCATGCAATTTAAAACCATACACTTACATGTTCAGATGTTGCTCATAAAGTAGTACCAGTTATCATTGCGTATTCATTCAAGCATGTTAATAAGAGCTAGTTCATTCAAGTATACATGCATTAGACATGCATGTTCAGAAGATAAAGTTTAGTCTATCAGTATATTTATTTATACTTTCATGAGAACAACTCAGTTACAGATCCATGCATTAGAGATACATGTTTCATATGAGAATTTAGCTTATCAATAGTTTCAGTCGAGTATTCTATGCATCAGCTATGCATATTCAAGTATAAGATTCAGTATGGCAATAGTTCCCATTGTATAGTAATGTTTCAGATGTTTTCGTCTCTTAAATAAGTTCAATTGATCAGTACTCGTAACTTAGTCAGTGATATTCGAGGAAGAATATTCTCAAGGGGGAGATAATGTAATACTTCATAAATTTTTTGAGTCGTTAAAGCCTTTTTAAGCTTGCCGAGGGAAGCCTTACACTTAGAAATTTTGTTAAGTGTTTCCAACACTTAGTTTTATTTTGAGACCTTAACTTCGACGAATTATTTCGCAACTTTCTGGCATCCGTTTTTGATTTTCAAGTTACGTTGGGATGGGGAAAGGTCATAGTACATCTCAGGTGAGTTTCAGAAATTTTTAGATAGCGTAAGGGCACGTTTGGGTGCCCAAAATAGTAGCTCAGGGCGATAAGCCCATGGAGCCTTGCAGGTCAGGTACTTGCCCAGTTTTCTGCATTTTAGGGTCAACTTCAAATGATCATAACTTCTTGTATATAATGAACTAGTAGATCTTCTATATATCAAATGAAATCTCTTTTAGTCTTCTTTACAATGCAATTGGTTTCATCCGATTTGAACATTGGAGTAAAAAGTTATGGCCAATTTACTTCAGCATATCAAACCAGTAACTAAGGGACAAAAGTGACTTTATTTGTTTCCTTAGGGGCATTTTGGTCATATTCCACCCCTATATATACGCAAAAACACGAGATTTGAGTCATTTAGCAGCAAAATATACTCCCTTTTGGCAAAGTCTCTCAAGAATAAACCCCCCCAATCCCAAAACAAAAATCAAGATCCCTCAAAATTTAACCGTAGGAATTCAAATATAATTCAAGATTCAAAATCCCCATTGCGAGAGCTACAAGGAGCACCTATCAATCTTATGAATAGAGTTTCAAAATTAAGAGTTCATCCGAATTCATAAACTTGAGGTATGCAAGTGTTGATTTTTGGGTTCCTTCCACCCAAAAAGCTCAAGAATCCTTTTTCCTCAATTCAAAGATTATGTTTTATGAGTTTTTATGATTTATGTGGTTTGAAATTGAAGTTCTTGATGTTGTTGAAAGTAAATTTATGTTGTGATGATAAAGAATCAAGTTTAGACCCTAGTATGTGTTGATCTTATTGTGTTCATGATAAAGCCTTTTTAAGAAGCATGTAGAATTATGTAATTATGTTAATTGGTGTGATGAATTGTTGTAAGGCCAAGATGAGTGAAGTGTGATGTTGTTATATATTTTTCATGTATGTTAAAATCTTTGGGTGATGAATTGGTTGATGGTGTCATAATATTTATAAGTAATAATTGTTGAATAACCAAAGCATGCTCCCTACATGTTTGAAAAAATGCATGTGTGAAGGAATTAAAGCTATTGTAGGATGTAAATAAGAATTCCCATTTATGTGTTGAATAATGCATGCCAAGTGCATGTTGGAATGCTTTAGTGATTGATTTGTGGTATGTTGGCATGAAATCCTCAATTGTATGTACTTGAAAGCATGATATATATTTATTGCAAGATTACGTGGGATAAATTATGAAATAGTGGTATATATGTATTCTCTTCGGAGATAGTGGTATGGACTGCGTACATCTTACCCTCCCCAAACCTCACTTTGTGGGAATACACTGGGCCTGTTGTTGTTGTTGTATGGGCATGTATTCCCTATGCAAATACATATTAGTATTTCCAAATGTTTAAAGTGATGTTTTATTGAGTATATGGTGAATCTATTACTACGATATGGATTTCCTTGTTGAATAATTCATGAGATGATAGCATGTCTTTATATAAAAATTTACATTTTAAATATTCCCAAGTGCTTGAAGTGATACATCCTTGATCATATTGCAAATGATAGACTATTGTGATGACGTTGATGTGATGTTGGTCATATATTCAAGAGTCGAGTCTTGTCAGTTTTCTTCCATCGAGTTCCGGGTGTACTTGTAACCAAAAAATATAGTTGTGTGCCTAGAGCTGAGTCAGTCTCAAGATAATCTCAGTCGTTCTATGATCAGTAGAATTCAGTCAGTGACAGAACAAAAAGAAAACTCAGTAATCTCAGTATTCAGTATAATCAAGCTTAGTACTTAGTTCAGATCTCAACAGTATTTAGTATTTAGTCAAGGCTTTAGTAAAGCTTAGTAATATACGAAAATTCATAAAAATCAGACAGAAAGTAGAATTCAATAGTATTCCGTCAGATACAGAACCCAGTAAACTCATCCAAATTAGTAAATTAATACGATTAGTAGCAAGATTCAACTCAGTCTAAGTTTCGTTAAGAATCAGTTCAGTGTTTTTCAGTTGGGAGTAGAATTCAGCACCGAGTGAGCTCAAGGATGGGAACTCACCTACTAGTAGATGGTGTGATTCTTGGTAGCAATCCTTGTGCTCCAGAACTACGTCGCTAGCGTAGGTTGAGACATTATACCTGCTAGTCGAGGGTAGATAAGGTGACTTGACCTGTTAGATGAGGGCTCTATCGTTCCCGTTTGAGTACTTAATAGATGAGGGTCACATAAAATTGTCTTTACCAGTGGCGCGGTGCTGACACCCTTCCAACTGGGGCACAGGTTGGAACCCAGCTTAGCTAGGCGGGGCATGTTAGTTATATGACTATTTCCCATAGTCTTAGTTTTAGAATCAGTCTTAGACTTCAAGAAAGAGCTCAGTTCAGTGTATAGAATTCAAGGCTGTTAGATACAGGCCATCAAGTATGATTATTTGTAAATTCGAAGATCCATTGCTAGATAGGCCGATCTAAAAAATCAGTTATCAAGTAGTAGTATTATCCGCAGATTCAGAGACTACCTACTAGATAGGGTTGATATCAGATTCAGTCAATCATTCTTATTATTAGTAGATTCGGAGACAACCTGTTCGATATGATTGCTATCAGTTTCAGAAGCTTTAAATACTCGTAATCTTAGTATGTTCAGAAATTTCAAAATTTTAGCATATTTGGTATCTGTTACAAGAGTTAGTCCGAGTATGCTCAGTGACAGTATACGCAGTATATTCAGTAATTACAGATTCTTTATGTATGCTAATCCAGCTCTTGGATATTATTCAGTTAAGTTATGTTCATGCATAAGCCCTTGCATTTAGCCTTACCTCATTTGCATACTCAGTATATTCCAACGTACTGACAGATTTGCGCTATGGTGTTGTTATTTTATTTGACACCATAGATTCAGAGACATGAGTTCCAGATCAGCAGTAGAAGTTCAGTACCTAGCAGTAAGTCCTCATACTTCGAGGATGGATTATTATTTCAGTACATTATTATATTTAGTTTATTTTATTAGACGGAGTTAGTTGGGGACATGTCCCATCAATTCCACTATTTAGATAGCAGAGTCTTTTCAGACGGTTGTATAAGTATTCAGTTTGCAGAATTATGTATTTTAGATATTTTGAACCTTATGCAAGTTTCCACCAGATTTTTGTATGTATTTTATTATATTATGCAGTGAACAGGTACAGATATCAGAAGAGGGCTAGCTTATGGTCCTTCGGGATCATAAGCACCGTGTCATATTTCGGTTACAAAAAATTAGGGCGTTACAAAATTTGTATCAGAGTCTAAGGTTCAATAGGTGTCCTTCGAGTCTGAAAAGTCGCATCTAGTAGAGTCTTGTACATGGGTGTGTTGCGCGCCACATTTATGTACATGAGGCTATAAGATATTTTAGGAAAAGTTTCCCTTCTTTCAGTATTCAAGTCATGCCAGTGCGCAAAGGCTCAAGTGAACTTTAAGTCTAATCATTATTCCTATTGCATTTGCAGAACATGCCTCCTAAGAAGAGAATAGGGAACCAGTCAGACCCTCAGCTCGTAGATCCTGAGAATGAAAGTGTGTCACATGCTGAGTTTTGGGCAGCTTTCCAAGCGCTAGCCCAATCTGTAACAACTACAGTGCAGACTAATAATTAGGCTGTTGCTTCTCGACAGCAGGGTAATAATGCAATCGCAGCTAGACTCTGTGACTTTATCAGGATGGGCCCTCCTGAGTTCTTTGGGTCTAAGGTAGGTGAGGACCCGCAGTTATTTCTAGAGGAGGTAAAGAAAATCACCCAGGTTATGCGTGTGTATGAAGAAGAGATCATAGAACTAGCCTCTTATAAGCTGAAAGATATTGCTTATGATTGGGTTGTAGCGTGAAGGAAGGGTAGAGGGGATAATGCTGCTCCCATGACCTGGCAAATATTTTAGGATGCCTTTTTAGATAAGTTTTTCCCCCTAGAGATGAGACAATATAAGGTAGAAGAATTTATAAACCTAAGACAAGGCTCTATGACAGTGAAAGAGTTTTGTCTCAAGTTTAACCAGTTAGCTAAGTATGCCCCTGAGTTGATGGCCAACCCTAGGGCGAGTATGAGTAAGTTTGTGACTAATGTGTCCGAGATAGTGTTGAAAAAGTGTAGAACCGCCATGCTCAATAGAGAGATAGATCTTTCTAGGTTGATGATGCATGCACAGCAGATTAAGTTAGATAAGATGAAGGAAAGAGAGAGATCTAATAAGAAAGCTAGAATAAGTAGTCATAGTTTCTCCCAAGCAGGTTCACAGGGTGGTAACTGTTCTCACAGTAGTCAAAAGTTTTCAGTCCCAGATCCATCCTCAGTTAGTGCACCATGCTATAAGACCCAGGGTAGTAAGAGCAAAGGTCTTACCTACCCACTATGCGAAGAATATGGTAAGAATCATAAGGGTGTATGTAGAGCTACTAGTGATGTGTGTTTTAGATATGGTGAGCCAGATCACAAAGTTTGAGACTGTCCTAATCCAGGTCCCCGAAGTTAGCGCAGTCGTTCTTCAACTCATAACAAATTTTATGCACTTCTGACTCACCATGATCATGAAGGTTTCCCTGACATAAACTCGGGTATGTTATAAATCTCTTATCTTTGTATGCATTAGTTTTAGACTCCCAAGATTCAGTTATGATTCAATTCACAGATGCCTTGTGCATCGCCTCAACATATCAGTATAGTAAGTATCCTAAGAGCGACATAGTGTCCTAAGAGGGAGATGCCCCATAGTATTCCGATGATTTTATGTCATTTAAAACCATACACTTACATGTTCAGATGTTGCTCATAAAGTAGTACCAGTTATCATTGCGTATTCATTCAAGCATGTTAATAAGATTTAGTTCATTCAAGTATACATGCATTAGACATGCATGTTCAGTAGAGAAAGGTCAGTCTATCAGTATATTCATTTATTCTTTCATGAGAACAACTCAGTTACAGATCCATGCATCAGATACGCATGTTCTGTATTAGAATTTAGCTTATCAATAGTTTCAGTCGAGTATTCTATGCATCAACTATGCATATTAAAGTTTAAGATTTAGTATGTCGATAGTTCAAGTTGTGTAGTAATGTTTCAGATGTTTTCGTCTCTTAAGTAAGTTCAGTTGATCAGTACTCGTAGCTTAGTCAGCAACATTCGAGGACGAATGTTCCCAAGGGGGAGATAATGTAATACCCTATAAATTTTTGGAGTCATTAAAGCCTTTTTAAGCTTGCCGAGGGAAGCCTTACACTTAGAAATTTTGTTAAGTGTTTCCAACACTTTGTTTTATTTTGAGACCTTAACTTTGACGAATTATTTTGCGACCTTCCCGGCATCTGTTTTTCGATTTTCAATTTGTGTTATGATGGAAAAAGGTCATAGTACATCTCGGGTGAGTTTCAAAATTTTTCAGATAGCATAAGGGCACATTTGGGTGCCCAAAATAGTAGCTCAGGGCGATAAGCTCGCGGAGCCTTGCAAGTCAGGTGGTTGCCCAATTTTATGCATTTTAGGGTCAAATTCAAATGATCATAAATTCTTGTATATAATCAACTGGTAGATCTTCTATATATTAAATGAAAGCTCTTTGAGTCTTCTTTACAATGCAATTGGTTTCATCCGATTTGAACATCGGAGTAAAAAGTTATGGCCAATTTACTTCAGTATATCAAACCTGTAACTGAGGGACAGATGTGACTTTATTTGTTTCCTTAGGGGAATTTTTGTCATCTTCCACCCCTATATATACCCACAAAAAAAGGATTTGAGTCATTTAGCAGCAAAATATACTCCCTTTTGGTAAAGTCTCTCAAGAACAAACCCCCCTAATCCCAAAAAAAAAATCAAGATCCCTTAAAATTTAATCGTAGGAATTCAAAGATGATTCAAGATTCAAAATCCCTATTGCGAGAGCTCAAGGAGCACCTATCAATCTTACGAATAGAGTTTCAGAATCAAGAGTTCATCCGAATTCATAAACTTGAGGTATGCAAGTGTTGATTTTTGGGTTCCTTTCACCCAAGAAACTCAAGAACCCTTTTTCCTAAATTCAAAGATTATGTTTTATGAGTTTTTATGATTTATGTGGTTTGAAATTGAAGTTCTTGATTTTGTTGAAATTAAATTTATGTTGTGATGATAAAGACTCAAGTTTAGACCCTAGTATGTGTTGATCTTATTGTGTTCATGATAAAGCCTTTTTAAGAAGCATGTAGAATTATGTAATTATGTTAATTGGTGTGATGAATTATTGTAAGGCCAAGATGAGTGAAGTGTGATGTTGTTATATGCGAAATGACGTTGGAAATAATTATATTTTCCATGTATGTTAAAATCTTTGGGTGATGAATTGGTTGATAGTGTCATAATATTTATATGTAATAATTGTTGAATAACCAAAGCATGCTCCCTATATGTTTGATAAAATGCATGTGTGAAGGAATTAAAGCTATTGTAGGATGTAAATAAGAATTCCCATTTATGTGTTGAATAATGCATTCCAAGTGCATATTGATATGATTTAGTGAATGATTTGTGGTATGTTGGCATGAAATCCTCAATTGTATGTACTTGAAAGCATGATATATATTTATTGCAAGATTGCATGGGATAAATTATGAAATATTGGCATGTATTTTCTATGCAAATACATATTAGTATTTTCAAATGTTTAAAGTGATGTTTTATTGAGTATATGGTGAATCTATTACTACGATGTGGATTTACTTGTTGAATAATTCATGATACGATAGCATGTATTTATATAAAAATTTACATATTAAATATTCCAAAGTGCTTAAAGTGATACTTCCTTGATCATATTGCGAATGATAGACTATTATGATGACGTTGATGTGATGTTGGTCATATATTCAAGAGTAGAGTCCTGCCAGTTTCCTTCCATCGAGTTCTGGGGGTACTTGTATTCGAAAAATATAGTTGTATGCCTAGAGCCGAGTCAGTCCCAAGATAATCTCAGTCATGCTATGATCAGTAGAATTCAGTCAGTGACAGAACAGTAAAAAAACTCAGTAATCTCAGTATTTAGTCTAATCAAGCTCAGTACTCAGTTCAGATATCAGCAGTATTCAGTATTCAGTCAAGGCTTCAGTAAAGCTTAGTAATATACTAAAATTCATAGCACTCAGATAGAAAGTAGAATTCAGTAGTATTCCGTCAGATACGTAACCAAGTAAACTCATACAGATCAGTAAAGTAATACGATCAGCAGCAAGATTCACCTCAGTCTAAGTTCCGTTAAGAATCAAGTCAGCGTCTTTCAATTGGGAGTAGAATTCAGCACCGAGTGAGCTCAAGGATGGGAACTCACCTACTAGTAGAGTGTGTGATTCTTAGAAGCAATCCTTGTACTCCAGAACTACATCGCCAGCATAGATTGAGACATTATACCTACTAGTTGAGGGTAGAGAGATGGCTTGACCTGTTAGATGAGGGCTCCACCATTCTCATTTGAGTACCTGATAGATGAGGGTCACATAAAGTTGTCTTTACCAGTGGCGCGGTACTGACACCCTTCCAACTGGGGCACAGGTTGGACCCCGGCTTAGCTAGGTGGGGCATGTCGATTAGATGACTACTTCCCACAGTCTCAGTTTAAGAATCAGTCTCAGACTTCAAGAAAGAGCTCTGTTCAGTGTATAGAATTCAAGGTTGTTAGATACAGGCCATCAAGTATGATTATTTGCAAATTCGAAGATCCGTTGCTAGATAGGCCGATCTAAAAAATCAATTATCAAGTAGTATTATTATCCACAGATTCAGATACTACCTACTAGATAGTGTTGATCTCAGATTCAGTCAATCATTCTTATTATTAGTAGATTTGGAGACAACCTGTTAGATAGGGTTGCTATCAGTTTCAGAAGCTTCAGATACTCGTAATCTCAATATGTTCAAAAATTTCAAAATTTTAGCATATTTGGTATCTATTACCAGAGTTAGTCCGAGTATGCTCAGTGACAGTATGCGCAGTATGTTCAGTAATTATAGATTCTTTATGTATGCTAATCCAGCTCTTGCATATTATTCAGTTAAGTTATGTTCATGCATAAGCCCTTGCATTTAGCCTTACCTCATTTGCATAATCAGTACATTCCAACATACTGACGCATTTGCGCTACAATGTTGTTATTTTATTTGACACCATGGATTCAGATACATGAGTTCCAGATCAGCAGTAGCAGTTCAGTACCCAGTAGTGAGTCCTCATATTCCAAGGATGGATTATTATTTCAGCATATTATTATATTTAGTTTATTTTATTAGAAGGATTTAGTTGGGGACATGCCCCATCAACTCCACCGTTCAGACAGTTAGAGGCTTTTCAGACAGTTGTATAAGTATTCAGTTTGCATAATTATGTATTTTCGATATTTTGAACCTTATGGAGAGTTTTCGCCAGTTTTTTGTATGTATTTTATTACATTATGTAGTGAACAGGTACAAGAGGGTTAGCTTGTGGTCCTTCGAGATCATAAGCACCGTGTGATGTTGTGGTTACAGAAAATTGGGGCATCATAATTTAACGGGTGGATTTTGATAGATCTAAATTTTTATTTAGAAGACAGTGTTGAGTTCTGGAGAGGAAACTGATGGAAGATACTATATTTTGGCCAATTGGAGCATAATAACATGGAAGAAGATTAAAAATTATTGGACCACGGGAATGCCAGGGCGTCGTCCAGCATAGGCCATGGGAGAACCCAGGGCGGCGCCTTAGTTATAGCATGGGAGAAGCTAGGGTGGCGCCCCTCTTACAGCGGGGGAGAGTACAGGGCGACGCCTCCCTTAGAGCGGGCGATAAAGCTGGGCGACGCCCCATTATCGTGGAGGCTCACTGGTTTAAAATCTAAACATGCCCTAAATGAGGTCCAAAAATTCCAAAACTCACCCGAGATGTACTATTGACTTGCTCCATCGCAACGTAACTTGAAAATCTATAAACAGATACCAGGAAGGTCGCGAAATAATTCATCAAAGTTGAAGGTCCAAAATTAAATTAAGTGTTGGAACACTTAGCAAAAATTTCTATGGGTAAGGGTTCTTTTAATTCGCTCAGAAGACTTAAACGATGAGGAAACTTCACGGGGTCTTACAAGTCAATCTGAGAAACTCCCTCAAACCTTTGATAGACTTAGGAGTAGGCCATAACAACATAGCTTCAATCTTGGCCGGATTTGTAAAAATTCCTTTACTAGTGATAATGTGTCCAAGATACTCTACTTTATCTTGTCCAAAATAGCATTTGAACCTCTTAGCATAGAGCTGCTCTTTTATGAGAATCTGCAACACTATATCCAAGTGTTGGGCATACTCTTTCATTGTTGAACTATACACTAGAATATCATCAAAAAACACCAGAACATATTGCCTCAAATAGTCTTTAAACACATGGTTCATGAGATTTTGAAATGTTGTCGGAGCATTAGTAAGGCCAAAGGGCATTACTTTAAATTCATAGTGGCCCAGGTGGGTTCTGAATGTTGTCTTAGGTATATCAGACTCATTCTTTCTAATTTGGTGATAAACCACCCTTAGGTCAATTTTGGAAAAAATAATAGCACCATGTAGTTCATCTAGCAAGTCTTAACCAATGGAATAGGGAATGTGTCCTTCATAGTTAGCTTGTTCAATTCCCTGTAATCTACACAAAACCTCCATGTACTATCCTTATTTTTGACCAATAATATAGGAGAATAAAATGGTGAATGACTAGGTTGTATAACCCCACTACTCAACATGTCTTTAATTTGTTTCTCAATCTCAAATTTTTTGGAAAAAATTATTATGGTCTGATACTTACAAGCATTGTATCCAATTTCAAAGGAATAAAGTGGCCATGTTGTCTTTTGGGAGGCAGTGTGGAGGGATCCAAGAACACATCTGGATAAGTATCAAGGATGGTTTGAATAGCTGTTGGTAAGTCTCTTTTTTCTTCCACCTCTGAAGCAGATATAGTGAGAAGATGGGACCAAAACACTCTTCTCTTCTTAAGTAGTTATTTAATTCTAGTAGCTATCATAACCTTTAAAGAGTCTTTATGGTACATCCCCTTCAATCTTACTCTCTTACCATTGTGTGTGACTTATGCTTCATAAGCTACAAAGTCAAGCAGGACTGGATTGTGGAGTCTCATTCAATCTCCCCCCAATATCATATCAGCAACACCTAATTTAATTAGCCTTACTAAGTTTTTAAACTCCACACTCTGCACCTTCCACTTAAATCTTAGACAAATATGATAGCCCATCACTAAATTCCCATTTGCCACTATCACTCTCATGGGTTTAGCATCTCTAATCACACACCCCATTTCTTTAGCTGTCTCTATATCAAAAAAATATGTGTCCTACCAGAATCCAGAAAAATTGATAATTCTTTCTTTTTAGATTCCCCCTCGAGTCTGATGGTTTAGGGACTTCTATCCTTGAAAGAGCATATAAACTGATTGCCTCATCAATCACCTCTATTGTATTGAATGGAATAATTTCCTCCTGTGTCTTCTCCACCAAAGAATCTGCATGTAACATTTGTTGTTCCTCTTCAACGGTCAATGCATTGATCTGTTTATTTTTACATTGATGACCATAAACCCATTTGTCACCACCCTTATAGCACAATCCTTGTTGTCTTCTTGCTTCTCTCTAGGTAGAACCCCCAGTACTTGGGGTGTGTTAGTTGTCCTTGTAATTCCCTACCAGATTTTTAGAATGTAGGTTTGAGTTAGTCCCTATAGTAGGGTTCTTCATCATAGCCACTCTATTCTTCCTATTAATTCTCTCTAACACTTTTTCCTAGTACCTGGCCCTGTCTACAGCTTGTGTCAATGTGAAAGGTCCAACATTTTAATAGCATGCTTAATGTCTTCTTTCAGGCCTTCAATAAAAAATCTCAGATTCTTCAGGAATTGTTGGGTTCTTCATCAACACCTATGTTTTAAGATTTTCAAATCTTACAAGGTATTCGTCAACTGTTCCTTTATGTTCTACCTTTTTAACCTCACCCAACAGATTTAGAGTACTATGAATGGAATCTGAAAATCTCCTACATATTTCTTCCACAAATTCTTCCCACTTTACTCTACCCTCACTCAAGTGAAAAGAGAAGTGCTACGCTTCAAGTGTAGAACAACCATTTCTAGCTTCTCTTCAGGGTCCTTCACTTGATTGTCGTGAAGGTATTTGTCACATTTCCTTATCCATGTTTGTGGATCCCCATCTTCAAAATAAGGAAATTCAACCTTGTGACTAAAATTATGCAGCTGATTTCTTCCTGCAGGCGTTGCCTTGAGATCCATGTTTCTAGGGTGATTAACAACTCCATTATTTTGCAATCCTCCACCAGGTGGTGCCCCAAGTATCTCGTCTCTCTCCGAAAACATTTTCTTCATCAACAGATCGAGCTTCTTTCCTAACTCATTATTTTTTTCATTAGTGGTCATAGCTTTTTGGTTTGCTTCTGCGATATGCTGCAACAATTGTAATTCAACTTTTTTGATATGTTCCTCCATAGTTTTAGCCCTAGTTTCTTCCATTGTTAGATAGGATTTTGCTGGGACCGGTGCTCTAATACCACTGTAATGTAACTAACCCGATTGGAATTGTGAATTCAAATTGATAACGAAATAGAATTTATTGATAACAACCAATGATTACAATCAACGAATATGGAAAACACTTAAGCTATACTCCACTATGAATCTGCAACTCCCACCATGGATACATGTAGTAAGCTTAGAATGAAGTAATGAAGGATAAGATAGAGTAGAAGAGAAAGAAGAAGGTTCTAGAAAAATAGACGGAGAGAATTCTGATCAATTTTATAACTGTCGATCCCAATTTCTGTTAAGGCTATTTATAGAATTGGTTGATCTGGTGCTGAGTTGTCTGCCTTAGTAATTGGGCTAATCTCAATCGTTGTTTTATTATTATCTTCACCATTGCCATTTCTCAATTTTTGCTCTAATCTGCTAACACGTGTCCGCACTAATACGACCATATTTGCCTACTGTGATCCCCAATTACAACCCTAATTTCCACTTCTTTCCTCTCTTATTCCAATTACACTTATCGGATATAACAATAATATATTAAAAATGTAAAAACATAGTATTTGTTGTAATTTTGTGTGATTTTACTGGGTATGTTATTATTATTTTGATTTTGTGTTTACAAGACAAATTAGGTACGGCGTATACTTCAAATACCAAGGAACAACAAACTGCCGATAGAGCTTCAAAAAGTCATCTCTTGCTGGTTCTATTCTCTCCCTAAAACATTTACTATATGCATTGTAATTTCGATTATTTTTTTTTCTTTTTGTCTTGCTTGGTGCATATGTCTATGGAAATTTCATCATGTAATATGGGAGCAAACATTATAGTGATTACATCATAATATATGCTATTTCTTTATGTCATGGATAGTGAAAAAACTGAGGTTCAAATGGGAGAACTTAGCGGGATTTCATCTTCTAACAAAGCCAAGGTGCATATTTAGTTTGAATTTGATATAACAATATGTTTCATGGAATTGCGTGAAATTAAGAGTTTATATTTTTGTTTAACCTTAAGAGGTAGTCATATGGACTAGTACACTTAGGGCTCATTTGTTTACACTTAATGGAGGTCTGAATCTGAATGGTACAGACTTCAGATCATTAAGTGCATTTGTTTTTATTAAGATTTTAGCTCTTAGTAGGTCTGAATAGGTCTTAATCATTCAGATATAAAATCAAGTCTTAATATGTCTGAAGAGGTATTCTGGTGTTGGATAATATTCATCGCCACACTATTTATAATCATCAGTCACTACCTTTGCCATCACCATCATTTTCAACCACCACCAACCACCTCCACCATCACAACCACCATTGACAACAAATATTGCTATCAATCACTATTGTTAACCGCTACCACACTTATTACCTCTATTATTCTAATTATATTTAACGCCACCACCACCGTCAACAACACCACCATCATCAACCACTACCGGTCAATCCTAACTATCGACCAACTCATCTATCATAATTAGCACCACCGCTAACTACCACTAATACATCACAACCTCCACACATTCTTCGGCGGCCACCTATCACTAGTAACAACCATCTCCACCATCACAACTAACAATATCTCCAACTAGCACCAACACATCGTCAACCATCATTCATTCACTTTTCAGCCATCACAATCAACACCTCCAACTACTAACATCAAGCAACGTCACATCACAACCACCACCACCACTATCAACCACCACTATCATAATAGTCACTACAACATCAACCATCACAACTATCATCACTAACATTACAAATCACTAACATCATTCATTGTCACCGCAACCACCATTATAAACCATCTCCACTATCACTAACAAACGTACATATTTTTTTTCAATCAAATAATAATTTTGTTGTATTAAATTACATACTTTTCTGATATATAATTAATTTTTTTATTTGAATTGTATTTTTTATTTTATTATATATACAAATAATTTTTTTTGTACATTTAGATGTTGAAAAACAATCAGTCTTAATCATTCAGTTTCAGATCTAAAGACAACATCTAAATTATGCAGATGTGCATTCAGATTCAGACGTCTGAATCTTAAAAAAAAATACAGTCTTACCCTCCCCAGACCCCACTTTGTGGGAATATACTGGGTATGGGTATGGGTATGATGTTATTTTTGTTTTTGTTAGTCTGGTTTATCATAATCTTAAGATGTTTTCATTTTCCGTTGCTAGTAGTCGGAATTAGAAAATCTATTTTTTTAGATACCTCTCTTTTGTCGGTGTAAGACAAGAATTGAGATGCTATGCTTAAGTGAATCTATTGGTTCTCTGCTTAGGTTCAAGAGTTTCTCTGACATGTGCAATATTTGACATGTCTGAGTTTTCCTCTCTTTTTTCGTTGAATGTTGCACCTGATTTATGGTTATGACAACTAGATTCTATTAAGATTAATTATTGACATTGTATTGTTATCAGTTAGTTAGTTCGTTAGTTAACAGTGCTAATCATAGTGTTAATTATTAGTCAGTTAGCAGTTTCTATTGCACCAGCTGTCACCAGCTACTAGAAGCAGTAGGTGTAACACCTCGCATTTTTGTGCTAGAATTCGAACCGTCGTTCCTATGTGTATAAATGTTAATCTCATGATTTGTATGTTAAAACATGTTTCATGATCATTATCCTAGTTTATGAAGTTCTCTCGAAGTGAAAGATGTTCATAGAATTTACTGAGAGCAAAGTTGCGCTAAGAATCTTTGATTCTTCCAAAGTTTGGTATTCGATTCTACAAGGGTCTACTTTGAACATATATAACTTTTGATAAATGTGAAAATTTTCATCTCAAGACCCACCAAATTGTAGATAATTGAATCATCTTTCCAACGAAACCAATTTCGCCTAAATCTGATACCCGAGTAAAAAGTTATAGCATTTTTCATGTGAGGCAGTAAGCTGCCGCGATTACACCGCTCGACAGTGCCTATAGCCGTGGAACCAACTGCGCTCAGTGGTAAGCCTTAAAATTGAAATTGTCCAAAACAACAGGTCACCGCGATTACACCGTTCAATTGTGCCTATAGCGGTGGCACTAATAGCGCTCAACAGTGAGTGTCAAATCAGGATTTTTGTTGAAACTTTTAATTCCAAGGGGCAGTCTTGTTTTTTCCCTACAAACTCAAGTTGTGTAAACAATGAATTAAAACATCTTTTGGGCCTAATATGCCCAAATTCACTCAAATTTATCAAGAACAAAACGCTATCCTCCCTCCCTAAGATCAAGAATCTATACTTTAAGTTTAAGATTTCCGAGAAACAAAATAAAAATTCAGATCCTATTCTTTGAACTAAGTAGTCTAAGGTATGTGGGACTATCCTTAAAATTTCATGGGCATGGGTTTTAATCTTCTTATCAAACTTAAAGATATACATCCATATTTTCGAAAAATGATTTTGTTAACGATTGAATGATATGCATCATGATTTCGTTTTGATGAAAGTATATGTTGGGTTAGATCCCCTTTATATATATATATATATATATATATATATACACACATGTGTTTTTGATTATATTTTGAAGGGTTAAATTGAGAGCATGATTAATGAATTTCCTCCCTTGTTATGAAATATATTGTTTATTTAAATTGTGCATGATTTTTGAATGCATGGATTACGTTTTAAAAGTAAGTTTATCAACATCATGATGATTGACATGTTTTATGATATAATGAGGGGGAGTTTTCTTGCTATAATTAAACTCTTTGTATTAAAAAAAGAGTTGCATGTGATTGAACTATTAGCATGGCCAGCATATATTTTAAGTTTTGCAAAAGAGGTAATTGCATAAGTTTTCTTTAGATTTCAAAGTGATGACTCTCTTATAATGTTGTGAATCATTGGTGGTCATTTGCATGTTCTAAATGAGATGGGCTGTGAAATTGACATGATATGAACGACTTGTAAGTTGGGGTGTGATGATACCCGGAGATGATATGCCCTTAACGGAATAAGTATAAAATATTTTAAAAGCATGAAGCATGTTCTTAAAGAACTAAAATTGGGCTTAAAGAGAGTTAGATGGTTACCCGAAGAAAGTTGGAGTTCAGACAACTCTTAGCCCTAAACCATGTTTTGCCGATATGGGTTTATGATGTCCTACATTAAGGATTTTACACTGGCGATGGCCCTGTGGCGTAGTATAATTGACAGACCCCAATCCTTGCGACAAACTCGGATTGAGGGCTTGACCGCCGAGTTAAGGGAGGAGTCCATAGAACCCGTGGATAAGTACGTTTGTAGGGTGAACCATCTAGCTAAGTAGTAAAACAAAGAGTGAGTCATGATTTCCAAGACTTTTATTGAAGTCATTAAAGTATGCCCATGTTTTTTCACTTATCGTATGTTTATCGTTTTAAGAAACTCTCTCACCTATGTTGTATAAAAGCATGATTTTTGAATTATTTCACATACTAGTACATTTGCATTGACCCCTCTATATTTCAGGAGCTGAGGTACAGTCCCGGAGGCCCTCTAAGCAGTAGATCAGTTTATCAGACTTTGAAGTTGGTGAGCCTCCCTCATTCCGGAGGACCTTAGTTTTATGTTTTATCTTCACTTATTTCTAGTTCATGGTCTGATCGGGGGCCTTGTCCCGGTCACAAACAGATGTTATTTTCATATTGTTAGAGATTTCGCAGACTGGTGTCATATGTTTTCGAATGTTTCAAATTTAATTTCGTATGGTATAGTTGGATTAAGAGATTAACCATGTTTTCATTTTGCTATGTTTTCCGCATTTCCTTACCGGACATGAATTGTGTATATGATTTCTAGTTAGAGAAGGGCTCTCGGGCATCTATGGTTCGGGGTGCCCGTCACGGCCAGGGCCCCTGTTCGGGTCGTGACAATATGTTGGTTAGATATTTTTCTATTTTGTATAAATGTTGTACTACACTCAGTTTTTCGTTTTGAGCTTCACAATACAGAAATGAGAATTCTTTTTCTATAAGTTTGATTCTCCTTGTCACAGAGCTTGGTAGAATCCACCAATAATGGCGAATTTCGAGCTCCTTATCACAGATTATGTAGCAATCTTGCTCCTTGGGTAGTCGATTTTGTGCATACCTATTCTCCTTTGAGTATTTGGTTTCAACTATTATCATGCTGCTCTCATTTAGGATATGTGATCAGTCTGATTCTGCTCTTATTTTTTTGGTCCCGTTCTTCTTCCTCTAAAGCCAAAATTGTTAAAACTTTGATACACCAAGGTGTCTAACAAAATGTCTAAAACAACTGAGCATTCATGTACTAGATTTATAGCTTTATGCAGTATATGATCTTTAAATAATTGTGTCAAGTTAGAATTAATTAACCAAGTTGGGTTAGAGAACATGTTTCAAGCAAACATATAAAAAGTAGACTTTTGTCCGATACAAGTATTGTTCTTGGCAAAGTATCAAAAAAATAAATTGATACGAGAATTCATATTCCATGATGAAACTAAAGTCCAAAAATATGAATTGTCGCATTTAGAGATACTGAACCTTTAATCGGATTATTGGAGTACATTATACATATATAAACATGATATGAGATTTTCATAAGCATGCCATAGGAGTAATACATATAAACATGCACCCAAGGGTATGGCGTAGTGGTTCAATGAAGTGGGGTTGAGCACCATGAAGTCTCAGGTTCAATTCCCAATAGACACAAACACTACCTGTTGCTGATGCGAGGTCTAGATTCCATTGCATCTCTAAATCAGTAATATCTGGCTAACTTACTGGCATACTGACTGCTAAATGCCTGGTCACAAGCCCATACTGGTTCAGTTTGGTCGTTTGGTTTCATAAAACAACGGTCGGTCCCTTTTTCCTCAGGCATGGCACACTCTATAATAGTGCCAACAAGATGGTCCTTTAGACACTTTTAGTTAAATTGTGTGAACTGCTTCATCTAAAAGTTTAAACTGTAATTAGAGAGGAAAACACTATATTTTATTTGATTCTCTCTTAACACTGTTAAAATTGGTCTTGGTCCTAACTCACACACCAAAAGCTAGCTCATGAGGGGAGGATTGCCCAAGACCATATAAAGAGACCAAGGACCGTTTAACCCACCGATGTGGGACTACAACACCTCCCGCACTCCCATGACTGGACATCTGGAGCGTGGATAATATAAGACGGGGGGCCCAACATCGTAAACAATGAACTGGGTAGGCCTGGCTCAGCTACCATAATAAAGAAATGAACCTTTTTCTCTTCCGATGTGGGATACTTAACACTCCTCCGCATGCCCAGGCTAACTGTAGCATGGACAACACGCTTAGGCTAACTGAAGTGTGGACAATATATATATGGGGGCCCACCATCAGTGAGCAAATATTTGGAATGGGCCTGACTTTGATACCATGTTAAAATTGGTCTTGGGCCTAACTCACACCCCAAAAGCTAGCTCATGAGGGGAAGCTAGCTTTTGAGGTTGAATTAGACCCAAGGTCCATTTCTTTATCATGGTATCAAAGCCAGGCCCACCCAGTTCATTGTTTCGAATGTTAGGCCCCCGTCTTATATTTTCGACACTCTAGATGTCAGTCCTGGGCGTGAGAGGGTGTTGGAGTCCCACATCGGTGGGTTAAAGGGTCCTTGATCTCCTTATATGGTCTTGGAAAATTCTCCCCTCATGAGCTAGCTTTTGAGGTTGAGTTAAGCTCAAGGTCCATTCCTTTATCAAACACCTGCCTCCTAAAATAATTTCCTCAACTCCATCTAAGTATATGAACTTAAAATGCAAATCCTCTCAAAGGTTAAAAGGAAAAAGAAGTTCGTTAACAAAAGAAACAAGACATCTACAACACAAGTGCACAAAATTGTTACAGTTGCTTTTCAAAAGCTTTAGAACACTCATAATATGAATTTATTTGGTAGAACTTGTCCAGTATTTGCCAGCTATAGTCTTACTTTTACATTTTTGTTCTAAATCAGTTGTTACATTTGCAATCTAATGTTCTTGGGTTAGTGCTTGGTACGGTTATACTATGTTGTTTGGACTCTCCAAACTTGTTGTTGGACCTGTGTTGGATCCTTTAGAAATGCTCTACTTTTGAAAGATCCGATGCACACCCGTCTGGCATTTTGAAGAGTCCGAGTAACATGACAGATATACATGTGGATATAAGGTAGAAATGCATTAACTACACTATCTTCAAACTAAGTGGATTTAATAGGTGCTCTTTTCTAATCAATTTATCCTTCTTTTTCGGTCAGCCTGTAAGTTACAAGTTACATATAAGTTTATTAATTTACAATCAATGAAATAATTTACAGGGTGTATTGTTGAGGTTCGTACTGGATAAAAGTTTAGTTTTGAATTTATTGTAAATGATGATAAGATAGTTTTCCCTTTGAATTTTTTCAATTATTTTTGGTTAGTTTAGTATTTTGAGGTCATGGACCTCTTAAGATGATGTATGACTTTTGACCTACCAGTTATTCTGCAATATCTATTGTACTATTGATATTTGTTTGTTTTTTGAAGCTACAATAATTCTCTTTTTCGAAGAGCGAAGGATTTCACTATCAAGCTCCGAATTAAACTGGTACTCATAGAAAATGATGAATTAAATGTGTTGAGTGATGTGCTTGAAAATGCAAATACTTCCTATTTTTTTTCTTGATTATATACAGTATTTATAGTATTCAAGTACAGCTGAGCTACATAACGCTAGAGATGTACAATGCAATAGTGTCATTTTTTGCGCTCATCGTACATAGAAATGTCATATTATGCAATACAAACCCTTGATATGCATATATGTACATGGAAGTATTCTGGTGACGCCTGTCTTGTCTATTTTGATTTCAATATGATTTGATTATGTTGATTTACTAAATATTAGAATTATGAAGATTACTATTTCTTATCATGAGAATTCTTTCCTTTCTCTCTTTTTCGTGCTCCTCAATATTTCTTTTTTTTTTTTGGTGTTTCTCTTCAATGTGATAGTGTGATTTTTAAATTTTTGCGTTTATTTTGGCACTCTTATCGTTGAGCTCTGACTTCTTATTCTTTTGGCCTTCATCTTGGTCTATTCGTTGATTTTGTCTATGCATGATCTTGTGGCTGAGTCACTGACCTGTTCTTTGTGAATATTTTGATATAACATGAGTGTCGTATTATTTTAAAAATTCCACTTAATTTGGACCTTGAAGTTCTTATGGCATTCACTTAAGTTCATTCAGTTGTTATAGTTACAAGAGAAAATTGAAGGAAATGTGTCTTTTAAGTGTTGAATGAAGGATTGGTGACATTGACCAATTTAAAGGGCCAAATATAATTAAAAAACTTGATCAGGTTAATTGTGAACTTGATTAATATTTTCTAAAATTTTTAATCTTTTAAAAAATACAAATTAACCCAAACCCACAAAACTTCCCTCCTTCTGCAAATTAATCTCTCTCTCTTCTTTCTTTCTCTCGATAGTTTCTCTCTCTAACTTCTTCCAACCAACAACTTTTCAAATTTCTCCCTTCAATCTTGTGCAACTTCTGGCAACAAATAATTTTGAGTTCTTGCCCGTTCCTTTTTTAGTTTCAACCGTCAGTCGACGTGACAACATTCTCTGACGACAACAACTTCGAGTTCTTCATCGTTTCTTTTTGATTTTGACAAGTAAAAAATTAGGACTTTTAAGTTATGACGAAAATGAGGAACTTGATTTGTTGGTGTTTGTTATTTTTTTATGTTTTTTGTTATTTTTTTTAATGTTTATTATTTTTTAGTTGAATTTCTCATCTGGATGTATTTGCTGCTGCTGTTTTTTAATAATTGATAAAATATGCAACGCGAATCCAATAGATGAGTATTTGTTGCAACATATATGACTAATCTGTTGCAACATATACGACTAATCTGTTGCAACAAATGAGTAATCTGTTGCAACATATATGACTAATTTATTGCAATAAATGAGTAATCTGTTGCAATATATATGACTAATCTGTTGCAACAGATGACTCTTCTGTTGGATTCATTTTATAGTGTTGTAATATGAATCCAACATATGGGTCATCTGTTGCAACAGATTAGTCATATATTGCAACAGATTACTCACTTGTTGCGATAGATGACTCATATGTTGGATTCATGTTGCAGGTTCTATCCATTGTAGAAGTAGCAGATACACCAAATAAGAAATTCAACAAAAATTATAATTTTACTTACAAAATAAGTTATGAAGTAATGTCCAAGTGATATACGAATAAAATTTGACCTAAATTTTTTTTCTAAAATTTCAACAGGGGCACAACGAATAAGTAAAACACATAAAAAATTTCATGAAACAGGTAAAGAAGACAAAAATAATACACCATACATCAAATGCAAAAGGATCAAGGGGACAAACACTTGAGTTCTCCTAAAAACGTTTAAGCTTCCTAATATTTTAATTACTTTCTAATAGTTGACCCATCTGTTACAACGGATTTTCTATCTGTTTGATAATTTCCAACAGATGAATCATCTGGTGCAACATGCTAGTCATCTGTTGATTCAAATTAAACAATTATTAGTAATAACTAAATTGATTTAGCTAAAATTAAAGACGTCTCTACGGCAATGGGACGAACATTTGTGTTCTCCTAAAAATATTTGAGTTCTCTAGTATTTTAGTTATTTTCCAACAGATTTTCTATTTGTTGCAACAAGTTATTCATCTATTGCAACAAATGTTTATAACAGGTTAGTAATTTGTTTATTCAAATTAAGCTATTATTAATAATAACTAAATTAATTTAATTAAAATTGAAGACAAGTCTTTAATACAAGACCTTAGACAAGGGGACAAATGTTTGAGTTCTCCTAAGAACATTTGAGCGTTAATATTTTAAATTGCTTTTCAACATATATCGAACTCGGAACCAAAATGAGTCACGAAATTTAAAAAGTGACCAAAATAGGCCATCTATTTTAAAAGTTACCAAAATAGGCAAAATGTAATAATTTATTACGTTTTTTACTTTTTTCTAAACGGTCAACTAACGGAGTTGACGTTTACTAAAATGTAAGACTTACGTTTTACATTTTTTTGTAAAACGTAAGAAATTCTTACGTTTTATAAAAAAAAACATAAGAATTTCTTACGTTGTACACGATAACAGAGGAAAAAATACAATGAATTGTCAAATCAATTAAAAAGGTACTAAAAAAAAAGTTGTTCAACGTAACAAAAAGTTACGTTCTTAACTTTTTTATAGCAGTGGTTTCCCACCCACAATTTCTTTTTCCACAAATGTTCCATCACTTCTAATTTTTCCACTTTTTACATATAATAATTATGAATTTTTTAATTAGTTAAATTTATTTATATTTATATGTAGTTCAAATAATTTATTTTTTCTAATAAATTTTTACATTTTACATAAAAAAAATTTAAAAAAGAAGTATCAATTACCTTATTAACTTAACAATTTTCTTATATTTATTCTATATAAAAAAATAATCACTTCTATCTTTAATTATCCGATTTCTCTTTAAAAAAATTATACTTTTGAGTTCTCCTCAACTCAAAAATAGTGAAATATTGAATTATGGTCGATCAAATATGCTATTATATGCAAGAATTATATTTTTTTAGGAGTGTTCCTAAAAAAATATATTTTCTTATATTAATTTAGGATTATTCCTAAATTAAATTGTGATTTTTTACTCCATTAATTATAATATGAAACGTATTTGTGCATGTGAGTCTCCTTAATATCCTAATCGAAACACTAATCGAAAACTACGATGAATCACTATCCGAAAAAATTAATTTCATAGTTTTAACACGCAAAAAAAAATACAATTCTTGTATATAGTAGCATATTTGATCGACGATAATTCAATATTTCACTATTTTGGAGTAGAGGAAACTCAAAAGTATAATTTTTTTTTAGAGAAAAATCGGATAATTAAGGGTAGAAGTGATTATTTTTTGATATCGAATAAATATAAGAAAATTGTTAAGTTAATAAGGTAATTGATACTTCTATTTTTATTTTTTTTTATGTAAAACGTAAAAATTTATTACATAGAGGAAAAAATAAATTATTTGAACTGCATGTAAAATAAAAATAAATTTAACTAATCAAAAAATTCATAATTATCATATGTAAAAAGAGGAAAAAGTAGAAGTGATGGGTCATTGTGGAAAAAGGAATTGTGGGTGGGGACCACTGCTATAAAAAAGTTAAGAACGCAATTTTTGGTTATGTTAAACAACTCATTTTTTAGTATCTTTTTAATTGATTTGATAATCCACTGCATTTTTTTCCTTGATCATCGTGTAAAAAGTAAGAAATTCTTACGTTTTATATTATAAAACGTAAGAATTTCTTACGTTTTACAAAAAAAAAAAGTAAAACGTAAGAAATTTTTATGTTTTTGTAAGAGTCAACTCCGTTAGTTGACCGTTAAGAAAAAAATAGAAAACATAATAAATTATTATGTTTAGCCTATTTTGGTAACTTTTTAAATTGGTGACCTATTTTGGTCACTTTTTAAATTTTGTGGCTCATTTTGGTTCTGAGTTTACATATATCTTGTCTATTTAATAATTTTCAATAGATGAGTCATATGTTGCAACAATTTAGTCATCTGTTGCAACAGATGTCTATATTTGTTAGATAATTTTCAATAGATGAGTTAGCTATTGTAACAGGTTAGTCATCTGTTGCAACAGATATCTGTATATGTTTGGTCATTTTCAACAAATATTTTTAACTGTTTGGTCTATTCCAACAGATTACTCATCTATTGCAACATGTTAATTGAAATCGTAATTGAACTTATCAATTCATCTTTAATTTTAGTTAAATTAATGTTGTTATTACTAATAATGTCTTAATTTGAATCACTTCAAATAAAATTGGTCAATTAACACTTTACTCAAGACGAATACACTTAGATGATCATGTAATTACTATGAGATTAATTGAAATCGTAATTAAAATTATCAATTCATATTTAATTTTAGTTAAATTAATTTAATTATTACTAATAATTGCTTGATTTTAATTATTTCAAATAAAATTGGTCAATTGATCATTTTACTTAAGACGAAACACTTAGTTGATCTTGTAATTACTATAAAATTAATTGAAAGTGTAAGTCAACTTACTAATTCATCTTTAATTTTAGTTAAATCAATATAGTTATTTCTAATTATGATTTGGTTTTAATCATTTCAAATAAAATTGGTCAAATGATCACTCTATTCAGGACGAACACACTTAGTTGATAGTGTAATTACCATGAGATTAATTGAAACTGTAATTGAACTTACTAATTCATGTTTAATTCTAGTTAAAT
>NC_061116.1:184298062-184404971 GCF_002878395.1 Capsicum annuum
ATTAATTCATCTTTAATTTTAGTTAAATCAATATAGTTATTTCTAATTATGATTTGGTTTTAATCATTTCAAATAAAATTGGTCAAATGATCACTCTATTCAGGACGAACACACTTAGTTGATAGTGTAATTACCATGAGATTAATTGAAACTGTAATTGAACTTACTAATTCATGTTTAATTCTAGTTAAATAAATTTAGTTATTACTAATATAATGGCTTAATATGAATCAATAGATGACTAACATATTGCAAAAGATGAGTAATCTGTTGAAAACGACTAAACAGATAAAGACATCTGTTGGAAATGACCAAACAGGTAAAAACATCTGTTGGAAATGACCAAACAAATATAGACATATATTGCAACAGATGACTAACCTGTTGCAATAAATGACCCATCAATTGAAAATTATCAAACAAATATAGACATCTGTTGCAACAGATGACTAAGTTGTTGCAACAGATGACTCATCTGTTGAAAATTATCAAACATATAGGATATATGTTGGAAAATAATTTAAAATACTAAAGCTCAAATTTTTTTTAAGAGAACTCAAATGTTTGTCCCTTTGTCTAAGGTCTTGTCTTTAATTTTAGTTAAATCAATTTACTTATTACTAATAATTGCTTAATTTGAATCATTTTAAATAAAATTTATCAATTGATCATTCTATTAAGGACGAATACATTAATTAATATTATAAGTGGACTTATCAATTCATCTTTAATTTAGTCAAAATCAATTTATTTATTACGAATAATGACTTAATTTGAATCATTTGAAATAAAATTGGTCAATTGATCACTCTCCTCGAGACGAATACACATAGTTAATCATGTAATTACTATGAGATTAATTGAAATTGTAAGTGAACTTATCAATTCATCTTTAATTATAGTTATATCAATTTAGTTATTACGAATAATGACTTAATTTGATTCATTTCAAATAAAATTGGTCAATTGATCACTCTAATCATGACGAATACACAGTTGATAATTTAATTACTATGAGATTAATTGAAATTGTAAGTTTATCTTTAATTTTAGTTAAATCAATTTAGTTATTACTAATAATATCTTAATTTGAATTATTTCAAATAAAATTGGTTGATTGATCACTCTACTCGGGACGAATACACTTAATTAATCATGTAATTACGATGAGATTAATTGAAATTGTAAGTGAACTCATTAATTCATGTTTAATTTTAGTTAAATCAACATAGTTTTACTAAAAATGGCTTAATTTGAATAATTTAAAATAAAATTGGTCAATTAATTATTCTACTACATTTAATTACTGAGATTAATTGAAATCGTAATTGAACTTACTAATTCATCTTTAATTTTAGTTAAATCAATGTAGTTATTTCTAATAATGGTTTAATTTGAATTATTTCACATAAAATTTGTCAATTAATCATTCTATTCATTATGAAACACTTAATTGGTTATGTAATTACTATGAAATTAATTGAAATCGTAATTGAACTTACTAATTCGTCTTTAGTTTTAGTTAAATCAATATAGTTGTTTCTAATGATGACTTAGTTTGAATCATTTCAAATAAAATTAGTCAATTGATCACTCTACTCAGGACGAACATACGTAGTTGATCGTGTAATTACCATGAGATTAATTGAAACTGTAATTAAACTTATTAATTAATATTTTATTTTAGTAATCAATTTAGTTATTACTAATAATGACTTAATGTGAATCAATAGATGACTAACATGTTACAACAGATGAGTAATCAATTGGTAATGACCAAACAAATAAAAATATCTGTTGGAAATGACCAAACTGATATAGACATCTGTTGGAAATGACCAAACTGATATAGACATCTGTTGCAACAAATGACTCATTTATTGCAACAGCTAATTCATCTATTGAAAATTATGAAACAGATATAGACATCTGTCGCAACAGATGACTAAGTTGTTGCAACATATGACTCATCTATTGAAAATTACTAAATAGACAAAATATGTTGAAAAACAATTTAAAACACTAAAGCTCAAATGTTTTTTAGGAGAACTCAAACGTTTTCCCCTTGTCTATGGTCGTCTTCAATTTTAGTTAAATCAATTTAATTATTATTAATAATTGCTTAATTTGAATCAACAAATGACTAACCTGTTATAAGCATTTATTGCAACGGATGACTAAATTGTTGCAACAAATAGGTGATCTATTGAAAAATAATTAAAATACTAGGGAACTCAAACATTTTTAAGAGAACTCAAATGTTTGTGTCACGACCCGAATCGGGGTCCTGGCCGTGACGAGTATCTCGAACCATGAAGGCCCGGAATACCCTTTCTCTATTTGGTAATCATGCACAATATCCATAAAACATAAGATAATGCGGAATTGAAATTTAATACGGAAACATGGTCGAATCTGAAATAGAAATATCTGATATCAGTCTGCAAAAAATCTACTAAGAACATAAGCAGCTGTCTGAAAAGAAACTGGGACAAGGCCCCCAGTATACCAAAATATAACTACTAATAATACTCTGAACAATCTGCAGGCCTTCTGGAGTAAATAAGGCTCACCACTGCACAATCTGATCTGCAAGTCTGACTATCTACTGCTTATCTGGACCCCTAGACTGAGCCTCAGAACCTGAGAGGTTGGAGGGGAGGAGGGGGTCAACACAAAAGTACGGGTACGCAGAGCTAATCCAAAAATAATCATTTATAATTAACATATATGAGAGCAATTTAAAACAGTTCATAAACGATCGTATAGTAGGAAATCTCACGGGCATCTTTAAGAAACTCTCTGAAAAGCATATAAAATTTGTAACACTCTTTATACTTTTCTGCGCTAGGTGGTATACCCTACAATTCTTGAAAATTCCATGGGCCATATGGAAACTGCCATTGAATCGGCAACCAAGCCCCCAACCCAAGTGTGCCGCAAGGGTCGGAGTCTCTAACTCTACTATGCCACACGGCCATCGCCAGCGTACAATAATAATCTACCCATATCGGCAAATACGGTTTCAGGCTAAGAGTTACTTGAACTCACGCCTTCTTCGGGTAACCACCTAACACTCTTTAAGCCCCTTTTTAAAACTCTATGAAAACATGCATTCTCTGAAAATATACTCTGAAGACATTTTCTGAACACATACTCTGAAAACATACTTTATTATGGCATAATTACATATGGTATCGTCGTACGATTGACTTGCAAGTCATATCTCTGAGCCATCATTAACATACAAAAATCTCTGTTTCAAGACATAAGTTTCGGGACCATCATATCAATAAAACAATTCAAGAATAGACTCATGCATACACATGTAAATAACTCTTCTGTTTGAATCAAAACATAGTCATATCAAGACACCCTCTCGATAACTCTAAGACACTGTTCCAAAAGCCATGACTTTTCAAATCACAGAAACATGCATTTTCAATTCTCTTTTCAATAAAGTCAAAATCTTTAAGTTAATGCAAGAGAGGGAGTTCATAATTTATGCTCTCAAACAAAGATCAAATCTTAGTTTCATACATAAACATATACCTGTAAATCAATTTAGGGGGAAAAAACCATAATAACAAAGCATAATAGCATTTAAACCTTTGAAACACATAATCTATAATATAGTTTTCAAAACCCTCATAAAATACATGCATTAAAACTTAAATCATGCTTTTATCAAATTTCAAGCCCATCTAGTTTTTAGGATAAACCCCACGCACCTCTATTTCAGAAAATAATGAATGGTTCTTGAAGCTTGTGGATTGGGGATTCCGAATCTCTACTCAATTTTGAAAACCCACGGTTAAATCTTGATTTATTTGGGTTTTTAGTTTGAAATCCTTGGGAGTGTTCTTGAGAATTTTTTTAGATGAATGTGGATGTAGTTTGGAGAATTGGGGACTGAATTTCATATTTATGGCTGAATAAGGGTGGGAAAAGGACCATTTTACCCCAAAAACGGAGTGTTTAAGTCACTTGAAACCATAAGATATGCGCCGTCTATGATATCGCATATATTTACATAGGCGCTGCATATGATATCGCCTATATTTACATAGGCGTTGCATATGATATCGCCTATATTTACATAGGCGCCGCATATGATATCTCCTATATTTACATAGGCTCCGCATATGCTATCGTATATGCTTTCCAGTGGCCATGTGCGATTGGTTAGGCGACGGATACTACTTTGAAAGACCATAATTTCTTTCTCGGGTGTCGGATTTTAGGAAAATTGCTATCGTTGGAAAGTTAACTCAAAGACCTATCATTTTACACATAGTAGGCTCTCTAATTCGACATATATAGAGAGTTATGGTCGATGGAAGCTGACACAAATTACATCATCCACTAAAACTTAATCGATCGAAATAGTTTCAACTCGTCCTTGAGTTGAAGGACCTCTATGGTCTAAATTCATGCTCAAATGGATTCAGATACTACATAATTGATTAACACGCCAAATTGGAATAGGATTTAAGGCTCTGGGATTATCAACGCATTATTGTCATGATTTTTATTCTAGCCCAAAATGCAGGGTGTTACATTATCTCCCCCTTGGGATCATTTGTCCCCGAATGATGGATAAAATGTCGAAGTATTAAGGGTATGGGATAACGCGGACATGATATGTTCCCTAAGAAAGAATACACTAATCGGAAACATGACTATAAGATTGGAACTACTGATGTTTTAAATACTTATGCCGGCCATGCATATCCGAGGCACGAAATACACAACTGAAGCTACTCATAGGCTAAATTCTCATAATGAATCATGCATATCTGATGCATGGATCTGTGACCGAGTTGTTCTCATGAATGCAGGACTGAATACACTGATAAGCTGAACTTTTCTATTGAACATGCATATCTAATGCATGCCTATCTGACTGAAGTAACGTATGAATGTATGGCTAAATACACAATAATAAATGATGTGAAGCTTGTAATAAGAATCTATGCATGAAACTGAATGGGGTATCTCCGCTTTGGTACCCTATGTCCCTCTATGAATGCTCAATTCACTAAGATACTCAAAAAACTGAGGCGATGCACAGGGCACCTCCGAATTGAATCATAACTGAACATCTGGAATCTGAATCTAATGCATGTCGTATGAACTGGGCTATACTCGTAACTACTGGTATACTCTATCTTGGAATAGTAGCCATGTTTGAGATTTCGAGTAGCATAAATAAGTGCAAAGATGAGAAAACAAGTCATGTGAATTTGACTGCTAAACTGACTTATTGGCCATATAGACTGAATTATACTACACCCTCATGCTTAACTGGAGTATCTCTTCATCACAATTCTCTAAAGAAATTCTAGCAGTAATAGGGAGCCATGAATCTTAGGTATGGATTACACAAGACATCCAACTGAGGAATCACCACATTGACACTACTCTGCAGTCTGGAACATAGGCATATAACTCCTGAATTAGGATAGAATTACCAGGACTTTGGCATTACAACTTCTTACTTTCAAGCTTAGCACACTTCTCAAATATCACTTAACTATACTATTCTCCTTAAATATCATATTCATTCAACTCAGCTTAAAATTCTCATATAAGCATTGACAAATCTTTCTACTAATGTCGAAAATAACTTAATCCCTTCGCCGTGATCAAGGCTAACTCTAAGTCATAAAAATACAATATGCCAGACCACGCTATTATTCTAAACCATATGATGCAATCTTCTATATCTCCATTAAAGATCACATCCTAAGTATAACATGCCTTACCACTTCAATGACTACTCTGAACTCTTACTATGAAGTCGCTAGCGCATATAGCGTTCTTTTACAACAATCTCAACATGTCATTCAAGCCTATCTTTATAACCACATATGAACTTTAAAGCAAACACTCATAAAGGCATACTTCACATATTCTCTAAACCACTATCAATATCACTCCCACGAGCTAACCCAAGAACATACACATACAAAATTCCACTAATCATCACATAAATAAAAACTTGGCCCCAAATATTACTTCATACTTATGGGCTTATCTAAACAAGCATGCTATGATCTTCCATCAACAAGGAACAATTACTCACCACCACTATCATCGCATAAAGAGGAGTCACAAAAAGGTTAGAACATAAGATTTGAAGGCATGGAATGATACTATATAAAGCTTGACACTTATTTGAGGCCTGAGGAATAGCAAAACAACAATAGAGACTCACCAAAGCGCTCTGAATTTAGGGTATTCATGGCTATAAGCTGAATCTTACCATTCATTTGGCGTAAAATATGAGTTATGGAAATGGAGCACATTATAAAGTGTGAGTACATGACTCTCTATCATATTTATGAACGTGAACTGATCATGGAACTAAATCGTAAAGCATGAGTAGGTATTAGGATCACTGAGAAATACTGAGATAGGAATGGGTTGAGATTCACCTTTACTTTTTGATGTTCTATATCATTATGACATCACTACAAGAATCTGAGAGTCTTACTAGGTTATTCGTTTAGTCATCTCCCCCTTAGCTTCAAGCCATCATCTTAAGTTTTTGGGAGATACCTTACTAGACTTTAAACTTAACTGCACTCACTGCACTCTGGGTTCTGAAATATGACAATACATAAAATTAATAAAACTTAACTCGAAAGGCCACATACGAGAGTGGAACGCCCACTGCTAATACTACCTCTTGAGGCACACTCTATCATTCTGTAACCCTAATAGTCATCATCTATTACTCAAACACTTACTAACTTCGAATCTTCATGAGTATCCCTAAAGTTGAAGTGCACACCCTCTAGTGCCTCTACTCTTATTTCTATTAGCACGACTTTCAAGGACTCGAGCTTAGATTATAACACCTAACATGGGTATCACTAAGTCTTCAATGAGCCACTCTATTTCTATCGTAGTCTACCAACATAACAACTTCACACTTATTTTCCTCTACCATGAGAATCAAGTTCATATCAAAAGGCTCAACGCTATCAATCAAAGGTCCTTAACTTGGCTATTTAGAGCACCATATACCATCTAGCTAGTCTTTTTGCACCAAGCAACTCAACGGTACCAGTAGCCACACACAATATGTAATAGCCTTAGAAAAAATACTACAGCTTCATACCACCTTGGGAATACTTCTACATCACATATACAACGTTATACTTCATTATGAATCAAATAAACTTAGGCACTTGCATACACTGTTCAAGCCTATAGATCACTTCCATATAACTAATATCATTAACCAAGAAATCTTCACATCCACCTCCATGGCCATCAATTGTTTCAAACTTAATGTCTAGTGCTAAACATGATTTACAACTAACCTTACACACAATTCTCACTTAGAAACTATGAAATAAACATCAAGAAACACTAGTACACTAGAAATTCATAACCACAATAATCGATCATGACCTTATGGTTTTATTTGTCATAATCCATTAGCACGTACTATTTCAACACATCAAGCTTACAAATCTAATCCCACGAAACATGTATCATCAATTTTTTGCCACTATTCACCACCACACCATTTAAATTCAAGCCTATAGTCTAGCATCAATCATTTACAACCAATGAAGAGTGCAATATAATATAAATACACTAGTCCTTCAAATTGGGATATTCTACCCAAATACTTCAAAAATACACTACATACTTTCTCACAAGTAGTATTAGTTTACAACTACTAATGAGAAGGAGGCAAAGGGGTAAGGTCATATAATAGACATGATCAACCTTAAGCTTATATTATAGTAATACAATCTTATCTACTTATACAGCTTTCTCACATCACACTTACTTACCCTAATGGGCATTTAGACTACCTTCAGATACCCTATATGACAATGAGTCTATACTTACAACCTACTGGCTAATCTAGCCATTTTCATTCATAGCCTATAAGGGGTTTCTATAACCACCTTAAGTATCCACTCTGGGCTGTTTCTCTATTTTGAAAGAAAGAAAACAAATAACATTCTGAGTCAACACTTCCTCCATGGATTATCATAAAATTCATAAATGGTACCACCATATTAATCTACCACCACGAAAGGGTAAATCATTCTCAATCAACGGTTATTCAAGTATAAATATTTAATCATAAAAGTCACCCTCACTCTGACATCTAACCTTATGACTTCATATCACAAACTTCTTGGTCTAATTTCACTACCAATAGGTAATGACACCGACACTCTAACTTATCTACTGCTCAGGTGAAAATACAGTTCCAATAAATAAAAGAACAACAAGATGAACAGAAAGTCGCTAGTGAATCGAAATAGGCCTCACACGGCTTCACTATACTTTTGTTTTCAACAACACAATGATATCAAGATTACAAGAGATAGAAGTTTGATACACAATATTTAATGACTCAAGAATACACACCTTACTCTTGTCTTAACTGAACGCCTCATAAGAATGAGGACACAATTTTACACTAGGGAACTCCTCTCCCGTCCTTTGAGGGACTTCTAAAATTTTTGCTAGATAATCAGAGAATATTTGGAAACACCAGAGTGAGGAAGAAATTAGGATAACTTTTTTTTTGTATGGGTGATACCATAGCACAAATTAGAGTATGAAGGAGGAACATTCTGACTCTATAGCATGAACTAGAACATGAAGAAAGAGAGACATTCCTAAATGCCTTGTAGCCTCCTGCTTATAAGTGTGGCGTGCTACACACCCATAAATAAGACACTACTCGATACGATTTCGCAGATACCCTGGGACTATAAACTATTCTCTGATACCAAGTTTGTCATGACTCGAACTAGCGCCCTGGTCATGATGAGTATCCCGAATCACGAAGGCCCGAAATACCTTTTATCTATCTGGTAATCATGTACAATATTCATAAAACATAAGATAATGCAGAATTGAAATTTAATACGAAAACATGGTCGAATCTGAAATAAAAATATCTGATATCAGTCTGCAAAATCTGTACTAAGAACATAAGCAGCTCTCTGAAAAGAAACTGGGACAAGACCCCCAGTAGACCAAAATATAACTACTAATAATACTCTGAACAATCTGCAGGACTTTTGGAGTAAAGAAGGCTCACCACTGCACAGTATGATCTGCAAGTCTGACTATCTACTACTTATGTGGACCCCTAGACTGAGCCTTAGAACCTGAGAGGTTGGAGGAAAGGAGGGGGTCAGCACAAAAGTACTGGTACGCAGAGCTAATCCAAAAATAATCATTTCTAATTAACATATATGAGAGCAATTTAAAACAGTTCATAAATGATCGTATAGTAGGAAATCCATAGGCATCTTTAAGAAACTCTGTGAAAAGCATCTAAAATATGTAACACTCTTTGTACTTTTCTGCACTAGGTGGTATACTCTACGATTCTTGAAAATTCCATGGGCCATATGGAAACTGCTATTGACTCGGCAGCCAAGCCCCTAACCCAAGTGTGCCGCAAGGGTCGGAGTCTCTAACTCTACTACTCCACACGGCCATCACCAGCGTACAATAATAATCTACCCGTATCGGCAAATACGGTTTTAGGCTAAGAGTTACTTGAACTCAAGCCTTCTTCAGGTAACCACCTAACACTCTTTAAGCCCTTTTTTAAAACTCTATGAAAACATGTATTCTCTGAAAATATACTCTGAAGACATTTTCTAAACAAATACTCTGAAAACATACTCTGTTATGGCATAATTACATATGGTATCGTCGTACCATTGACTTGCAAGTCATATCTCTGAGCCATCATTAACATACAAAAATCTCTATTTCAAGACATAAGTTTCGGGACCATCATATCAATAAAACAGTTCAAGAATAGACTCATGCATACACATGCAAATAACTCTTCTGTTTGAATCAAAACATAGTCATATCAAGACACCCTCTCGATAACTCTAAGACACTGTTCCAAAGGCCATGACTTTTCAAATCACAGAAACATGCATTTTCAATTCTCTTTTCAATAAAGTCAAAATCTTTAAGTAAATGCGAGAGAGGGAGTCCATAATTCATTCTCTCAAACAAAGATCAAATCTTAGTTTCATATATAAACGTATACCTGTAAATCAATTTAGGGGGAAAACCCATAATAATAAAGCATAATAGCATTTAAACCTTTGAAATACATAATCTATAATATAGTTTTCAAAACCCCCATAAAATACATGCATTAAAACTTAAATCATGCTTTTATCAAATTTCAAGCCCATGTAGTTTTTAGGATAAACCCCACGTACCTTTATTTTGGAAAATAATGGGTGCTTCTTGAAGCCTGTGGATTGGGGATTCCGAATCTCTAATTAATTTTGAAAACCCATGATAAAATCTTGATTTATTTGGGGTTTTAGTTTGAAACCCTTGGGAGTTTTCTTAAGAATTTTTTTAGATGAATGTGGATGTATTTTGGAGAATTGGGGACTGAATTTCGTGTTTATGGCTGAATAAGAGTGGGAAAAGGACCATTTCCCCCCAAAAAATGGAGTGTTTAAGTTACTTGAAACCATAAGATATGCGCCGCATATGATATCACATATATTTACATAGGTGTCGCATATAATATCACCTATATTTACATAGGTGCTGCATATGCTATCACATATGCTTTCCAGTGGCCATGTGCGATTGGTTAGGCGACGCATACTACTTTGAAAGGCCATAACTTCTTGCTCGAGTGTCGGATTTTAGAAAAATTGGTATCTTGGAAAGTTAACTCAAAGACCTATAATTTGACACATAGTAGGCTCTTTAATTCGACATATATAGAGTGTTATGGTCGATGGAAGCTGACATAAATTACAACGTCCACTAAAACTTAATCGATCGAAATAATTTCAACTCGTCCTTGAGTTGAAAGACCTCTATGGTCTAAATTCATGCTCAAATAGATTCAGATACTACATAATTGATTAACAAGTCAAATTGGCATAGGATTTAAGGCTCTGGGATTACCAATGCGTTAGATTTATTGTTTTTATTCTATCCCGAAATGCGGGGGGTTACAGTTTGTCCCATTGTCTTAAAGACTTGTCTTTAATTTTAGATAAATCAATTTAGTTATTACCAATAATTACTTAATTTAAATCAACAGATGACTAACATGTTGCAACATATGATTTATCTGTTGAAAATTATCAAACAGATAGAAAATCTGTTATAGTAGATAGGTTATCCATTAGAAAGCAATTAAAATACTAGGGAACTTAAATGTTTTTAGGAGAACTCAAACGTTTGTCCCCTCGATCCTTTTGCATTTGATGTATGATACACTATTTTTGTCTTCTTTACCTATTTCATGAAATTTTTCGTGTGTTTCACTTATTCGTTGTGTCCTTGTTGAGATTTTTAGAATTTTTTAGGGTCAAATTTTGTTCGTATATCACTTGAACATTACTTCATAGTTGATTTTGTAAGTATAATTATGATTTTTGTTGAATTTTTTATTTGGTATATTTTCTACTGCTACAATGGATAGAACCTATAACATGAATCCAATATATGAGTCATTTATTGCAACAAGTGAGTAATCTGTTGTAACATATGACTAATTTGTTGCAACAGATGACCCATATGTTGGATTCATGTTACACCACTATAATACAAATACAACAGATGAGTAATCTGTTGCAACAGATTAGTCGTATATATTGCAATAGATTACTCATATGTTGCAATAGATTAGTCAATATGTTGCAATAGATTAGTCAAATATTGCAACAGATTAGTCAATATATTGCAATAGATTACTCATCTGTGCAACAGATTACTCATCTATTGGATTCACGTTACATGTTTTATCTATTGTTGAAAAAATAGCAGTAGCAGATACACCCAGATGAGAAATTCAACTAAAAATTATAATTTTACATACTAAAATCACCTATAAGTAATTCCCAAGTGATTTACGAATAAAATTTGACCTAAAAAAATTTGATCAAGTAGCAATAGTAGCAGTAACAACAATGTTCAACAACAAGAAGATGATGATGATGAACAAGAAAAGATGATAATGAAGAACAAGATGATGATAATGAAGAAGAAGATGATGAATAAAGAAACAACAACAATTAACAACAAAAATACAAAGAGAGAGAAAACTCCAATAAATGAGAAGAGAGAGAAACATGCCTTTCCCCCCCTCTATTTCTAGTTATATTAGGTTTTACATTGGATCAAAGTATAAATTAAAAAACTTGTGGGTTATTTTCAAACTTTTCTTACTTTTTTAATCCTTAATTAAGTAATTTTCACCTCCACTCAATTATTAAGACTTGTGTCACCCACACTTCATTTTAAAACTCTTTTGTCACCTAGAGCCCAAAGCCCCTAGTTACAACAACAACAACAAACCCAGTGTATTCCTACAAAGTGGGGTTTGGGGAGGGTAAGATATATGTAGTTCATACCGCTACCTCTGAAGAAGTAGAGATGTTGTTTTCGATAGACCCCCGACTCAAGATAAAGAATAGTAAATAAGGGGAGGGGGGAGGGGGTGACATAAAAGAAAATCAGGAATAAAAAATGATAAAAATAGTGATCATAGAAATACGAAATATGAGAAAATACTTGCGACACAAAATAAGACAAATAGGAACTGGTTATAACATTCAACAAGCTAAGTAAAGAAAGAAGAACCGGGAAAGAATCTACAATTTTGGAAAAAGAGGGGTGTTCAGCCTCTATTAACTGTAAGAGAAGGGGTTTAGTGAGAAAATTAGCTCACACCTATCTTTGATGAAAGAAGCCACAAGTTTAGGTAGAAAGAACAGCCAGTGGCTGAGAGAGATTACTTCCGTTAAACTCTTTTCTTTTGAGACTTTGCATCAGATGTGAATGATCTTAATATTAATTTTTGTATTTGTCAACCTTCTAATGAAGGAATATAAATCGCTCATATAATTTGCTCATATCTTATGGAACTACGAAGAAATTTTTTAAAATGGACTTTTGCAAGTTTCCTTATATCTTCTGAAAATTTCCCAGTATATGAAATACACTATTTGGTTTTCTCGGGTTCCAAATTCTGCTAAAAAAGAGTACCATAGTGTTACTACGTTGTACTTCACTCAGCAAAATCTCAGGTTTTGGTGATGTCAACCCCGTGATGATGCAGTAGAGGTGGAACATAAGTAATATTGCTCTCAGCAGGTACATTAAAGTTGTGTGTATCTCTAGATTTATGGAAATTGCCACTAGTTTCATTATTTTCCTTGCCATCCTTCTACTTTTTTTCTTCTTTACAAATATGGTGATTCCCCACACTATATTCCGATGAATAACAGAAAGAAAGAGAAATGTAACCCATGGGATAATCTTGCAAGAAGTACCAACACAGTTGTATTTCTGCATAGGGAGACTGCTATGCTAAGAGCTACTTGCTCTTACCTTAAAGGAAAAAAGAGGTAATTTATATATTTATCTTTTGAATTCTCTCCCAAGCTGTACTTATTGAACTCGTGATCTTCTGTGAATAAAACATGTGGAGTACTAACTGTATCCATTCTTATCCGGTCTCTCGTGCATTTGTCAGGCAACACCTTTCTAAATTCAAAAATGCTATTTAATTTGTAGCAGTTCTTTTCTGAACAGATTTTGAGGATATCAAAGATTGCGGAATAGTTATTGCACACTAAAGGAATAACATAAGTGTCATTCAGGAAGTTTAACAATGTAACACCCCGTAAAATTCTTCATGTGTTATATTGTAATAGTATGCTTGTTGAGTTAAGGGCTTGAAAATTTTCTAAGTATAAGAAAAAACTTAGAATTATTTTTAGCTTCTAAACTTTGGGGATTTTATTTTTGATCCTCCAGAACTTCGATTTTAGATTTTTTTTGTTGCGTTGTGATGGGGAAAGCCTATAGAACATCTCAGGTAAGTTTTAGAATTTTTGGACATTGTTTAGGGCGCGTTTGATTTCCAAAACAGTAGCACCATGCGATTAGCATGCGTCGCATGGTGCAATGTAGGATAGGTAGTATGCGCCGCATGCTCAGCTGCGCGTACCTGGAATTTCCAGCTTTTAATACCTGTCTCAATAAGGGTATTTGGGGTATTTTCCAACCCCCTAATATCTTAAACATGGAATTTAATCCCTATTATGCCAAAATACACTCACTTTCTTCAAATTCATCCAAGAATACTCCCTAGGGTTTCAAACTAAAACCCAAATAACTCAAGGTACAACCATGGGTTTTCAAAAGCGATTGAAGATTCGGAATCCCCAATCCGTAAGCTTCGAGAATTACCTATTATCTTTAGAGAATAACGTACGCGGGGTTTTCCTAAAAATCTCATGGGCATAGAAATCATGATTTTAAGAAAGGGGTTTGAATTTATGAATATATTCATGTTTTAGAAGCGTTGATGATATTGTTTTAGTCTTTAGGCCTTCCCCAAAATTGATTTGAAATTATATAAATATTGTAAGCATGTGTTTTAAGGTTGATGATTGAATTTAGAGCATGATTCATGGAAAATCCCTCTCTTGTGATGATTTTCATTTACTTATGATATACTATGAAATCGTTTGAATGCATCTTGAAAAGCATGTTATGAAATGTCTTGAATAATGTTATATTTGGATTATGATTTTGATTTCGAAAGATAGAGGGTTGTTTATGTTGATGAATGTTGGAAATATTCATATAATGAAATAGTGCATGATTTTTCCAAAAGCACATGACCACCATATGTTTGAATAATCTCAGAATAGTTTTGACTTGTGTTTCGGAACATGAAATCTTTTATACTGTTCACACGTTTGGGTGGTCTAAACTGTGTTTTAATGAAAGAATTATGCATGTTGCATTATGGCTCAGAAATAGAAATTGCAAGTCTTGGTGTGATGACACCAATTCAGATTATGCCATGATAATTCAGAATAGAATAGAATGCATGTTTGAAATCAGACTTTTCATATGTTGAAACTATAAAAAATGCATAATTCAAAACAGGATAAAATTGGGCATAAAGAGAGCTTAGATGGTTCCCTGAAGAAGGCATGGGTTCAGAAAACTCATTGACCAAAACTGTGATTTGTTGATCCGGGTTTATTATATTACGCTGGCCTAGATCTTTGTGGCATATCAGACTTAGACACTCCAATCCTTGCGGCATACTCGGGTTGGAGGCTTCCTCGCCGAGTCAATGGAGGATTCCAGATAGCTCGTGGAATATCAGACTTGTAGGGGAGTTTCACCTAACTCAGAAGTAATACATAGATCAGACATTGCATTGACAAGAATGATTTATGATTTTCGGAAAGTGCCCATATGTTTTAGAACTATTTCATCTATGATATTTTGACAACTTGCTCTCCAACTATTTTATTTATATAAAAGATTTATTTTGGAATACTTTGAAAACCAGTACATTTGTATTAACCCCCCTCCTTCCTCCAGATTTTGATGCTCAGTCTAGGGGTCCAGAAAAGTAGTAGATTCTATCAGGCAGAGTTGCAGTGTCTAGTTAGTAAGCCTTCTTTTTTCCAGAAGGACTGTTTTCTTTCAGACAAGTATTATTAGATATGGTTTTGGTCTATTGCGGGCCTTGTCCCAGTTTTCAGATTATGTTAGTGATCATGTAGTAGAGATTTCGTAGATGGTTTTCAGATGTTGTTAGATTGTTTTGGGATTGTCATTTCCTATTATCGAGTTTATATAAGATTTATGACCATGGTTCCGTTTTGATGAATTTCTGCATTTCTTTATTTATGTATGAATGGTGTATATGATTTCAAGTTAGAAGGGTGTTTGGGCCTTTATGGTTTGGGATGCCCATCATGGCCAGGGCCTCGGTTTGGGTCATGACAAATTTGGTATTAGAGCATGGTTCATGGTCCCAGGGTGTTCGCGAAATTGTGTTGGGTAGAGTCTTTTTTATGGGTGTGTAGCGTGCCACACTTATAAGCAGGAGGCTACTTGGCGTTTAGGAAAGTGTTTCCCCTCTTTGTGGTTTAGTTCGTCCTTTAGAGTCTAAGTTAAAACTGTACTCTAATCTGTGATATATTGTATTTCAGAAAACCGTTATGCCTCCTTATTATTCCAACAACCAGGATACTCAGGATGATGAAGTCCTCCCCACCCATGGGATGCAGACCCATAATAGAGCGCATACTCCAGAACCTGTTCCTAGTATGGGAGTACCTCCAGTCCCGACCAGTCCTCCTCAAGCTCCAAGGACAAATGTTAATCATCCCCAGTCTTCTCAGAGGGACATATCGAATGCTGAATTCAGGCAGTCCATTCACATGCTTGCATAGCTGGTAGCCACACAGACTCAGAGGTTAGAAGATACTGGGTCTGCATTTGTCAGTTCTGAGGCTACTAGGGTGGTCCAGTTCATGAGAATGAACCCGCCCAATTTTTCTGGCACTAAGGTAGAAGAGGACCCCCAGGAATTCGTAGACATAATATCAAAAATTTTTAGAGTAATGCATATGGATCAGGTGAAAGGATTTGAGTTAGCAGCATACCAACTTAAGGATGTAGAAAACCAATAGTACAATGAGTGGGAGGATGCAAAGGGGGAGAGTGCTAAGCCCATGATTTGGGACAAGTTTGTGGAAGCTATTCTTGACTGATTCTTTCCTCTATAGTTGAGGGAATCCAAAGTTGAAGAATTCATGAACTTGAAGCAAAGAAAGATGAGTGTCCAGGAGTACACTCTGAATTTTAACAACTGGCTCGTTATGCACCAGAAGTGACAGGTAATATAAGAGACCAGATGAGGAAATTTGCATCCGACTTTTTCGATGATCTAGCGCTTGAATGCCAAGGGGCGATGCTAAATAGGGATATGGACTTTGCTAGGCTGTCAGTCTATATTCAGTAGGTAGAAGAGAAGAAAAAGAAAATTTTTAAATCTAGAGAAAAGGACAGGCAGGAGAAGAGAGCCAGAACAGTGGATTAGAACCACAGTCAGCTACAGAGCGGTAACTAGGGCGGTAAATGGTAAAAGAAGAAGTTTTGGAGTAACGCGCAGTTTGCAGCTAGCGCCCCAATGCCTAGACCCCCAGTTGATAGACGATCTCAGAGTTTTTAGACTAGTTATGGAACCAGAGCTCAGGATACTCAGTCACAGGGAAGTGTGGCTCAGCAGCATTGTACTTTTCCATAGTTCGAGACTTGCGGTAGGCATCATCCAGGAAGGTGTCAGCTGGGCTCGCTGGTGTGTTATTCATGCGGCCAGAAAGGTCATTTCCATTGAGATTGTCCCTCCGCTAGGAGGAATGTTGGTGGAGCTAAGTCTCAGGAAAAATATTCTACACCACCACTGCCTCAAAAGGGCACCACTTCAGCTGTTGGGAGTGGTCGCAATCGGCTGTATGCTTTGAATCATCTCCAGGAGGCAAAAGCCTTGCCAGACGTAGCCACCGGTACGTTACAAATCTTTTCCCATGATGTATATGTGTTGCTTGATCCCGGGTCTACCTTATCTTATGTGACCCCGTATGTGGCTGTTGGTTTTAGGTTTAAGCACGATGTAATTGCTGAACCTTTCTCTATTTCACCTCTGGTAGGTGATTCTATTATGGCTAGGAGGGTGTACAAAAATTGTGTTGTGTCTATTCTTAGTAGTGATACTGTGGAAGACCTCATGGAACTCGATATGGTTGCTGTTGATGCTATCTTAGGGATGGACTGGCTCCATCGGTGTTTTGCCACACTAGATGTAAACCCAAAAAATTTTCTTTTCTTTTCTGAATGAGCCAACAATAGAGTGGGAAGGGAACTCTTTAGCACCTAGAGGGTACTTTATATCCCATCTCAAAGCCCGTAAACTTATTTCCAAGGTTTTTTTGTATCATCTTATTTGGGTTAAAGATTCTAATGTCGAAAGTCTTTCTTTTCGGGCTGTCCCTATAGTAAATGAATTCCCAGAAGTTTTTCTAGATGATCTCCAAGGAATTCCACCTGATAAGGAGATAGATTTTGGCATTGATGTGTTGCCATATACCCGTCCTATTTCTATTGAGCCATATAGAATGGTTCCTGCAAAGATAAAAGAGTTGAAGGAATAACTAGCAGATCTTCTAGATAAAGGCTTTATCAGACCTAGTGTTTCTCCCTAGGGTGCACCTGTACTCTTTGTACAAAAGAAAGATGGTTCCCTGCATATGTGCATAGATTACTATCAGCTGAATAAGGTCACTGTTAAAAATAAATATCATTTTCCTAGGATTGATGACCTCTTTGACAAACTTCAGGGTGCTAAGTATTTTTCTAAAATAGACCTTCGTCCGGGATATCATCAGTTGAAAGTTAGGGAGTCAGACATTCCTAAAATAACTTTCCAAACCAGATATGGTCATTATGAATTCTTAGTCATGTCCTCCGGGTTGACCCCCAAAAGGTTGAGGCAGTGAGAAAATATCCCGGACCCACAACTCCAACCGTCATTCGGAGCTTCTTGGGTTTGACTGATTATTACAGAAGGTTTGTAGAGAGTTTTTCTTCCGTAGCTGCACCACTTACTAAGTTTACTCATAAAAAGGTAAAGTTTTTGTGGTCTGAGTCTTGTGAGAATAATTTTGAGATGTTGAAAGACAAGTTGACTACTGCTTCTGTTTTGACTCTTTTAGAAGGTACAAAGCATTTTGTTGTGTATTATGATGCGTCACGAGTAGGACTTGGTTGTGTACTTATGCAGCATGGTAAGGTAGTAGCTTATGAATCTCGGCAGTTGAAGGTGCACGAGCGGAACTACCCTACTCATGACTTGGAGTTAGCGGATGTGGTTTTTGCACTTAAGATCTGGTGGCACTATTTGTACGGGGTATATGTTGATATATTCATTGACCACAAGAGTTTACAATATGTTTTCTCGCAAAAAGAATTGAACCTCAGGCAGAGGTGCTAGATGGAATTGCTAAAGTATTACAACATGAGCCTACACTATCATTCGAGAAAGGCAAATATGATAGCCGACGTCCTCAGTAGTTTGTCTATGAGCAGTTTTTTCTCATGTTAAGTAAGAGAAGAGGGAGATAGTGAAGGATATTCACCAACTTGCAAATCTAGGAGTGGGAATCTTGAATTCCAAAGATGGGGGAATGGTTGTTCATGAGATAGATAGATCTTCCCTTTGTATAGAATTTAAAGAGAAGCAGATTGAAGATCCCATCTAGATGCAGATCAAGAAAGATGTGGGTGAGCAGAAGGTGATGTCCTTCAAAATTGGCGGTGATGGTATTTTGAGATATCAGGGTAGGTTATGTGTGCCAGATGTTGATGGTTTATGGGAGATAATCCTTGACGAAACTCACACTTTGAGGTATGTTATTCACCCAGGCTCTACTAAGATGTACCAAGATCTGAAATCTATGTATTAGTGGAATTATATGAAGCATGATATGGCTAACTTTGTTTCCAAGTGTTTGAATTGCCAACAAGTTAAAGTAGAGCATTTGAGGCCATATGGTTCTTCTCAAGAGATTGCTTTAACCTTGTGGAAGTGGGAGATGATTAACATGGACTTTATTTCAGGACTCCCAAAGTCCCGAAACCAGTATGATTCTATATGGGTAATTTAGATAGGCTGACCAAGTCAGCCTACTTTCTGTCTGTCAGGACTAACTATTTGGAAGAGGATTATGCTAAGCTGTTCATTATAGAAATAGTCCGTTTGCATGGGGAACCTGTGTCCATCATATCTGACCGAGGTACACAGTTTTCTTCTCAGTTTTGGAGATCTTTTCAGAGAGGTTTAGGTACCTAAGTGAGCCTAAGCACTGTTTTCCACCCTCAGACTGATGGGCAGGCTGAGCGCACCATTCAGACCCTTGAGGACATATTGAGGGCCTGTGTGATTGATTTTAAGGGTAGTTAGGTGGAGCACTTGCCCCTAATAGAGTTTGTGTATACTAATATTTTCCATTCCAGTATTAAGATGGCACCATTTTAGGCATTGTATGGGAGAAGATGTAGGTGAGACGCAGTTGTTTGGGCTTGATCTTATTCACCAAGCGATGGAAGATGTGAAAATTATTAGGGAACGACTTAAGACAGCTCAGAGTAGACAAAAATCCTATGTCGATGTTTGAAGAAGAGAGTTGGAATTTGAGGTTGGTGATTGGGTTTTTCTAAAAGTTTCTCCTATGAAGGGGGTCATGCGATTTGGTAAAAAAGTAAGTTGAGTCCTCGCTTTATAAGACCATATTAGATTTTAAAAAGGGTAGGTATAGTTGCGTATGAGTTAGAGTTGCCTGGCAATTTGGGTTCCGTTCACCCGATATTCCATGTGTCCATGTTGAAGAAATGTATTGGAGACCATTCTTTAGTATTGCCTGCTGAGGAGGTCAAGGTGACAAACTCATTGTCTTATGAAGAAGAGGCTATAGCAATCTTGGATCGTCAGGTTAGAATATTGAGGAGCAAGGAGATAGCCTCAGTTAAAGTGTTGTAGAGGAATCAGAAAGTTGAAGAAGCAACTTGGGAATCAGAAGATGACATGATGAATAGATACCCAAACTTATTTGATCCGGCAAGTGACGAAATGGAAGGTACCATCCTTGTATTGTTCTTTCTTATGCCTTAGTATGCGTGAAATCATGCTTGTCGGTGTTTTTCGTGTCATCATTATGGGGACGAATGATTCCAAGGGGGATAATATAACACCCCATAAAATTCTTCATGTGTTATATTGTAATAGTATGCTTGTTGAGTTAAGGGATTGAAAATTTTCTAAGTGTAAGAAAAGACTTAGAATTATTTTTAGCTTCTAAACTTCAGGGATTTTATTTCCGATCCTCCTGACCTCCGATTTTAGATTTTTTTGTTGCGTTGTGATGGGCCAAGACTATAGAACATCTCGGGTGAGTTTTGGAATTTTTGGACATCGTTTAGGGCGCATTTGATTTCCAAAACAGTAGCACCATGTGATTAGCGTGCGTCGCATGGTGCAACGCATGATAGGTAGCATGCGATTGAGCATACGACGCATGCTCTAGTCCGGTGGGATAGAGCATGCGACGCATGCTCTGCTATGCGTACCTAGAATTTTCAGCTTTTAATACCCATCTCATTAAGGGTATTTGGGGTATTTTCCAACCCCTTAACATCTTAAACACGGGATTTAATCCCTATTACACCAAAATACACTCACTTTCTTCAAATTCATCCAAGAACACTCCCTAGGGTTTCAAACTAAAAACCCAAATAACTCAAGGTACAACCATGGATTTTCAAAAGCGATTGAAGATTTGAAATCCCCAATCCGTAAGCTTCGAGAATTACCTATTATATTCCGAGAATAACGTACGCGTGGTTTTTCTAAAAATCTCATGGGCATAGAAATCATGATTTTAAGAAAGGGGTTTTGAATTTATGAATATATTCATGTTTTAGAAGCGTTGATGATATTGTTTTGGTCTTTAGGCCTTCCCCAAATTGATTTGAAATTATATATATATTGTAAGCATGTGTTTTAAGGTTGATAATTGAATTGAGAGCATGATTCATAAAAAATTCCTCTCTTGTGATGATTTTCATTTACTTATGATATACTATGAAATCGTTTGAATGCATCTTGAAAAACATGTTATGAAATGTCTTGAATAATGTTATATTTGGATTATGATTTTGATTTCAAAAGAGAGAGGGTTGTTTATGTTGATGAATGTTGAAAATATTCATATAATGAAAGAGTGCATGATTTTTCCAAAAGCACATGACCACCATATGTTTGAATAATCTCAGCATAGTTTTGACTTGTGTTTTTGGAACATGAAATATTTTATTTTGTTCGCATGTTTGGGTTGTCTGAACTGTGTTTTAATGAAAGAATTATGCATGCTGTATTATGGCTCAGAAATAGGACTTGCAAGTCTTGGTGTGACGATACCAATTCAGATTATGCCATGATAATTCAGAATAAAATAGAATGCATATTTGAAATCAGACTTTTCATATGTTGAAACTAGAAAAAATGCATGATTCAGAACAGGATAAAATTGGGCATAAAGAGAGTTTAGGTGGTTCCCTGAAGAAGGCATGGGTTCAGAAAACTCATTGCCCAAAACCGTGATTTGCCGATCTGGATTTATCATATTACGTTGGCCTAGATCCTTGTGGCGTATCAGACTCAGACACTCTAACCCTTGCGGCACACTCGGGTTGAGGGCTTCCTCGCCAAGTCAATGGAGGATTCCATATAGCCCGTGGAATATTAGACTTGTAGGGGAGTTCTACCTAACTCAGAAGTAATACAAAGATCAGACATTGCATTGACAAGAATGATTTATGATTTTCAGAAAGTGCCCATGTGTTTTAGAACTATTTCAGTCATGATATTTTGACAACTTGCTCTCCAACTATTTTATTTATATAAAAGCTTTATTTTGGTTTACTTTGCGTACCAGTACATCTGTATTGACCCCCCCTCCTTCCTCCAGGTTCTGATGCTCAGTCTAGGGGTCCAGAAAAGCAGTAGATTCTATCAGACAGAGTTGCAGTGTCCAGTTGGTGAACCTTCTTTATTCCGGAAGACCTGTTTACTTTTAGACAAGTATTATTAGATATGGTTTTGGTCTACTGGGGGCCTTGTCCGAGTTTTCAGATTATGTTAGTGATCATGTAGTAGAGATTTCGCAAACGGTTTTCAGACGTTGTTAGATGGTTTTGGGATTGTCATTTCCTATTATCGAGTTTATATCAGATTTATGACCATGGTTCCATTTTTTTTGAAATTTCCGCATTTTATTTGTGTATGAATGGTGTGTATGATTTCAAGTTAGAAGGGTGTCCGGGCCTTCAGGGTTCGGGATGCCCGTTACGGCCAGGACCTCAGTTCGGGTCATGACAAACAATGATACTTTTTTAAAGCTTTTAATTTTTAGAAGCTTCCTAAAAGGCCAAATGAAGCTGATTTATCGGTAAATCTAGAGCATTGACATGACATGGCAAAAAACTATCATAACCAGCTAAATCATTCTCTCTAGTTCTAGCTGATTAATCATCACCGCCACAAATTCATTTGTAGCCTTCAGCAAGTCATTCTAAAAAACAAAGAACATAATGACTGCTTCGATGACCAAGAACAACTTAAATAAATACCTGATATTCACTAAATCAACAGTGTGCTGATATGTTTGAACTACAGTTTTTGAAGGTAGCCATAGAAATTGAGCCTAATCAAAGTTCAAGAATAATGGTTGTGATATATTGCATACTAATTGAATCATGTTGAATATATTCAACCTTAGTTAAGCACTAACACTGAATAATAGAAATAGTGCAATAGATGTACACATGCAAGCAAATAGAATACGTCAAACCATAAATCTCAGCATATACACATACCAATGTTATCCATTATTTATTGAATACTGTCAATTAGAAGTGAAAAAATTGTACCTTTTGAATTCCTGCTAAGAGGTGAATCTGTTGTATATAGGTCCTATAAAAAAAGCATCCCAAATAATTGATTCAGTTATTTTAGACATATAATCAAATACCTTCATTTTGTGCGTAGTGATGTTATTATGGTAATAAGTCAGTTACACGAGTATTAAATTACCCAATGTACTCGTGTACTCTTTTTTCTTTAGTAAAGGCGGATTAAGCCAAAAAATCTTTTTTTTTTTCGAACAGTCTCAACTTCCTCGTTGAGAGTCGCTCTGCGAGACGGACTCAAAATATCCACAGCTATTGTCAAGCTTGGGCATACTAAACAATGACCCAATTGAGACCGTGGCCACACCTTGATGTGAGGTAGAAGTGAAAGGTAAGGCTGCATACCTTAGAACTTTGTGGTCCGGTCCTTCTATGTATCCTGCATACAACGGGAGGTTTAAGCATCGGGATGTCCTTTTTACTCGTGAGTTGGAAAATAGCAAAAATAGAGGAATTAATTTACTTTCTAGAGTTATTTGCTAAAAAACTAAGAAAAACACATAAGGCAAATCATTATTCAAAATAAACTATCAAATTTGAAAATTCATCTTTATAACCAACAAATTGGTGCTAATCATCAACAATGATCATCTTATGGGTATTTTCTAGTATCATAAACTTACTGGATTTGTGATTACTTATGAAATTGAGGAATTTTACCGGTAAGAAGTTGAAGTACTTTGGACATGGTGGTTCCGGCATAAATTGATTTAAGTGGTTACTATTGGCGGAATAATCATAAAATTTAATTTTTATGAGGTGAAAAGTAGCTTCAGAAGTTCTTATGACAACATATCTGCTAGGGATTTGTAAGCTACGTATATATTTTGGTTGGTTGAACCTAACTTACAAAGAGAGCCTTCTGGGCAGCTTTTTTGGTATTTCGAAAGCTTACAGTTTCAGACTCGATTCACCTTATCATTGCAGTGAGAAGCGGAGAACCATCTTGGTTGACTACATTTGCAAATTGCTACCGCTGATGCCTTGTGATGCAAGAGGAAGCCTGGAATGCATATCCTAAATATAGATCAGGTTTATCTTTTTACTTGCAATTAATGTTCTTTTCTTGGTTAGTATCCAAGTCTTCCTTCTGCCTTATACGAACCTATTTACTGATTTATGTTGGACATGTATCACCATTCAGTGGAATTGTTAAGATAATTACTAATGACATCTGCAGTCCCCAACTCCTTATTCACTGTTGAAGTCTGCTAAAATGTGCAGTATTAAAATCGTCGATTGATTTTATCTTGCAGTTCCCATGTTTTTTGAAGTTGCTTATGAGCAGTGATACCATCCACAAAGCTGACAATGGATACTCTGAGCATTGACACGGCAAAAGACTATCAAAACCAGCAACATCATTCTCTCTAGTCACCACAAATTCATTTGTAGACTACATCAAGTCAGCTAAAAAATAAAGCACGCAAATGACTACTTCGATGACCAAGAGCAACTTAAACAAATACCTGATATTCACTAAATTGACAACTTTTCTCATATCAGAAAATCAGAATGGATAAAATTGTGTTTTGTCAAAGTTTTAACTCTATGCAGCCTTGACATTGTATTGTATGACCCAGCCAACTGTTTGAATAGCTGGTATACCTTTCATTCCAAAAAAACAAACAAACCAAATCACCTGTTTGAATATTTGGCATGCCTATCAGACAAATCTTATGTTTTTATCCCAAAAAAATCGTGATCTTTTAGGTTTCATGCGACCTAACTCTTCTATGTTTAATGCTAACACTAATGCTTTAGCTGACGCTTTCAATACAACTCTACGCAACTGGTTGAAAAAGGTTGTTTCCAAGTTCGAACGAGATTGGTATGAACAAAAGGAAGAGGCATTACTGGCATTTCGGACAACTCAATGCAAGCATCGAGTTTTCACGAAGGCCGCCATGGATTTGTCGCTGTAAGGATCAATATTTCATGTTATGAATTTCAGCTTAAAAGGATCCCTCTACCTAGCCATTTGCACCTTTAAAACGACTTCTGTACCAACCTTTGCAAGCGGCTAATGTATATGATTTATCAATTTGAATCGATTTATTTAGTTTTTCGATTGTATCATAATCGAATCAAAATGAAATTAAATATTATCAATTTAAAATTTAAAATTCAAAATTAAATCAAGTCAAACAAAACCAAATTACAAATTTTCTTAATTGAACTGATTCGATTTTCGATTTGATTTGACTTTTCATCAAATGTGAAAACACCCCTGACATAACAAAGAAATCGAACCAGTCACGTGGTGTATTATTTTTCCCAATAGAATCGTGTACGTAAATGGTCTTTATGAATGCTTAATTAATAAGAAGCTTACCATTGGTGATGTGGTGCAGCGGATGGGGTTGCTCCTCCCTTAACCAGAAGTCTGGAGTTCGAGTCCTGGGGTATGGAAAATCCTTGAGCGGGAGCGCTTTCCACGGCGCGAATCCGGATTAGTTGGACTCTAATGCGAGTATCGAATACCGGATGGGAAACAAAAAAAATGTAATAAGAAGCTTATTCATTTGTTAACCAAAACCCTCGCAGCTCCGTCCCTTTAAAAAATAAAATAAAATCATACCCAGCTTGTATTTTCTATTTATCTTTAAAATTTTTTAATTAAATATCTATTTTGTTTAATGATTTTTGAAAGATATTTTGAAAATTTAAATTTGTCAAGATAATTGGTTCACTCTCTACTCATAATAATTGGGATCCAAATATTCAAATTGGATAGGTCATACCATCTAATGTGAAGGCTGTATTGAGCAAAATTTGACAAAACACAATTTGGTCCATTCTGCTATATATGAGTAAAGTCGTTCCTAGTTGTGTTTTATTATCTTTTGTTTTCTCTATAAATATCTTAAGATGAGATTACAACATCCTCAAATTAAAGCAGCAAATTCAAAGAAACATATATACAATGGTCTTTTGCAAAGTTGGTATCGTTTCCTTCCTCCTGTTGTCTGGTAAGGTTTTTCCTACATATAGTAAACCTCTGTATGATGATACTGTTTGTCTGGATATCTATTGAGTGTCGTAACAAAATATTATTATAGAAAACACATAATATAAACAATTGGTTTCAAACAAAATTATGCTCAAACCGAGTTTTGAACCGATCAAAAAAACGATCGGATCAGTTGGTTTTAGCAATTTATTTTTAAAAATATGGTAGGTTTTTTAACATCAAAATGTGGAAAACAGAAAAAATGACCTGCACAATTATTTACTATTTAAAATATCTGAAAAATATTTTTCAAAAACTCGATCGAGCCTGTCGATATTTTGGTCAATCGTCTATCAACTTATTTAAAAACACCGAGCAAAATTACCAACCAAAACAGTTGATAATTTTTTATTTTTTTTTAAATCGACTTTTTGGGCCTTTTTCAATCAGCATTGATTGTGCTGCCATAGTGCCATATGCATGTTTCCTAATTTTGTGTTTGATTTGGGTTCTTTTGTTAGGTATATTTGTGGAAAAAATTACACAAATCCCATATTTAAGACGCCATATTACACAATATCTCTTAATATTTTAAAAAATTACATAAAATTTCGAATTTCATATTTACTAGTGATACATATGCTATATGTATCACTAGTGTATACATATGTATATACTAGTGATACATATACATATGTATCACTAGTCCATATGTATCACTACTTAACGTATGTATCACTAATTCAAAATTTCGGGATAAGATGTAATTAGCAAACTATGCAGAATTTTATGTAATATTGCTGAAACTATCCGGGATTTATGTAAGTTACTCATATTTCTGCTAGGAATTGAGGTGGAATATGGAAAGGAAATGCACAAAAGATGTGTCTCCAAGTCTGTGACCCTGAAGTGGCTTACATGACTTGTCCCTCTTCTGGAGATGAGAAAATTGGTGATGTATACGTCAACTGTTGCACAGCAGCTGTAGGCTGTAAAATTTTTTGTTCTGATGGATCGTTAATTTGTACCGGAACCCTTGAGTAAATATATCGCGATCCTTGTCAAAATATAACGATTAAAGTCTTTATTATTCGTATTTGTGTGTAATAATAAGGCCCGAGTTATTACTCTGGCAGTTTCTAATAATACTATTCTCTTTTTACTTGCGTAGCATATGTTTTTCATATCATTTGTTTTACGGATTATATATATAGTCAAAATAGTTATTTACACTACTAAAAAAAATAGGAAAACCGATCACATGTGGTCGATTTTTCTTCTCCTTTTCTTTCTTTTTTTGGAGCATCATCAGAACTATCCAGCTTCTCAGACTCCACTAGACCTCCTTCTTCTGATTCATCATCAACTACCTCATAAACTACATGTTTGCCCACAGAAGGGCAAGGCAATATCTTACCACTTCTAGTGGTAATCTCCATACATGAGCCATTAATTCGCAGATTCTAGACTGTATCACTTGGTAACTTTCCGCTGTTTCTTTGGTTGAATGCTGAAGAGAGTTGGCTTATCTGCTGCTCCAACTATTTGATTGCGATGGTGTGTGGTTTACCAACTGACTGATGGATGTCAGATCGGTCTTCATGGTGGTCACACCAGAGTTGGTAGTCTCCACTCCCTTCAATAACTTAGCCATTATGTCCTCCATGGACATCTTTTCAGAACTTGTTGTAACAGCCTCACGATTGCCAGGAGTAACATATAGCCCGCTCCTGTCATTGTTATTCCTCCAATTTCCCTGCTCCATATCTTTATAACTAGGCTTATCATAAAAGTTCCGACCTTGATTACCTTGGTTATAACCTCAAAACCCCCTTGATTATTAACATAGTTCGCCCCTTCTTCTGCATCAACATCAACTCTGTCTTGAGATCCTACAGATTTTACCTTCTTAGTCTTGCCTGATAGCAAGTACTTGGTTAGCAAGTCCATCTGCATTTTAAGGTTAACCATGTCTTGGTCATGCTCTTCTTCTCTTCTACATTGTTCCACAATAATACCCACAAAAACAATGGGGCTGGCTACCACATAGTCTCTGGTATGCCATGCCCGACTCTATTTTTTCATCCTCTCTAACATCTCTGAAGCCTCTGAGAATGTAAGATCAACAAATGAACCACCAGTAGCATTATCGATAAATGGTTTTGTAATAGAGTTAAGCGCCCTGTACAAAGTCTCCATCAAAAGTATGTCAATTATATTGTGGTTCAGACACTGTGTCAGCTTCTTCTTGAAGCTTTCCCAGGTTTCATGCAAGGCCTCAGTTGGGAGCTACCTAAAGCTGCTGATCTCATCCCTCAACTGTACCCTCCTGGAAGGCGGAAAGAACCTTTCAATTGCCTTCAGTTGGTTATAGAATTGGGTGTCAGCTCATTAAGCCACAGTATTACCTCCTCAGATAGAGGCAACAAAAACAATCTCAACTGTATAGCATTCTGGCCCACTTCTGGGTTATCAAGATATTTACAGATGGTGACAAAATACACCAGATGCAAGTTTGGGTCATCCCCAGAAAGGCCACCAAACAACCCCTTCAGATTGAGGAGTTGAATCATAGTACTTATAATGTTGAATTTTGACCTAGGTGCCAATGGTGGAGGAATGATTTCACCTGTTAAACCTACTCCATCAATTCCATCATTATCATTATTGAGGTCATACTGGACCGGTTGGTATTCTTGCCTTTCTTGGAATGGACGGTTCCTGTTAATATTACACCGTACTAGTGCAACTACTTGCTCTGCATGCCTTGGGTTACCAGGATTTAGCAACTCCTTATCTCCCAAATCTTCATCCTTAGGATTTGGATGTCGTTCTTGTTGACCGATATTTTTCACATTCACCTAAGCTCTAGCTAAGGCTGCTAATCTATCAGCCTCTTGATGTTCTGCCATTTTTCCAATTCGTTGCGGTTTTGGATTAACTAGAAATAATAGTTCTCCAGAACTTTTGGTTCTTGGCATACACTATAAAGATCCTACAATAAACAAAAACAACAAATAAATGTAAACCTAGGAAACTTGACTGATAGTCAATTAGCGCACACAAACTTCAATTTACAACCGTATTCCCAGGCAACGTCGCCATTTTTGATAACGCTCAAAATACACCTCTCTAATAAGAATGTAAGCGATCGTTACCACTATATAACCCAACTAGGTTGGGGCTGAATCCCACAGGAAATATGGTATGAACTTAAGTTGTTTGCGATTTAATCAACTGATAGTTGGATGTTTCTTGAAATAAGGGTTTTTAGTTTAACAAGTAATTTTTGGTCACTTTAGTTTCAGTGTTTGTAATCAAGAGTTTGTGGAAAAACCAGAATTATGTTCACTAGGGGTTTTAGTACTTGACAGATGCTAATAGTGGTTCAAGATTCTCACAGTAGATAGGACAACAGGTTATCTTTATCGAAGTTATACCTAAATATCTCTCGACCTAATTAAGCATTTAATTACCTAATCATCTCAGACTTACGGAATTTATATTCATGACCAGATTTCACCTCAGGTTAATCAACCTTGTTACAACATCAATTATTAAATGAAAGGTTGGTAGCTTCTAAGTCCTTGTTGATTGTTCACTTCCTACTATAATTGATTTCTTTCTCAAGAAAATCAAAGTAGGTGTTAAAACCTCAGAATCAGCAAGGAGTCCTATTACCTTTCGAATCTTGAACACTTAGCACCTTATCAAGACTTAACCCTAGAACCCATAATTCAGGTTAAGGGGATTTAGCCACTCATAATGCAAAAATTAAAACAACTAGTTGTATTCATGCTTTGAAAGATAAACTTACTACAAGATTAATAGTAACTAGTGATTCTCAGATTTGATCACAATAGGAATCCCTAAATAATGATAAGAATCTCTTTAAAGTAATTGCTCTTTCAAGTCAAGAAACAAGAGAGAGAAAATAAAAAAAATATATGCCTTAAAAATCAACTTTGAAAATCTCAAGAAAACCCTAAACAATGCTTTAAATAGTTCATCCTAAATAAGGAAACAAAATCACAGATTTTTATAATCCCTCGAATTAGGTGACGACATTCGTGACAACCTGTCAGGAGGATGATAACTTATCACAAATATCGTCAGCTTCTCTTTGCTTTTGATACTCGCTGCCTTAGGCTGACGAAAAACTGTGACATCTTATCAACTCCTTGATGACTTATCACAAATGTTGTCAAGTCTCTACCTCATATCTCATGTTCTGCCTTAGGCGGACGGCAACTTTGATGACCTATCAGCTCCTTGATAGCTTATCACAAAATGTTGTCACAACTTTCAACTTAGGTCAATTCTCTGTCTAAGGCTGATGATGAAGTTGATAACTTATCACAGGGCTGACGACTTATCAGATATGTCATCAACCACACTTTTCTTCTAATTACTTTAGATTTCAACTCTTTTGCTTCAATCCTTGTTGGTTCTCTAGCATCTTAGTTTCTACTGCAAAATCAAAGATAAAATAATCAAAAACAATAAAAGTTTCTTAAGACTTTGCAATTATTCTTAGTTAAAAGCCTCAAATGTGTTAGCTTTAGCTTACACATCATATAGTCAAATTTTAGTTTCCTGGTGAACTAGTTTTCGAGTGGTCAGGGAGTTCAGTATACCCCAAGAGTCATTTTATTTCTTATCTCAAAGCCAGAAAGCTTATATATATCCAAGGTTTACATTTATCACTTACTCAGAGTTAAAGACACTAAGTCTGAAACCCAAAGTATCCAATCAGTCAACATTGTTAATGAATTTCTTGATGTCATTCTGTAAGATCTCCCAGGGGTACCTCCTGATAGAGAGATAGAATTTAGGATTAATCTTCTTCTCAACACTCAACCTATTTCTATTCCTACCTAGCGTATAGCACCCGCAGAGCTTAAGGAGTTGAAAGAACAACTCAAAGATCTCTTAGACAAAGCTTTTATAAGGCCCAGCGTATCTCCCTGGGGTGTACCTATCCTATTTATGCAGAAGAAAGATGGGTTTTTACGTATGTGCATCGACTATCATCAGCTCAATAAGGTCACTATTAAAAACAAGTACCCTCTTCCTAAAATTGATGATTTATTTGACTAACTCTAAGGTGCAAGTTATTTCTCTAAGATAGACCATATATCCAGCTATCACCAACTCATTATAAGGGAGTGTGATATCCCAAAGATAGCCATTAGAACCCATTTTGGTCACTTTGAGTTTTTTGTTATGTCTTTTGGGCTGACTAATGCTCCAGCAGCCTTTATGGACCTCATGAATCAAGTGTTCAAGCAGTATCTAGATATGTTTGTCCTTATTTTCATAGATGATATTCTTGTGTATTCCCAAAGTGAGGATGACCATGCAGATCATCTTAGAATGTCTTGCAAACTCTTAGAGATCACTAGTTGTTTGCTAAATTTTGCAAGTGCGAATTTTCGCTAAGGTCAGTTGCTTTTTTGGGTAATATTATTTCAGCCGAAGGTATTAGAGTTGATCTCCAAAAGACAGAAGCTGTAAGAAATTGGCCTAGATCTAACTCTCCATCTGACATTAGTAGTTTCTTGGGTCGAGCTGGCTATTACCGCTTCTTTGTTAAAGGTTTATCTTCTATAGTGTCCCCCATGACTCGATTGACCCAAAAGAAAGTTAAGTTCCCCTGGTCAGATTCCTATGAGAAGAGTTTTCAGGAGTTGAAGACTCGACTTACTTCATCCCCTATGTTAACTTTGCTTGATAGTGTAGATGGTTTTATGGTTTATTATGACATGGCTAGAGTTGGCTTGGGTTGTGTGTTGAAGCAGAGGGATAAAATTATAGCTTATACTTCTAGATAGTTGAAGCCTCATGAGAAGAATTACCCAATCTATGATCTTGAGATAGCTGTTGTGGTGTTTGCCCTGAAAATCTAGAGATATTACTTGTATGGCATGCATGTAGGTGTTTTTAGTGATCATAAAAGCCTGCAGTATATATTGACTCCAAAGGAGTTGAATCTTAGGCAGAGAAGGTGGTTAGAATTGTTAAAAGATTATGATATGAGCGTATTGTATCATCCGATCAAGGACAATGTAGTGGCAGATGCCCTTAGCAGGTTGTCTATGGGTAGCATTTTGCATGTTGAGGAAGGTATGAAAAAGTTAGTTCGTGATGTGCATTGTCTGGCTAGGATGTGTGTTAGGCTGCTTGATTCTGCTAATAGGAGTATGTTAGTGCAGAGTAGTTCCAAATCCTCTTTAGTTTTGAAAGTGAAGGAGAAACAAGACTTAAATGCTAGTTTGGTCAGACTGAAGGAGTCAGTCAAGGACCAAAAAGTAGAGGTTTTCTCTCAAAGGGGAGATGGTGTGTTGAGATTGTAGGGTAGACTATATGTTTCGAATGTTGATAATCTGAGGCAAAGAATTATGGCTGAAGCATATAGTGTGCGATATTCCATTCATCCCGGCACTACCAAGATGTACAATGATTTATGGGAAATCTATTTTTAGAGCAGTATGAAGAAAAATATAGCAGTGTGAGTGGCGAAGTGTGCAACGTGCCAACAGTTAAGGTAGAGTACCAAAGACCTGGTGGTGTGATGTAGGAGTTCAGTATACCCACTTAGAAGTGGGAAGAGGTGAATATGGATTTCATGATTGGTTTACCTCTTTTTCGACACCGTCATGATTCTATTTGGGTTGTTATTGAAAGGCTGACTAAGTCCGCGCATTTCTTAACTATGTATACGTCCTATTCATCTGAGGATTATGCTAGATTCTATGTTTGGGAAATAGTAAAGATGCATGGAGTTCTTGTGTCTATCATCTCGGATAGGGGTACTCAGTTCACTTGTCAGTTCTGGAGAGCATTTCAGAAGGGTCTTGGTACCCAGATTCATTTGAGTTCTGCATTTCTTCCACAAACTGATGGTCAGGCTGAGAGAACCATCCATACTTTGGAGGATATGTTGAGGGCGTGTGCTCGGGATTTCAAAGGCAGTTGGGATGAGTACTTGCCACTAATTGAGTTTGCATATAACAATAGTTATCACTCTAGCATCTATATGGCACCATTTGAGGCTTTGTATGGTAGGAGATGTAGATTACCCATATGTTGTTAGAGGTGGGTGAAGCTAGTTTAGTTAGGCCCAACGCAGTGTTTGAGGCAATGGAGAAGGTGAATTTGATTAGAGAGAGGCTGAAGACAGCTCAGAGTTTCTAGAAGTCATATGCTGATATGTGACGCAGAGACTTGGAGTTCGAAGTTAATGATTTAGTGTATCTTAAAATTTCACCCATGAAAGGGGTAAAAATGTTTGCGAAAAAGGGGAAGATTACTCCCCGGTATGTTGGTCCATAAGATCCTGAATCGTGTTGGGAGAGTAGCTTAAGAAGTTGAGTTTCCTGTAGAGTTGTCAGCTGTTTATCCTATCTTTGATGTCTCTATGCTTAAGAAGTGTATTGGTGATTCTGTTGTTATAGATCCTTTGGAAAGCCCTGATGTTCGGGACAGTCTTTTATGTAAAGATGTTCCGTTTGGGTCAGTCTTTTATTTGAAGAGGTTCCGGTTAAAGTAATGGATTACCATGTCCGGAGACTAAGGAACAAAGAAGTTCCCTTAGTCAAAGTTTTATGGTGGAACCATTCTGTTGAGGGCGCTAAATGGGAAACCGAGGTTGATATGTGATCCAAGTACCCACACCTCTTCTCCGCAAGTTCAGATCAAGCTGAAGGTACCATTCTTTCTTAAATAAGTCCCATTTTAATAACGTTGCAGCTGTATAACCATTCTTATCATAAGTTTATGTGTTCTTTAAAGTATCCGAAAGTTTAGGATAAAGTAAAGTTAGTTAAGCCAAGTGTTTCAACTGTGTACCTTCATTTTCTCTATGTTCTTATCATATCTAACGACATTCAAGGACAAATGTTCTCAAGGGGGAGATATTGTAAGACCCCGCAAAGTTCTCGCGTCGTTAAAGCCTTTAGAGTGAGTTAGAAGAAGCTTAACACTTAGAATTTTGTTAAGTGTTTCAACATTTAGTTTATTTTTGAGCCTTCATTCTTCATTGAATTATTGCACAACCTTCCCGACCTCCGTCGTTTGATTTTTTTGTTGTGTTGCGATGGGGCTAGTTAAAGGTACGTCTCGAAGGAGTCACCAAATTGTTAGAATAGCATAAGGGGGTTTTTGGACCCTCGAACTAGTAAAAAAGGCTATGAGGCCGTGCAATCTCGCTTAAACCACTGGTCTAAGTAGGGCGCCACCTTGCTTAGAGCGGACGCCTAAGCAAGGCGCCTCCCAGCTTAGAGCGGGGGTCTAAGCATGGCGCCGCCCTGGTTAATGGGATAGGCCAATTTTCAGCTTCTTTCTCCGACTCATTAAGGGTAAAATGGTATTTATCCAACCCCTTATCATCTCTAACACGGGATTTAATCCCACGAACACCAAAATAAGAGTATTGTCATCAAAATCTCTCAAGAAACTCCATTAGGGTTTCAAACTAAAAATCCTAATATCTTAAGATTCAACCGTGGAAATTTGATAATTCTTTCATATATGAATTACCCATTACAATGGCTACAGAGGCACCCAATAAGTTCTTGAATAGAGTTTCAGAAAAAAGAGTCCATCCAAAGCTCCAAGTTTAAGGTATGTTGGTTTTGAACAAGAACACTCTTTCGTTCTTCTGCCCCAAAGTTTTAGTTTTTGTTTAAGAATTTTGTATTTCCATGATGAATTCATACTATTTTGCTATATTTTGAGTTTATGAGATTATAACTTGCCCAAGTCTTGAGTTGTATGATTATTTTACATATTTATGATTTAAATTGACAAGTGATACTATAAGTTGTACATTCCTATATTTATGTCATATTTTCAAGAATTCCCAAGACTTGTTGTTATGAATTGAGCCTTATTGTTGAATTATGAGTTTTGAGAATGAGGTGTTGATACTCTTTTAAGTGTTTCAAGAAGTGTACTTAAATTCTCTTGTTGTGAAGTTCCAAATTTATTCATTAAAATTCTATCAAAACTTCAGGAAAAGAAGTGAGTTTTAATCCTAAGTTAAGAAAGAAATCCACATCCTTGATTTTGATATGAAGGGGATGCATTTTGGCTCCCATCACATATTGTTAAATTGTTGAAGGTGGATTTTCTTAAAGGTTTGAGCTAAGTAAGGGAGTAGTATTTAGCATTGAGTTGGGATTGATTCCGAGGTCTCATGCCCTAGAACTACGTTCCCCCATAGGTTTCTAATATACCCCAAGTGGGTTAAACTATTGATCTCTAAAATTTAAGGTTCTACTCTGATGGCAAGGATAAAACAACACTCCCCACCATGGGTAAGACATTGAAATCCATGTAGCTCACATGATTTATGTCGGTTAGAAGAAACTCCTAAGTTTTCAAAGAATACTAAAGATCCCTAACTCCCAATCCTAAAGTTATGAAGTCCCAAAGTTTTGCCCTCTCTCTATGGAAAAAGCTTGAGTTTTGAAAGTATTAGTGCTTTGAAAGTATATATATCCTGGAAGTTGATATTTTAACATTTCATCCAGTTTATGATTTGTGAATAAAGAAAGCATTGATATTTTAAGTAAAATATGATGACTCACGTGATTTATATTACATGTCTTTCCCGTTCATGGTTTATGAGAATTTTATTCAAGCTATGTGAGTTATCAATTATAGCATGCATGTTTTCTATAAAGACTTGTGATATTGATTATTAAATTGCATACACCCCCATATGCTTAGTACCTTCCCAACGTACTAAACCACATACATGTCTGTGTGCTACATTTTCTCATGATATAGGTTCAGGTGCTCAGTCCCAACCTCGTCAATGATTTCCTGAGCACTTTCATCTACATATCAGAAGTGGTTAGTCCTCATGATTTGGGGACCGTTAATCTTAAGACATTAAGTTATTTAGTATTTCATTATCTTTTATCAGTTGAGTATGAGTTAGTTGGGGACCTGTCCTAATGGCTCTTTAGTTTTTAGTAGTGGAGGCTTGTCAGACTAGTTATCAGGTTGTTAGTATGTTAAGATTTTTTGTATTTTTCACCGTTCGGACAGAGTATCTTATTCACATTTCCTATCATTTGATATGATAGTATTAGTGTTTTATGCATTTCATCTCTAAGTAAGTTATTATATAAAGTAGCAAGCTCAAAGGGTTAGCTTGGGGCTACTTGTAGCCTTAAGCACCGTGTGACGTCTCGGGACCCGGTTTTGGGGTGTTACATTTAGTCTCAGTACTAAAACTCAGTTCAGTTCTATAGATTTTAGGACTGTCAGATATAGTCGCTCAGCTCAGTACGGAACTCATCTAGCACTACTGAAAACTGGGTCTATGGTGACACAGGCAAAACTATTGCAGTAGATGAGGAAACCATTGCTATAGAGGTATTATGATGTTTAACAAACCATTTTATCAGGTCGCATGGCCATAGCTCTACTGCTATGTTTTTTGCAATGGTTTATGAAAACGTTGCTATATATGGCTATAGCAATGGTTTTTATGATCACTACCGCAACATTTATTTGACATCAATTGCAACGAAATAAATTATTGCAAAAGAGTTTTATGCAACGATTTTTATATATAATGCAACGGTTTATATATCTATTGCAATAACTCAATTGATACTATGCAAAAGTTTTTTCATTAATGTTACGGTTTTTTGGTAACATATATACTCTTTAGCAATGGTTTACAACCTAATGCCATAGGTTCTTATGCAACAGTTGTTTTAATCTATATCAACAGTTAATTATACTATTGCAATGGTTTTATGGTTAATTATGCAATGGTTGTTTATATCTATATCAACAGTTAATTATACTATTGCAATGGTTTTATGATTAATGCTACAGTATTTAGCTTTTCAACTTACTCCCAAGAAAATGAATTAAACGAAACACAAAAGAAATATAGTAACAGAATAACAGAAATAATAATGTTTGATGAAAAAGATCCTTAATAGAGCTAACAGTTGAGGTTCACAAAAATAAAACTTAAAAATAATTGGAAAATCTGTGTTTTTGCTTCTTTGATCCTCACAATGCTTTACAAACTATCATGTATTTTCTTTTCCTTGAGGAACTCATCTTTCTTTTATGCTTGAACATTCATCGCCAATCATTTTATCAGACTCAGAGACATCCTTGGCATCATCTTGATGATGATCAATAGTAATCATACCTTTTCTTCCATTTGAAGAACCCATGATGTTGAGGGAAGATTTAGCAAAAATAGTGATAGACGCAGGAAAACTGGATGAAAGAAACTGTGACAAGTCATCCATGTATTTTAGAAAATGAAAGCTGAAACTACAGACATCTATAGGAGAGATCTTCTTTTTCTCGAGCTTGTTGTGCAAACCGTATGTTATAGCATGTAGCTCTTTACCTTTAAAATCTTAACTTACATAGAAAATATTTTGAACATAGTCAAACTCATTAATTAGATTATCCTCACCCCAACCCTTTGCACAATGCATGTAAACCTTTCTAGAAAAACCAAACATTTCACTAGCATGATGCATTTCATATGGCTCGCTGATACTTTGACATGGCTTAAAAAAAGATTTTTGTGAATAGCACAAACAACATGGCACCAATGTTCATATGCATCATAGCCTACCCAACTGCAAGTATTACTGGCATAATCAAAGTTAAAAAATACTAGACACATACATTTGCTGCAGAATCCCTTGTTTTTCGAACAAATTTTTTTACAATTCATAACAGGTAGCACCCTTTTGAGCATATATTCCAACACCTTTCAAGTGAAAAAATCTCAATCAATTCAGTGGATTAAAGGTAGTTTTCCAAAGATAAGAAGTTTCTATGACCCATTCTAGTTGAGTCTTATTAAACTCCAAAAGAGTCTCAATTGTGAGATCAGTGAAGGCTGACCAAAAAGTCTTTCCTCCCAGGAATTGAAATAAGGCTTCTCAAGTATTCCTTTATTGATTTAATTGCTTCATCAGGAAGCTCTTGCAAAATCTAATCCATAAGAGGAACAAACTCTGAAAAAGTGCTCTTTCTCCATCCGCACTTCCTGAAACTCTTGAATCACCTGTCGGTTTACCAAGAAACTTGAATAGGAAAAATAGATTTTTGTCCGAGATACTGATCCTATCATTATTATTATCATTATTGACCTACAATCGACAACCAAGAGCTAATCTAGTCATATAAATGATATCATGTAACGATAATTGATTAAAAGAAGCTTCAATAACCTCTTGAATAATCTTTCGCTGCTTGATTCCATCACTTACTTCCATGAAACTAAAAAGAATAGAAACTTTTGATTACTAAAAGTCTAAATATTTCTTAAACACATTTGTTGTTGTATGAGTATTGAACTTGGGCAAGCTTAAGTTTGTTTTGCCCTTTTATTAAAGGTGAAATTAATTTTTAAAACTTCAGTAAGAGATTCCCTATCTTAGGAACATGTATCCTCCTATAGTTAAGCTTAATTATCGATAATTCATTGGGAAGAGTGAAGATCGTCCTGAGGCAACCTCCAGACGATGTTGTGAAATGATCGTTACGGTGCACCTCAAGAAAAGGGTGCTTCCCATCGCTTAAGTTGCGCTTTAGTGTAGGCAAGGCACTAAGATTTCGCTTCATTCCCCATGATTTCTATCTTGAATTAAGAGGTACTAGACAACAAATTCAAGTTTGTATTAGTTGTTAAGGAAAACAATATGAATGAGTTTGTTACTTTTTTCTTCGAATTACATATACATTTTTATTTTTCCCCTCAACTGGCTTTTTTTTTTTTACTAAAACCTGCACTTAAATTCAACTTTGCACTTGAAGTCTCAACAAAATCTTGGGAACTTTTTAGAGATTTTAACCATTGGACTACTATCTCCAGAAGCTCTCATCTTCCAAGTAATATATCTAATTGACATTTAACAAAAAGGAAACAATTTCTCATTGTGTACCTAATTAAAAAATTCCCAAGTTTGAGGTCATGATAATTCAGTTGAAAATGCAAGAAGATTTCCTTTTTCAACTAAAGCAATGATTAACTACTTAATAAAGATATGATTGTTTTCATTCCTGCACAACAGCCAAAGAAGAACATCAATGACAAAACGATGCGAACAATCAGAAAGATCTAACTATGAGGTGTTTTAGCTCACTTTTAGTGAAAAAGATATTGAAATTACAAAACTGGCACAAAAATCAAAACAATAAGCAAATCATAGAATTCTGATCGAAATTTTATGCTATCCACTAGAAGGTTTGCTTGGAAAGCTAGACGGAAAATAACACAAATAAACTTCAGATCGAGAGATAGACAGGTCTTACTAGGTAGGCAAAGACGAGTTAGAATGGATAGCTTACGGGTGGGATTGACGAGATAGATCACTATTAAACCAACAACTTTACCTTAAACTACAAGATGTGTGGTGATTTTACATGGCCGCTTTTGTTTATCTCGGTCATCAACAATAGAAATGTTGACTTTGGGCACTCTTTTATCACCACAAGTCCAAGTAACCATCTAAAAACTGCAAAAGTGCTAAGTTATAATACGCATATTGGAAGTTAAAATAGTTACATCTTAGTGCTTCTGTGAAATTAAAATAAGAATGTATTAGCCAGGATTATATAGATAGGCCAGTGTGTTTTCTACGAATTCAAATCCACATGCCAGGAAATACTTCAACCTTTTTTTTGATGACTTTAGTGTCCTACAGAGTACCTTGTCCTCTCATATGTATGCCGAATAACTCAACCACAACAACTTAACTAGATTGGAACAAATCACCTTCTTAGTGGAAAAATTACATATAGCAATTCAAATAAAACTTATAAGAATTACTTTATTGAATTAAGAGATAATGTAAGATGTGCAAACCTGCTGCTCAGCCACACTATTACTGAAGCTGCCCACATCACTAGCTGCAAATCAAATAGAAAATATACATTATAATCAGTTAGTAACTTATCTTTTTCTACTTCACCAGGATTCCAAAATTGCTATTAGAAAATCTTCATGCATGTTAGTAATTGTTTTAACTACATACAACAATTAATGAAACTATATACCTGGTCCCACTAATAAATAAGAAGAAAATGAAGATTTACTCAGCATGTTAAACACTACACAAGAGTCCACGTCACATAAATTCCTTAATTTTGGTTAGGTTATTGATGTATTTTTAAAACATAGTTTTAAAGCATATCTCCAGTTTCGAATTCAAGTGCAACAATTTCATATTTCTCAAGCTCTACAAAAAAAATTGCAATATTATGATTAGTTTGTAAAATGCTAAGAGCAAAAATAAAACGTAAGTTATATAAAGTAGAAGAAATATTTGGGCCTAGGACAATCTGAAAAGGCACTCACAGAGAATAAAGTTTCCAGATCCTATACGATTTGAGCTCAACAACACTATACAAAACTCATACATAATTAAAAAATTAGCATTGAAGCAAAAAAAATGCCCAAATATACCTAAACTATTCAGCATCACCAGGAGCGCGTCACCAAGGTGAGTACAACCCACCGAAAAGCCCTAAGAATTATGAAGCCAAATATTTCTAACTTCAAATCAAAATCTTTGCCAATAGTGATGGCTTCTGATGAAGGCGACACTGCCTCACCGGAGCTGTAAACCAAAGATTGGCAACGCAATTCGAGGGGAAATGACCCCAACAACCTAAATTTATCATAGATTATTTTGTAGCAACTGTGACTGGAGAGAAAACTTGATTGGAAAAGTTGAAGTTCCCTTTAGAAATTCCCTTCATATCGAAAGCTTTGCCACCAGTGGCAACTTCTAACAATGGCGCCGCCACCTCATGGGGGCTCCAAACCAAAAATTAGCAACGCGATTTGATGAGAAATTATCCAGCAACCTAAATTTGTAATAGATTATTTCATCATTACAACGGAAATTTCATCTTCATCATAGCAATTGGAGGTCAAAAATGAGCATTCAAATTCTAATTTACATTTGGTTTAGTGAGAGAAAATTTGAGAAGAGAGGGAAAAGGGATTATATTTTTTTTCTTTTGGCAGGTTATGAAAATAAGAGGGGAAAACAGAGGATTTAATAACTGTTGTAATTAATAAATAGGTGTTGCCATAGATTATTTTGTAGCAACTGTTCAAAAATTGTTATTATATGGATGTCTATTGCAACGGTTATAAATTAATGGTAATGGTTGTGTTATTAACTCATGGTATTAGAATCAAACTTTTTATCAATAGTTGTAACCGTTGTTATAGATTGTCTATAACAATGGTTTATCAACCGTTACGTAAAAACTTGTTGCCATAGGCCTAATTTCTGTTAGTGTAGTTCCACCATAATCAGGATTGTCAGATACAGTTATTCAATTTAGTCTAGAACTTAATTAGTTCTTCAGATTCAGGACTGTCAGATATAGTTACCCAGTCTAGCAAAGAATTCAGATAACTCTTCAGTATCAGTATACTCAGTTATTAGTTATCAATAATATAGTTATAGTAACATCAGATATCAGTTACTTGTAAACTCTATAATTCATATCATCAATAGAATCAGTTATTACGTATCCTAGTATTAGCAAACTCAGATGTCAGTACATAAGTATTCAGAATATCAGGATTCGGTTTTGTCACGACCCCAGTTTCAGTTATGTATTTATGCATATATTCTCATGTGTTCATGTCCATGTCATCAATCAGTTACTATTATTCATGCATATGAACCCTTGCATTCAGCTTAACTCACCTGTATACCAGTACATTTAATCGTACTGATGCATTTGTGTTGTGGTATTTTATACCATAGGTTTAGAAGAACGAGCTTCAGAGCACCCTTAGTAGATCAAAAGTTTAATCACCTGACTAGCAGTGAGTCCTCATCATTTGAGGATAGCATGATTATTTTATTTCTTTATTATTTCAGTAGTTCGAAATTAGTTGGGGACATATCCCATCAACTCCATAGTTTTCAGACAGTTTAGAGGCTTTCAGACTATAGTATGTTCAGATAGTTATTTCAGTATTGTTTTGGTATTGATTTACCATATTTCCAGAAGTTATGTTTTATCAGATATTTGAACCTTATGGACTTTCAGCATTTTTTTGCATTTATACAATATATTATGCAGTGCTAAGTTTCAGATATCAGTCATGGGTTAGCTTGTGGTCCTTCGTGGTCATGAGCACCATCTAGCATTCCAGGTAACTAATTCGTGGTGTTATATTTACCCTCAACCCAACTTATGAATTAATTTTGGAATATGGATTATGAAAAATTTAATGCACTTTTGTAACCTTTCTATGCAATAAAAGGTTAATGGAACCTAAAATGGTTTTGAAAGGCTTTGGTGGCGATGGTTTTGGAGTAAAATGATTTTAAAGGCCTTGGTGATCATGGATTGGTTCTAATTTGAAACTTGGGAGTCATATTGGCTCATTGGAATTGAATGGCATAGTTGGAAATGGCTTGAAAGCTTATTTATTTGGCATGACAATACCAACGGTGAATGCCTAATAGGTTAATGGTTGGGAATGTGTTAAATGATTTAACTTGGTCTTAAAGAGGGTTATGTAGCTCGCCATAGAAGGTGAAGGTCTTGGGAGGGACCGATATGGGAAACCACATTTGTCGATGAGGGGGTCTTGGTGACCATCTGCATAGTCACACATTATATATATGCGCTTGCGGCTAACACACACTAGGGTCTTTAAAAAAGGGGAGTTGAACCGATATATCCTATTAGTTAACCTAGAATGGTATGAACTACATAGTCTAGGTTAATGGTTTTAAACCTCATGATTAAACCTTGTTCCATATCCCTGAATCTTATATATATTTATATATATGTATATGAAGGTGTGCATAGGGTTTTACATTGGGTTTTGACATAACATTATTATATCCCTTACCTGAGTTACATGTTAGTGCTCATCCCACAAACCTTCCTCAGACACTGTATCCTTTAATGATGTAGGGTCTTAAGGGTTCTTCTGTTATCTTGTGCAGAGTTAGGTGATTTGGGATCATCAGTTGGTTTGTGTTGAAGTGGTGATCCTCTATCTTCTGAAAGTCCAAATATTTCACTATTTTATTTATGAGTATAGAAATCCCGTCGATTTCTATTTATTTTTGGATTTATTTTAGATATATTCGGGGGTATGTCCTAACTTAGGTTGACATTCAATTTCGTTAGATGATTTTGTGGACAAAGTGTGAGTGTATTTGTGTTGTAGGTTCTTAGATCCTTTTTCTTTTGGTTATCTATATTTTGTAATGCTTGGTTGTCTTCCTCTATCATTTTAATTACGTTCTTATTGGTCAATCTAAGAGGGTGATCTCCAGCTCTCAGTGGACTAGAGATACACGTCAAAATCATGCCTGTGCTTGGGTCATGACATAAGATCATAAATTGGTAGACTTGAACCAGTCATAACCTTTTCCAAGTACCAACTTAGAGTAAGCCATAATATGTCTAAATCTTTCTCGAGCTCAAGAACATAAATAAGATAACATAGAAGGTTTATTGATATACAAGTAGCTATATGGAATCTTGGCCTACATGAGCCAGAGGGGACAACCTCTAACCCCAAAAATCCATTCTAAAGAAAATTCTACCCTGAACTAGATTAGGGTTCGAATCCTAATAAAAGGTAATAAATAAGTCTTGTTGCATCCAAAGATATTAATTCCGCCTACGGAACGGGTAGTTAAGTCAACTACACCTAATTATAGTACCTTAATTGGCTTGATAATCCAAATCCAAATCTCATCAGGAATTCCTCCAAGTCCTAATTTCTAAACCATAAACATTATATATGATATCGATAAAATATTTAAGCCCAATATAAGAGAAAGGTAAGCCATGCCTACATGGAAGACAAATATAGCCTAATTAAGCCTGCTAAATTGGCGATTTCCACTTTTTAGAAGCTTACACATGATGCCATGATATAAAAAATTTAATATATGCATTGACACGGGAAAAATGATACCCATATTGTATTTGTATGCATCGAGTCTCAAATCAAGTCAAAATCCCATATGAGTCCCGCTTGCGAAGTCATACTTTAAAAATTTTCAACATGTCCCTATATGGTCAAGGATCATTTACCCTTAAGAATTGGAAAATTCCAAGCCCAAAAAATACAAAAATAGACTCAACAAGAATCTAAGAAGTTACAAATAAATTAAAGAATTAATCTAAGAACTAGACAAAAACATAAGAGGAATACCAAGCGGAAATGATTATTTCTAGGTCACAACCACCCCAAGATCACCCAAAGATTGGTCTCCCAATTTTCCATACTCTATAAGGATCTTTACCTCTTGAGACTTGTGATAAATAGGGGATATCATGCAGGAGCTAAAATAAATTCTCTGTAGGTGCCACTTAAGCAAACACTTGACCATTTAAGAGGTCACTACTAAAGCGGATGTGGATCATTAAAGAGATATTCATCCTTAGGATGACATGTGCTAAAGCAGTCAAGACATTGGTTTAGATACATCTTATTTAGCAAACAACCATTGCTTAAGAGACCTCGATAGGCAATTCTTAAATGCTAAATCAAAAAATTAGGGTCTAAAGCAACCTCTACTAAATCGGCCAAAGTTCCAATTTAGCGGATACATCAGTTGAATCATGTATTATTGAATCTTTGATTATCCAAGTTTCCACTAACCCCTCGGGATTCATTCAGAACCTCGTGAATGAAAATGAATCATTCTAACATTTTAGATTTGATATTTCATAGTAAATGATACCATCGTAATTTCACCTCGGTTCATTTAAAGGAAATATAGTCCCCAATGACCACTTTTACCAGCTTTCAATCAATTGATAAAATGAGGTCGGGTACCTTGGGGTCTAAATTGAAGGTCCTCCTAGCCTAAAATTACTGTTCCAGAGCTAATGGAAAGGTCATTAATATGAAGTTTATGTATAATACCTAATCCTTACTAGTGAAGGCTTCAAAATATAGAATTAGATCTAAAAATCAAACCAACTTCCTGGTAATCGAATTGTCAGCCCCTAAAAGTCACAGATGACTTGGGGTAGTTATAATAAATCTCTTAATAAAAATAACTCTGGAAATGCAGAAAATAACCTATATAGTCATTAAATCTTGAGATACAAAGGTTTTTGTTTTATGATTTATGCTCATTTGAAGTTGATTAGAGTAAAATCTTCGATGATAACTCCAACTCAATCAATAAAGAATCTTTCAACTTAACTTTGAGATATGAGTTCCTTATGACCTTAATTGATAACCAAATCTCTTCTCACACTATTAAATTGATCTTAATATCTATGAAAAACTAGAAATTAGTGGGTTTGATTCTATATACATTAGAAGAATAGGTCGGACCTTAGTTCAAAAATTAAGGGTTTTACAATATCTCCCACTATGAATCATTCATCCTTGATGACTATTTATTTATTCAACATGTTTCTCTGATTATCTTTTCATTATTATATTGAACATGTGTCTTTTGATGATTTTGAGAAGATTTTGGCATTTTTTCTTTGAAGATTTGTGCTATTTGTCTTCTAGTGTTTATTTTGTCTGTGGGGTACACCATGCAGCTTTTAAAATTTTGAAGGAGTTCTAGAAACTTTATTTTAAATGTGAGGTATACCTATGCTATCCCTTGCAGATTCATCATGCCACTGCTGCTAGTTCATTGGCATGTGAAGATGCAATATCTAATAACTCCATTATCTCTTTGAATCGTTCTCATTATCTAGACTTTATAAGGAATCTTTGAGTCTTTTTTTTAATTCTTCTTTGGAAAGTTATGGTTCCTTCTGTGAGGATGAACCTATTTCTATTTTTTTATTGGACTTTTTTTACCTTTAAAAATGCATAAAATCCATTGGGAAAATTCATACCATATATCCCCTTAAGAAAGAAAGACCAATCAAACCCATGGTAGATAACCCCATACCAAAAGATCTCATTACAAAGACTAGAGGATATAAGAGAGTGTAGAGTGCTACCAATCCTGACCACAAGCTTGATAATTCTTCAAGGAAAAAAATTATCAAGCATAATAGCAAAAGACAAATCATAGGAGTCTTTTACGTTTAATTGGAGGTTTTTCATCTTAATCTTGACTTCTAGTAAGTTGTTAACTTAGTTGATATCTGTCACATTAGGTAGCGCAGAAAGAACGAATTTCTTGCTAAAAATAACATGGTGGTAGAACTTCTTAAGCATATATCGGCCCCTTACCCATGGGAGCATTAGCTTTATTTATGGTTTATTGTTTATTCCATTAATATTAGTGTAATACCCCGCATGTTTCTAAGCTAGGAAGTGAATAAGTTTACCTACGTATGAAACCTCCTATCTTGTGAGTAGCATTTTAGTGCATGACTTAGAATGAATATCCTAGCGATAGGATAGCTTGCGATGTCTTAAGAATGCTCATATGAGTCGCTTCGAGTGATGCAAGCTAAGAGTTTTTGAATCCATCAAATCTTAGTGTTAGATTTTGCAAGGGTCATATTTAAACAAGAATAACGTGATTTATATATGAAATTTTGTTAGATTTAGACCCACCAAATTGTAGATAATCGAATTATCTTTCCAACAATAATAAATTCATTAAAATCCAACACCCGAGCAAGGAGTTATGGACTTTCAAAGTAGAATGCGTCGCCTAACCAATCGCACATGGCCACTAGAAAGCATAGGCGATATCATATGCGGTGCCTCTGTAAAGCATAGGCGATATCATATGCGGCATCTATGTAGATATAGACGATATCATATGCGGCGCCTATGTATGATTTCAGCCATGAAAACACTTAGTTTTTGAGTTATTTCGAGGATAGTTAAGTCTTTTAACACTCCTTGCATGTCCCTAAACCTAAACTCACGAAATTTATAGATTATAAACACATTACAACCCTATTAACATCTCAAAGTTCATTATCCAAGAGCACCATAGGAGAAAAACAACTAGGGTTGCACAATCAAGCTTGAAGATCAAATTTCAAGAAAATTCCTCCATCAATCATTAAGAACCTCCCTTCCAAGGTATGCGTAGTGTTCATCCATGAATTCTTTTCATCTGTGGAGTTCAAGAATCAATATTTAAAATACAAAACCTTGGTTTGTTGTGGTGATATGATCATACCAATGTTGATGCTTGTTCGTTTTGCTATATAATAGTATCGTGACTGTATATCTCATAAAAGTTATGTTGTTAGTTGAAAAACATGATCTTTAGATGGATTGATAGAATGCAAGTATGAAATCCACCTATACCTTAAAGAATGCATGCAAGGTGTTCGATAAAATGCATAGTATGTTAGAACTTCATATTTACAAGATTTCATGATATCTAAATAACAAGTTCATGTTAGCCATACACTCCAATATGAATTTCCATGCAAATTATGTGTTGTTATTGTTGTGGTATAAAGCATGTATCATAATGGAGATATAAATTATGTACACAAAATATATCCATGCTCTTCCTATCATGTTTGAAATGTTGAATAAATACATGAAGTATACTATCCCTTGCTTGTGATATTATGAATTATGGACTCAAATCTTGTGATCAAGTCATGTCATGTGTGTGAGTTTCCTCCTATCGAGTCCTTGGGGTATTCGTACCCAAAAACTATAGCTGTGTGCCTAGAGCCCTGTCATGTTTCACAATATCCGAACTTAAGCTATGATTCCATAGACTTCAGTCAGTCATGTGACTCAGGAAAACCTCATGATCTCAGTCAGTTGTCAGATATCAGTAACATTCTGCCAGTCAATGGAATTCAGTAAGGTTAAGTCATGTATCATCAGTTATTCATGTCTAGTCCCTCCAGATGGGAGTAGAGGTTAGTATCGAGTGAACCCAAGGTGGGAACTCACCTGCCAGTTCAGGGTATGATTCTTAGAAGCAGTCCTTGTGTTCTAGAACTACGTAGCCAGCGTAGGTTGAGACATCTTAACCTGTCAGATTAGGGTTGATGAGCTGGTTTAACCTATCATTTTAGGGTTCCCACCGTTCTCATTGAGTACCTGCCCGATAAGGGTCACTCACAAGCTGTCCTTACCTGTGGCATGGTATTGACACCCCTCCATTCAAGGTAGAGATTGGACCCCAGCTTAGCCATAATGGCATACATGGGGCATGTTAGTTAGATACTACCTCCCACAGTTTTAGTATCAGTCTCAGTAAAAGAACTCAGGGCGTTCTTTAGATTTTAGTATATACAGGACTGTCAGATACAGTCGTTATGCTCTTTAAATTTTAGTATATATAGGACTTTCAGATATAGTCGTGCATGTTATCAACTTGCAGTATCAGTCATGACTGTTATTAGTAAACCATGTATTAGCTTACAGGTCTTCGTATCATGTATTTACTATCCTAGTTTCTATATATGCATATTTGTACTCCCACGTTCATATTGGTCAGTCAGTGTTGTTTATGCATGAAACCCTTTATGTTCAACCTACCTTCCTTGTATACTCAGTACTCCAGTTGTACTGATGTGTTTGCGCTATGGTTCTTTCTTTTTATGTTACACCACAGGTTCCGAGAGATGAGCTCCAGCCCAGCAGTAGCGGTAGCATTCCAGCCGCAGAGACACAGTGAGTCCTTATTGATTTGAGGATAATATGATTTGATACATTTATTTATTTCTTCAGCTTAGTTTTACGGAGTTAGTTGGAGACATGTTCCCTCAACTCCTTATTCAGAAAGTTTAGATACTTTCAGATTTATGTTCAGATTTACATTCAGACTTAGCTTTTAGATTGAGTTATTTTGGGTATTTTCACCCACATGGACGTTATGATTTTCAGACATGGTTTTATTCAGTTGAACCTTATGTCCTTACAGTTTTACGTATTCTACATTATTATGTCATGATTTGTAGTATACAAGTACAAATATCAGTCATGGGTTGCTTGTGGTCCCTCGGGGTTATGAGCACCATGTAGAATTCTGGTTCAGCAAATTAGGGTGTTACAAACTTGGTATCAGAGCCTAAGGTTCAATAGAGTCCTAGGAAGTCTGAAAACTACATCTAGTAGAGTCTTGTACATAGGTGTGTTGTGCGCGATATTTATGTACAGGAGTCTATAAGATGTTTTAGGAACTGTCCCCTTTTCTTTAGTATTCATGTCATGCTAGTGAGCATAATCATAAGTTAAACTCTCAGTCTAATCCATTCTTTTCTTATCCCAAACCATGGCCCCAAAGAGAAGAAACCAGCCAGCTCTTCAGCCTGAAGATCCTTCGGGGGAACATGTTTCCTATATGGAGTTTAGAGCCGCATTTACCACACTTGCTCAATCCTTAGTTGCATAAAATGAACAACCACCAGTCATTCCAACCAATCCAGTGGCCGATCCCATAGCAGCTAGGGTTCCGGACTTCACCCGGATGAACCCTCCATCTTTCCATAGGTCTAAATCTGGTGAGGACCCTCAGGAGTTTAGTGAACAAGTCCAGAAGGCCATTAACATCATGGGTGTTACTTTTATTAAGAGTGCTGAGTTAGCCGCCTACCAGTTATAGGATATTGCTCATGATTAGTATAAATAGTAAAAGTCTGAGAGGTTAGATGATGTAAACCCTATCGAGTGGGAGGAATTTGTCACGGCCTTCTTAGACAGATTCTTTCCCCAAGAGCTAAGGAAAGCCAAAGTTCTTAAGTTCATCAACCTCTGGCAAGGGAATATGACGGTTAGGGAGTATTCTTTTAGATTTACTCAGCTAGCTAGGTATGCACCTCATGTGGTTGCAGACAATAGGGCTAAGATGAGCAAGTTCACGTTAGGGATCAACGATAGCATGGTAAATGAGTGTAGGTCTGCGATGCTGATCGGTAATATGACCTTGCCAGACTCATGACCCATGCCCAGCAAGTAGAAGAGTAGAAGGTTAAGACTAGGGAGAGGCAGAACAAGAGAGCAAGGTCAGGTAACTTCAACTTTGCTCACCCCAATTCAGATAGAGAAAAACATTCACAGTTTCACTCCAAGTTATCCATTCTAGCCCATTACTCTGCCAGCGCTCCAGTGCTAAAGTTTAGAGATGACAATAGAGAAAAAGCACCAGGATCTAAATCTCAGGGCAGTGTTGCAGTGCCCGAATGAATCCTCTTTGTCAGACTTGTGGTAAGAACCACAAGGGCATTTGCAGAGCCGGTAGTGATGTCTATTTTGGTTGTGGTAAGCCAGGCCACAGGATAAGGAAGTGTTCGCAGTCAAGTCTTCAGGGTTAGTAGAATCATTCCACAGCCCAGTCCGGTTACTTGAACCAGCAGGGTTCCATTTCTAGTGATACCAGTGGGCCACACCCAAACAGACTCTATGCTCTTTAGTCCCGACAGGATTAGGAAAATTCTCCTGATGTCATTACTGGTACGTTACAGATTTTTCATGTTCATGTTTATGCTTTGCTAGACCCAGGTGCATCCTTATCTTTTGTTACTCCATACATAGTAGACAATTTTGGAATCAGTCCCAAAATTCTAGCAGAGCCCTTTTCAGTCTCTACCCTAGTAGGTAAAACTATCATCGCTCCATGGGTATATAGGAACTGCTCGGTTATGATATCTTAGAAATCTATGTCAGCAGATTCAGTTGTGTTAGAGATAGTTAATTTTGATGTCATTCTCAGCAAGGATTGGCTTCATTCCTGCTATGCCACAGTCGATTGAAAAACAAGATAGTTCAGTTTCAGTTCTAGAATGAGCCCATCCTAGAGTGGAAGGGTAGCATTTCAGATTTCAGGGGTCAACTTGTTTCCTACCTTCGGGCAAGGAAAATTATTTCTAAGGGGTGTGTGTATCATCTCGTGTATGTTAAAGATTCCAGTTTTGAATCTCCTAGTCTCGAAATAGTCCCTGTTATTAATGAATACACAGATGTCTTTCCCGAAGATCTTCCAAGCATTCCTCCCAAAAGGGAAATAGACTTTGGCATACACCTTCTTCTAGATACTCAACCTATTTCTATTTTGCCATACAGAATGGCACCAACAGAACTCAAGGAACTGAAAGATCAATTGAAGAATCTCTTAGATAAGGGATTCATCAGACCCAGTATTTCCCCATGGGGTGCACCAGTATTATTTGTGCGCAAGAAAAATGGTTCTCTCAGGATGTGTATTGATTACAGTCAACTCAACAAGGTCACGGTCAAGAACAAATATCCTCTTCGCAGGATTGATGATCTATTGGACCAACTTTAGGGTGCCAGTTAATTCTCCAAGATAGACCTCAGATCAGGCTATCATCAGCTCAGAGTTAGAGAATGTGACATTCCAAAGATAGCTTTTTGTACTCAGTATGGTCACTTTGAATTTTTAGTCATGTGATTTGGTTTTACTAATGACCTTGCATCTTTCATAGATTTGATGAACCGTGTGTTCAAGCAGTACTAGGACATATTTTTCATAGTCTTTATAGATGATATTCTGGTCTATTCTTGCACGGAGTGTGATCATGCAAACCATCTCAGGATTGTTCTTCAGACTCTCTGGGATCACCAGTTATTCGCTAAGTTCAACAAGTTTAAATTTTGGCTAAGATCAGTAGCATTCCTTGGCCATATTGTTTTCGGTGATGGCATTAGAGTAGATCCTCAGAAAACCAAGGCAGTAAAAAATTGGCCAAGACCCATATCTCCATCATATATCAGGAGTTTCTTGGGTTTGGCTGGCTATTACAGACGGTTTGTAGAGGGATTTTCTTCTATTACATCTCCCATGTACAGATTGACTCAGAAAAAGATTAAGTTTCAGTGGTTAGATTTATGCGAGAAGAGCTTTCAAGAGTTGAAGACTCGACTCACCTCAGCTCCAGTTCTAGCTCTTCCAGATGGTTCAGACACTTTTCTAGTCTATTGTGATGCATCTATAGTGGGTTTAGGTTGTGTCCTCATGCAGCATGGTAAGGTCATAGCTTACACCTCCAGACAATTAAAGCCACATGAGAAGAGTTATCCTACTCATGATCTTGGGTTAGAAGCGATAGTTTTTGCCTTGAAGATTTGGAGGTATTATCTCTATGAAGTTCATGTAGAAGTCTTCACATACCATAAAAGCCTCCAGTATGTCTTTTCCCAGAAAGATCTCAATCTTTATCAGAGAAGGTGGTTAGAGCTCTTGAAGGATTACAACATGAGTGTTTTTTACTATCCAGGCAAGGACAATGTTGTTGATGACGCTCTCAATAGACTCTCCATGGGTAGTATTTCTCATGTTGAGGGTAGCAAGAAAATATGGCTCAGGAGATCCATCAGCTTGCCAGACAAGGCGTTCTCTTAGTCGATTCTTCAGAGGGTGGTGTATATGTTCACAGTAGTTCAGAGTCATCTCTAGTTTCCAAGGTGAAAGAGAAGCAAGACAGGGATCCTAGCCTTGTCAATCTCAAAGAGTCAGTTCAGAATCAAAAAGTCGAGGTTTTCTCCCAAGAGGGAGATGGTGTTCTTCGTTGTCAAGGTCTTCTATGTGTTCTCGGTGTAGATGAATTGAGGCAGCAAATTCTTATAGAATCATATGATGGGAGAAATCTATTCATATAGGGGCCACTAAGATGTACCGCGACATGCGGGAGATCTATTGGTGGAGTGGGATGAAGAGAGATATTGCAGAGTTTGTGGATAAGTACTCTACATGTCATCAGGTTAAGATAGAGCATGATAAACCTAGTGGTTCCATGCAAGAGTTCACCATTCCTACTTGGAAGTGGGAATAAGTGAACATAGACTTCATGACGGGTTTTCCTAGAACTCATCATCAGCATGATTCAGTCTGGGTCATTATATATAGAATGACCAAGTCAGCCCATTTCCTTCCTGTTCATACTTTTTATTACGCTGACGATTATGCCAAACTCTATATTAAGGAGTTAGTCAGGTTACATGGTGTTCCACTATCTATCATCTCAATTAGAGTACCTAGTTCACCTCTCACTTTTGGAAAGCATTCCAAAAGGGTCTCGATACCCAAGTCTATCTCAGTATAATATTTCATCCTCAGACAGATGGTCAAGCAGAGAGGACTATTCAGACTCTTAAAGATATGCTAAGGGCGTGTGTAATTGACTTTAAGGGAAGTTGGGATGACCACTTGCCATTGTTTGAGTTTGCATACAATAATAGCAATCATTCTAGTATTCCGATGGCTCCATTCGAAGCTCTCTATGGTAGGAGATGTAGATCTCCAATTGTTTGGTTCGAAGTTAGTGAGGCCTCAGTCATAGGCCCTGACTTAGTATTCGACGCCTTAGAGAAAGTTCAGTTGATCAGAGAGAGACTCCGGGCTTCTCAAAGCCGACAGAAGTCCTATGCAGATGTTCATAGAAAGGATCTCAAGTTTGAGGTCAATGACTATGTCTATCTTAAGATCTCTCCCATGTAGGGAGTGAAGAGGTTCGGCAAGAAAGGGAAACTCAGTCCCTGGTATGTCGGTTCCTTTAGAATTCTCTATCGCTTAGGCAAGGTAGCTTATGAGCTTGAGTTGCCTTCAGATCTAGCCTCAGTCCATCCAGCCTTCCATGTCTCTTTGCTAAAGAAGTGCATAGGTGACCCAGTAGTTGTTGTCCCTATTCAGAGCATCGACATTCAGAACAACCTTTCTTATGAAGAGATTTCAGTTGAAATCTTAGATTATCAGACTCGTAGATTGAGGAACAAAGAAGTCCTTCTATTCAAGGTTCTTTGGAGAAATCAGTCTCATGAGGGAGATACTTGGGAAGAAGAAGTAGATATGCATACTAAGTATCCTAACCTCTTCCCCGCCAATTCAGATCAAGCTCAAGGTAACAGTTCTCCTTAAGCTTATTCGGTTTCATGTTCATGTTTCCAGTATAAACTTGGTACCTATTAACCATTCCATACTCAGTCATGCATTCATGTATCAATTGTCCGTGCATCAGATATGCACGAGTTCAGTATGTTTAACATGTTAGTCATGAGATCAAGTTTTAGTTCTTCATGTTCAGTTTAGGTTTATCCCCTCTCAGTAAATTCTCATTCAAGGATGAATGTTCCCAAAGGGGGAGATATTGTAATACCCCATATATTTCTAAGCTAGGAAGTGAATAAGTTTTCCTACGTATGAAACCTCCTATACTGTGAGTAGCATTTTAGTGCATAACTTACAATGAATATCCTAGCGATAGGATAGCTTGTGATGTCTTAAGCATGCTCGTATGAGTCGCTTAGAGTGATGCAAGCTAAGAGTTTTTGAATCCATCAAGTCTTAGTGTTCAATTTTGCAAGGGTCATCTTTGAACAACAATAACGTGATTTATGTGACATTTTGGCAGATTTAGACTCATAAAATTGTATATAATCGAATTATCTTTCCAACGATAGCAATTTCATCAAAATTCGACACCCGAGCAAGGAGTTATGGCCTTTCAAAGTAGAAGGCATCGCCTAACCAATCGCACATGGCCACTAGAAAGCATAGGCGATATCATATGCGGCACCTATTTACAGCATAGGAGATATCATATGCGGCACCTATGTATAGCATAGGCGATATCATATGCGGCGCCTATGTAAATATAGGCGATATCATGTGCGGCGCCTATGTATGATTTCAGCCACGAAAACACTTAGTTTTTGAGTTATTTTGAGGGTAGTTAAGTCTTTTAAAACTCCCTACATGTCCCTAAAACTAACCTCACAAAATTTATAGCTTCTAAGCACATTAAAACCCTACTAACATCTCCAAGATCATTATCCAGGAGCACCATAGGAGAAAAACAACTAGGGTTTCACAATCAAGCTTGAAGATCAGATTTCAAGGAAATTCCTCTGTCAATCATCAAGAACCTCCCTTCCAAGGTATACGTAGTGTTCATCCATGGATTCGTTTCGTCCGTGGAGTTCAAGAATCAATTTTTAAAATACAAAAACTTGGTTGGTTGTGGTGATATGATCATACCCATGTTGATGCTTGTTTGTTTTGCTATATAATAGTATCGTGACTGTACATCTCATGAAAGTTATGTTGTTAGTTGAAAAACATGATCTTTAGGTGGATTGATAGAATGCAAGTGTGAAATCCACCTATGCCTTAAAGAATGCATGAAAGGTGTTCGATAAAATGCCTAGTATGTTAGAACTTCATATTTACATGATTTCATGATATCTAAATAACAAGCTCATGTTAGCTATATACTCCAATATAAATTTCCATGCAAATTATGTGTTGTTATTATTTTGGTATAAAGCATGTATGATAATGGAGATATAAATTATGTACACAAAATATATCCATGCTTTTCCCTATTATGTTTGAAATGTTGAATAAATACATGAAGTATACTATCTCATGCTTATGATATTATGAATTGTGGACTCAGATCTTGTGATCAAGTCATGTCATGTGTGTCAGTTTTCTCCTATCGAGTCCTGGGGGTATTCGTTCCTGAAAACTATAGCTGTGTGCCTAGAGCCATGTCATGTTTCATGATATCCGAACTCAAGCTATGATTCCATAGACTTCAGTAGGTCATGTGACTCAGGAAAACCTCATGATCTCAGTTAGTTGTCAGATATCAGTAACATTCTACCAGTCAATGGAATTCAGTAAGATTAAGTCATGTATAGTCAGTTATTCATGTCTAGTCCCTCTAGATGGGAGTAGAGGTTAGCACCGAGTGGACCTAAGGATGGGAACTCACCCGCTAGTTCAGGGTGTGATTCTTAGAAAAAGTCTTTGTGTTCCAGAACTACATAGCCAGCGTAGGTTGAGACATCTAAACCTGTCAAATTAGGGTTGATGTGGTGGTTTAACCTATCAGTTTAGGGTCCCCACCATTCTCATTGAGTACCTGCCAGATAAGGGTCACTCACAAGCTATCCTTACCCATGGTATGGTATTGACACCCCTCTAGTCGGGGCAGAGATTGGACCCCATCTTAGCCATAACAGCATACATAGGGCATGTCAGTTAAACAATACCTCCCATAATTTCAGTATCAGTCTTATTAAAAGAACTCAGGGCATTCTTCAGATTTTAGTATATACAAGACTGTCAACTACAGTCGTCCATGTTATCAGCTTGCAGTATCAGTCATGACAGTTATTAGTAAACTATGTATTAGCTTACAGGTCATCCTATCAGGCATTTACGATCCCAGTTTCTATATATGTATGTTTGCACTCCTACGTTCCTATTAGTCAGTCAGTGTTATTCATGCATGAAACCCTTTATGTTCAGCCTACCTTCCTCGTATAATCAGTACTCCAGTTGTACTGACGCATTTGTGCTATGGTGATTTTTTTTTATGTTACACCATAGGTTCTAAGACATGAGCTCCAACCCAGCAGTAGCGATAGCATTCCAGTCGTAGAGACACTGTGAGTCCTTATTGATTCGAGGACAATATGATTTGATACATGTATTTATTTTTTCAGTTCAGTTTTATGGAGTTAGTTAGAGACATGTTCCTTCAACTCCTTACTCAGATAGTTTAGAGGCTTTCAGATTTATGCTTAGATTTACGTTCAGACTTAGCCTTCAAATTGAGTTGTTTTGGGTATTTCTACCCACGTGGTTTTATTCAGTTGAACCTTATGGCCTTATAGTTTTACGTATTCCATATTATTATGTCATAATTTGTAGTATATAAGTACAGATATCAGTCATGTGTTATCTTGTGTTCCCTCGGGGTCATGAGCACCGTGTAGCATTCCGGTTCAGCAAATCAGGGTGTTACAATATACGTAACAAGTATCCTCACCTCTTCCCTGCCAATTCAGAAGGTAACAGTTCTCCTTAAGCTTATTCAGTTTTGATGTTCATGTTTCCAGTATAAACTTGGTACCTATTAATCGTTGAATACTTAGTCATATATTTATGTATCAGTTGTCCGTGCAACAGAAATGCACGAGTTTTAGTATGTTTAGCATGTCAGTCATGAGATAAAGTTTTAGTTCTTCATGTTCAGTTCAGGTTCTGTTGTCTTGTATCCCCTCTCAGTAAATTCTCATTCGAGGACGAATATTCCTAAGGGGGAGATATTGCAATACCCCGCATATTTCTAAGCTAGGAAGTGAATAACATTTTCTACGTATGAAACCTCCTATCCTATGAGTAGAATTTTAGTGCATAACTTACAATGAATATCCTATCTATAGGATAGCTTGCGATGTCTTAAGAATGCTCATATGAGTCGCTTAGAGTGATGCAAGCTAAGAGTTTTTGAATCCATCAAATCTTAGTGTTTGATTTTGTAAGGGTCATCTTTGAACAAGAATAACGTGATAGATATGTGACATTTTTGCAGATTTATACCCACCAAATTGTAGATAATCGAATTAGCTTTCCAATGATACCAATTTCATCAAAATCTGACACCCGAACAAGGAGTTATGGCCTTTCAAAGTAGAAAGTGTCGCCTAACCAATTGCACATGGCCACTGGAAAGCATAGGCGATATAATATGCGGTGCCTATGTAGATATTGGCGATATCATATGCGGTGCCTATGTAGATATTGGCGATATCATATACGGCGCCTATGTCTGATTTCAGCCACGAAAATACTTAGTTTTTGAGTTATTTTGAGGGTAGTTAAGTCTTTTAACACTCCTTACATGTCCCTAAACCTAACATCACAAAATTTATAGCTTCTAAACACATTACAACCGTATTAACATCTCAAAGTTCATTATCCAAGAGCACCATAGGAGAAAAACAACTAGGGTTGCACAATCAAGCTTGAAGATCAAATTTCAAGGAAATTCTTCCGTTAATCATCAAGAACCTCCCTTCCAAGGTATGCGTAGTGTTCATCCACGGATTTCTTTCGTCCATGGAGTTCAAGAATCAATCTTTAAAATACAAAACCTTGGTTGGTTGTGGTGATATGATCATACCCATATTGATGCTTGTTCGTTTTGCTATATAATAGTATCGTGACTATATATCTCATGAAAGTTATGTTGTTAGTTGAAAAACATGATCTTTAGATGGATTGATAGAATGCAAGTATGAAATCCACCTATACCTTAAAGAATGCATGCAAGGTGTTCGATAAAATGCATAGTATGTTAGAACTTCATATTTACAAGATTTCATGATATCTAAATAACAAGTTCATGTTAGCCATACACTCCAATATGAATTTCCATGCAAATTATGTGTTGTTATTGTTGTGGTATAAAGCATGTATCATAATGGAGATATAAATTATGTACACAAAATATATCCATGCTCTTCCTATCATGTTTGAAATGTTGAATAAATACATGAAGTATACTATCCCTTGCTTGTGATATTATGAATTATGGACTCAAATCTTGTGATCAAGTCATGTCATGTGTGTGAGTTTCCTCCTATCGAGTCCTGGGGGTATTTGTACCCAAAAACTATAGCGGTGTGCCTAGAGCCCTGTCATGTTTCACAATATCCGAACTTAAGCTATGATTCCATAGACTTCAGTCAGTCATGTGACTCAGGAAAACCTCATGATCTCAGTCAGTTGTCAGATATCAGTAACATTCTGCCAGTCAATGGAATTCAGTAAGGTTAAGTCATGTATCATCAGTTATTCATGTCCAGTCCCTCCAGATGAGAGTAGAGGTTAGCATCGAGTGAACCCAAGGATGGGAACTCACCCGCCAGTTCAGGACGTGATTCTTAGAAGCAGTCCTTGTGTTCCAGAACTACGTAGCCAGCGTAGGTTGAGACATCTTAACCTTTCAGATTAAGGTTGATGAGGTGGTTTAACCTTTCAGTTTAGGGTTCCCACCGTTCTCATTGAGTACCTGCCCGATAAGGGTCACTCACAAGCTGTCCTTACCTGTGGCATGGTATTGACACCCCTCCATTCGAGGTAGAGATTGGACCCCAGCTTAGCCATAATGGCATATAACGGGCATGTCGGGTAAACACTACCTCCGACAATTTTAGTATCAGTCTCAGTAAAAGAACTCAGGGCGTTCTTTAGATTTCAGTATACACAGGACTGTCAAATACAGTCGTTATGTTCTTCAGATTTCAGTATATACAGGATTGTCAGATATATTCGTCAATGTTATCAGCTTACAGTATCAGTTATGATAGTTATCACTAAACCATGTATTAGCTTACAGGTCTTTCTATCACGCATTCACGGTCCCAGTTTCTATATATGCATGCTTGCACTCCCACTTTCATATTAGTCAGTCATTGTTGTTCATGCATGAAACCCTTTATGTTTAGCCTAATTTCCTTGTATACTCAGTACTCCAGTTGTACTGACGCATTTGTGCTATGGTGTTTTATTTTCATGTTACACAATAGGTTTTGAGACATAAGCTCCAGCCCAGCAGTAGTGGGAGACACAGTTAGTCCTCATAGATTCGAGGACAATATGATTTGATACATTTATTTATTTCTTCAGCTCAGTTTTACGTAGTTAGTTGGAGACATGTTCCTTCAACCCCTTATTCAGAAAGTTTAGAGGCTTTCAAATTTATATTTAGATTTACTTTCAGACTTAGCTTTCAGATTGAGTTGTTTTGGGTATTTTCACCCACATGGACGTTATGATTTTCACGTTATGATTTTCAGACATGATTTTATTTAGTTGAACCTTATGGCCTTACAATTTTACTTATTCCGTATTATTATGTCATGATTTGCAGTATATACGTACAAATATCAGTCATAGGTTATCTTGTGGTCCCTTGGGGTCATGAGCACCGTGTAGTGTTCTGGTTTAGCAAATCGGGGCGTTGCAATTAGCTTCATTGGTGAGGTTCCAAGTATTAGGGAGGATGAGAGGACCGTGCTATTGGATAACATAGTATAGAGATTTGGCAATAGTAGCTGTTTCTTAGGGTGATACCTTAGGGTCATCTTTGGAGGATTTGTTGCCCTTTTCTAGAGAATTCCTCACGAATATACTTTCTACACCATTTCTCACTCCACACCATATATCTCACATATGGTCCCAAAATCCTTCCACTCTCTTCTCTTTTACCAACTTTGTAAACCAGTATGAAGTTATGGCTGCACAATGACTCTAGGATAACATAATGCTCTATCCACTCCTACTCATGCTCATACTCCCTTTTGCGAACTTAGCTCTGATGCCATTTGGGGGACAAATCAAGAAAACGAGGAGTAACATAAAGTAGTTTATACTTTGAAAGTACATTAAGTTTTTAAACTGAACATTAAAATGACAAAATAAGAACAAAATAAAAGCAAAGGACAATCATGGAAAATGATACAGAAGAAGAGAAATTTATATTTACATAAACTTTTTATTAATTAGGGAAATGAGAGATCATACAAAGGAAAGATGGGAAATAAGGAAAAGTGATAGTGAGTTTTTTTTTATTTGGGGAATTTCAAAATGCTCTCCACTATTACAAGTTGAAAGCCTGAAATAAACCTCAAATATGCTAACTAATATCTATAAAACATTATATATTTCATATTTTTTCATATACTAATACATGTTATTTATTTTACACCTATCTTGGAGTAACTGATGACTATTTATTTGTTCTGCACACGTCTCAGGTTATCCTTTCATCATTTTTATACATGTCTCAGACTATATTTTCATCATTCTCTTGAACACGTGTATTTTTGTGATTTTGAGAAGATTTTGGCTTTTTCGTCCTTGAATATTTGTGCCATTTGTGTACTAGTATTTATTTTGCTTGTGGAGGTCCACCAAGTAGATTTTTAATTTTTGAAGGAGTGTCGACACCCTTTTTTTTTGAGAAGATATGTCTGTGCTATCCATTAAGGATTCATCATGTCACCGTTGCTAGATTCAATGGCATGTGAAGATGAAGTATCGAATAAATCTATTATCTGCTTTGAATCATTCTTATTATTTAGACTTAATAAGGATTCTTTGAGTCTTTTTTTAATTCATTGTTAGAAAGGAATGATTCCTTCTATGAGGATAAACTTATTGCTAGTTTTTCTATTAGACTCCATACTTTAATCTTTATGGTCTTACTTAAGTATGTGATCCTTCCAATTTGATGAATATCAAAGGACCAATAGATAATATATAAAATTATTTTTGAAATAAAAAATTTACGCCATTTAACATTCTCCAACAGTGTAGAGATATTCTACTCTACCAGAAACTTTTCAAACTGCTTATGAAATTTTATTCACAATAGCTGTTTATTTTCTCTAAATTGGCTCCACCAATCATAGAACTATCAGGGAATGACAACAATCTTTATCTGTTCTGAGTATTTAATAAAATAGGAGTGAGAGTTAGGCCTAGCATACATAAAATTGTACCAGGCCACCTTATAATCACACGAATTATATGTTTGAGGTTGGTAATTTTTTGACAGAGGAATAGGTGTATATCTACAACCTTATTTTCAATTTACAACAAATAAGTATCAATTAAAACAAACTCATAATACCTTCAGGTTTTGAGGGAATCGTCTGTCCCTACATAATCCCAATTTGTATAACAAGGTTTTAACAACTCCGGTACTCGAAAACCTTCATATTTTTTTATCAAGTGCCATTATTGGAAGTACCTGAAAATATATTACCTCAAATTAGTTTTTAACTAGAGTACTGTATTCTTCCTTCTTTTGCGGATTGGTTGGGGAGACTATGTGTGAGTATGTCTCCAGCGATTTCATCGTGTAACTATCTTTGGTTTGGATAGAAATATTTTTATTGATCGATGATAAGGATTCTTCTCTCAATATATTTTTAAGTGATTGCATTTTTGGTAAACTAGTAATGGATTCTTTTAATGCTAGGGGAACGGTAGGATTTGGCAGGGATGGAAATTATGTCAGAACTGAATATCTATTTTCTGACTTTTTATCTTCTTCGTTGAAGGGTTTTTTCATTTTTTCTTCTGGTCGAAAAGGTTGAAATGGAGGCCTCTACCTTATTCTTGGTGTTTCGAGTCTCACTATTTTCTTATAGTAAATTTTTTCTTAAAATTCTGGGAGAGAATTTCTCCCTTTATAAAATCTATTAAAATCAAATTTTCAACATCTTTGTAAATAGTTTTTATTGTTTTCAAAGAATTTTTGAAATTCGATAACTCATGATATCATAAAATTTTCTTTTACTAGTAAATTATTTTTTGTCTAACCCAACTAGATTGAATTCTTCTTAAGATGAATCCTGCAAACATATCTAATATAAAATCTACAACATAGCTGGAATCTCCTAGAAACCCTTGGGAAAAATCTCTCGTTGCATGATTTTTTGTGGGTTTCTACATTTTTCTAGAAAAAATTCTGATTTTTTAATGTTTATTTGACTCTTTGGACACTTTATCCTAAATATAGTTTTATCTTCTATAAAATCACTTTATTCTTTTGATATACATTTTATATAGAGAAAAATAATTCTTTTTTCCCAATATAGTGGTGTGGATGCCATCTAGCTCGTAACATAAGGTTTTATTCATCATAAAAGGAGTGCCTAAGATTATTTCTTCATTTGTATTTTTAGTTATTACAAAATGATTAATAAAAGAAACTCTGTCATTGCAAATATGTGCTTTGGGGAGTTTATAATGTATTTTTAATCTTTCTCTTATTGCGGAGAATAACCGTGTCACACCATTTTCAAGGTAGTCTGTAGATATTAGTCCTTCTATACTGAAGTTTTCATCAGCACCTATATCAAATAATGCAATCTTATTAATTTTATAATCTTTATTGATAACTATTGTAATTTATATATGGTAACTCTACGCTTTAACTACTATAATTGTATTAGTTCCTGACTTATTTATAGGAGATTTTTCTAGAGATTCTATTTCTAGAGACTTTATTTCCTTATTGCCATTTTTTACTCCAGATGTTTCAGCAAGCTCAAATTGATGTGATTTGGGATCTTGATTAGATGTTAAATGATTTAATATTTTATTAGCAAATGATTCTGTTTGTAGATCATTAAGTCTTTGCTTAGTTTGTCTAACTTCTAGTTTTATGTATGATAATTCTGTCTGAAGATCTTGTATTGTTGTTTTAGACTTATGTTCTTTAAATTCATTGAATATATTTTTCATAATAAAGGGTTCAATGGTCTCTTTATCAACCCGATGATTAATAACAAAATCTTTTAAGTCTGTTAATTATTTTCTCCTGAGAGTTGGATCTTCTAGATGATCTATCATGCAAATGATACCACTTTTTCTTTATTATTATTAGTGATAACATTTATAGAATAGATATCGCAAGTGCAAATTGCTCCGCTACAATTTCAATGGTCTGTTGATTCACTACTATCGGAACTGTGTGCCACATTAAGTTGATTATCATAATTAAGACTTTCTTCAAAAGAATAAACATTTTCATTTTCATCAAGAATTAAATATAATTTATCTATAACGTTGTTTCTTAATTCTAAGATATTTATCTTGTATTTTTTTTTTGGAACCCGACTATCTTTAGCCCTATGATTAGTTTTTTCGCAGTTCTGACATGTTTTATTATTGTTTTTATATTCATCTTTAGAAGCTTTTTTAGATCTTTTAAATCATCTTTTATAATAATGAGATTTTTCAGATTTACCTTTATAATTTTTATGTTTTTTTAATCTTCTTGGTAGCTTCCTTTGAAGGGGATGACAACTTCATATATCTTAAATCTTGACAAAAGCTTCCTAGCTAATTTCGTAATGATTTATGATATCTTTTTAGTTGATTTTTAAGTTTAATATCCATACATAATTCTAGTCTTGTGACATTTATAAAACTTACCCAAAACGCATCATATCTAATAAAACAACCTTAGAAACTTGTATATATTCCTTATTTTATGCATCGAAAGTGCTATATTGCTATATCACATCAACACCCTCAACTTAGAATGTTTGCATGTCTTCGGAAAACAAAACACAACAAAATAAAACTAAACTAAACACGATGCTTAACTAGGAGAATCTAAGCTATTCAAGGCAGTCAATCAACACTTTAATCTCAAATCACAATTACCCCTCCTATCTCACTTTTCAAAACCAACTGTGTTTGAACATGAAGCACAACAATGTGATACAATGAGATCAAGGCATGGCATTACATTATCAACAGACAACCACACATATGTATAAATTACACTACCCGAAATAAGCAAATAGCTAGCAATATGATTCAAGTGCCCTCACAACAAAGATGTCCCACTCACTCATATGAATAATTCATGTTAATGCAAGATAGTCAAGAGACACTCACACTAATAAGAGAAGTTCCAATCAATGTGCATCAAATACCATAGGGTTGCTCTTATTATCTTTACCTTAGTATTCAGACAGTGAAGATAGGATCACTATAGGACTTTTATCGGCTTGTAATGTAGGCTTGGGGAAGGTATGGTACATATGGACATATCAAGTGACTAATCCTCCTTGGCACTACACTAACCTTGGGGTCTCACATACTAGCCAATTTCTTTTTTATTCCACCCTGATTGCTCCCATTTTATTCTTTATTGCACATTCAGGTTGGGTGTGGTCTTTTATTCTTTCTTTTTTGACTTTTTCACATTTTTTTCTTTCCTTTTTCTTTTCTTCTCTTTATTTTCTTTTCTTTTTCTACCACACCTAGCTCCACTAAATTTTTCTCTTATTTTAGCTTTCTACATACCTACTTTACCCTATGCACCTCTATGATAGCCACCCTCAACTTAGGCATTTTGCCTAAGCTAAGGTGCACAATGTCCAAGGAAGACCAGGGACTAAATAGGTTCATTGTAATACAAATAGAAAGGTGAATGGTGAAATGGTAATAATAGGCTATATGTCCCAAAACAGGGATCAAGGATATAATTCATACATAGAAGGGCATTTGGGCAAAAAGTGGACTAAAATAAAAAATGACCTATGATCCTTTCCTAATCGACTATCTTTCAACATAGGCAAAACTAATCGGGAAAGTTCTAAATTCAACATACAAAGGAAACTAGGTAGTATATCACACACACATGGCATAGAGTCAATATTACCAGCTACTACCTATTTAGTTCATGCACTTGCTAGCACGTGATTATCATGTCCCCAATCCTAATGCCATAACAAGATCAACAATGTTCACACATATACACATTCATAAAGTTCTAAAATAAAAATTTTGGAGGGGTATCAAAAATCAATCAAAAAATGACTACTACCCTAAATACTTAAAAGATTTCTAATTACATAAAAACACAACACAATATGACATAAAATTATCCAAGACATGTCGGTTATACAACTATACCATGGCCAAAAGGAAAAGAAGCATGGCAACAAAAATTTGCGATGGCTATGGTATCTCCCACCCCCAACTAAAAACCTATATTGTAATGCCCTGAGAGTACACCCTGCGTGCCACACGGTGCTTAAAATCTCGAGGGACCATAACCTAACTTATGAGTTGGTACCTGCTGTGAGCACTAGGTAAAACTGATATCAAAAGATCATATGTGGAAATAACTGAGGAATACCATAAGGTTTTACGTCATAAATCTGATAAGTCTGTAAGACAAAACTGATAATGCTGAAAATGACAACTGAAATCTAAAAACTGACTAACTGTCTATACTAGTCTGCAAAGCCTCTACTGACTGAATAAGAATTGATAGTACAGGACCGAACAAACTCCAACTGACTACTGAACTGAAAGCATGGAAATAAATACAGTCTATTCTCAAAATATGAGGACTCACCACTGCTACAACTGATAATTTAGAAAGTCTATGCATGATCCGAGAACTGAGCATCCAAACCTATGATATGATACATCATAGCGCAAGAAAAGAGTATGTACTCAGTACTTTGAATGTATTGGTATGCTAAATAAGGTAGGTTGATATGCATGGTTTCATATGCATGAATAATAACTGAGTGAATATCTAGAAGTACTGAATAAAAATGCATGAAATCTATAAGTACTGTGTGTGTGTGAAATTTATAAATACTGAGAATCCATGACCAAGCATAAAACACATTCTAAATATAATCTGTAAGATGAGTTACTAAAATTTGATGACTGAATATCTGATATCTATATGCTATGGTCAAATAACACTGAAGATGAATTACTGGGATGATTATTGGACTGAGATTGTGAGATCTATCATCTAACCGACATGCCCCAATGAGCACATATGGGATCCAACCTATGACCCCAGTTGGAAGGGTGACAGTACCGTGCCATAGTTACTAATACTAGTTGTGTGGATCCACTATGGTGTTATCCCAAAGGACTAAGGGTCACCCATAAATACAAGGGGCCGAATAAGATTAACCCTCAACTGGCAGGTTAATATCTCAAGCTACATTGGCTACGTAGTTCTGGAACACAGGGACTACTACTATAGGCCACACCCTCGACTTGAAGGTAAGCCCTTATCTCTAGGATCGCTCGGTGCTAAATCCTACTCCCAACTGAACTAACTCGGAATACTAAACTATTTTGAGTTAAACTGATTATGATTTTTGACTGAACTGATAATGGACATAACATATTCTGAAACTATTCTGAAGATACTGAGACTAATTATAAAGATAAGTTTTTGGGTATTCATAACCTCCAGGACTCGATAGCAATAATAGTAAAATAGAACTAAGCTTTGGGGACATAACATAGAAACATTTATTCAAAATCCATTCTTGTATGCATTTCATCAAACACTTGATATGAATAGTTCAAGTTAAGCATGTGAATATTTTAAAGATTGTAGTAATAGCATGAATTCAACCTCAACAACACTAATTATGATTTAAATCAGTGAATAAAAACATTAAAATATGTGGGGTTTGATAACAATAATAATTTCATGTAAAGATGACATAGAATTACAATTCATGGGAGTTCATGGTTTAAATCACAATTTAAAATCACAATAACTAGTAAAGATCACAACTTTGAATTTAAAATTGAATACTTGGACTCCATGGGTGGAAGGAACCCATGGATGAACACTTAACATACTTGGGTTGATGAATTATGAGAGTTGATGGTAAGTTCTTGAGATTTGTTCTTGATTTGTCGAGGCTAGGTTTTGATCTTGAAAGAGGGCTACTTTAATTTAAGTAATTAGTGAAATAATGAGTAGATAAGTCTCTATTGGGACTTAAATCTCGTGTTTGGATGGATTTGGAGCTATGGGAAAAGACCAAACGGTCCCTAGGCATTAAAAATCCCGGTTTGGAGGCTTACCGCTGAGCGGTATTGGTCCCACCACTATAACATCACTGAGCGGGACAATAGCGGTGACCTACTGCCTTAGGACAACTCTGATTTGAAGATTTACTGCTGAGTGGTATTGGCTTCACCGCTATTGCACCATCAAGCGATGTAAGCGCGGCAGCCCACTACCTCACATAAAAAATGCAATAATTTTTCACTCAATTATCAGATTTAGGTAAAATTGGTATCATTGGAAAGATAATTCAATTATCTATCTGTTGGTAGGTCATGAGCTCAAAAATTCTTAGTAAAATTAAAGATATTCTCATTTTAAGTTGACTATAGCATTATCCTTCTCGAAAACTCAATCAGTAAGGGATATTTTGATTCGCCTAATAGATAGGAGTTATTTGAGGCCTTAATACACATCAAACTCACTCATAAACTATCAAAACACTATAATTTATTTCTAGGGATTTTGAAGCATAGCCCTAACATTGGTGGATTTTTGGGGTATTATAATATCTCTCTCTTGGGAACATTCATCCTCAAATGAGATTGGTTAAGCTTAAAACACTGAGGAATTTTGGTTACATGTTGAATATACGTGATGATAATGTGATTGCATGACTAATTCTAAAACATGACATATGAATGAACTAGTTTTGTGATTGCATGATTGACATGAGAGTGATATGCTGCTGGAATTGAGCATGGAAAAGAGAAGTTATAATAAGATTGTTACCTTAAGCTGAATCTGAGTTTATGGAGAAAAGATGAGGGTACTTGGTCTGCATATCTACTTCTGCTTCCGAAGTGGCTCCTTCAATGGACTGATTTTGCCAAAGAACCTTGACTAAGGGAACTTCTTTGTTCCTTAATCTATGAATCTAGCGATCAAGGATCTCGACTGGAATTTCCTCGTAAGAAAGTTTCTCCTGAATATCTATGCTTTCTAATAGGATAACTATAACTGGTTCACCAATACATTTCTTCCACAAAGAGATATGGAATACTGGTTGCACTGATGCTAATTCTGCAGGCAACTCAAGCTCATAAGCCACCTTTCCCAAATGTCTCATAATTCTATAAGGGCCAACATATCGGGGACTAAGCTTCCCCTTCTTACCAAACCTCTCAACCCCCTTCATGGTAGAGATTTTCAAATCCACAAAGTCGCCAGTCTCAAATTCAAGATCTTTCCTACTCACATCTGTATATGATTTCTATCGGCTCAGAGCTGTCTTAAGCCTCTCCCTGAACAATGGTACTTTCTCTAAAGCATCAAACACAAGGTAGGCCCCACCACTACAGCCACACCTACTTTAAACCAGCCAATGGGATATCTATATCTCCTCCAATAAAGAGCCTCAAATAGAGTATTTGAATACCAGAATGATAGTTATCATTATACGCGAATTCAATCAAAGGCAAGTGGTCATCCCAACTGCCCATAAAGTCAACTACACAACCTCTCAACATACCCTCAAGGGTCTGAATAGTCCTTTCTGCCTGACTATCTATCTAAGGGTAAAAGGATGTACTAAGGTGAACTTGGGTACCAAGATCCTTCTGAAAAGCTTTCCAAAAATGAGAGGTAAACTGAGTAAATCTACCTGAGATGATAGACAACACAACACCATACAACCTCACTAACTCTCTAATATAGAGCTTGGCATAGTCCTTAGCTAAATAAGAAGTATGAACTGGCAAGAAATGGGCTGATTTGGTCATCCTGTCCATAATGAACCAAATGAAATCATGCTGACGATGAGTACGAGGAAAACCTATAACAAATCCATGTTTAATTCCTCCCACTTCAAACTTGAAATACTAAACTTCTGCATAAACCCAATAGGTTTTTGATGTTTAATCTTAACTTGCTGACAAGTGGAGTATTTAGCTACAAACTCTGTAATGTATCTTCTCACCCCACTCCACATGTAGATTTCCCATAAATTATGGTATATCTTTATGGCCCCTGGATGGATCGATTAACACGCACTATGTGCTTCTGTAAGAATCTGCTCTCTCAAATCATCAACACACGGAACACAGTCTACCTTGGCAACGCAACACACCATTTCCCCCTTGGGGGAATACCTCTACTTTTGATCTCTGACCGACTCCTTTAGCTTCACTAGACTAGGATCCCTATCTTGGTTTTCTTTAACTTCGACAACCAAAGAAGATTCTAAACTATTTTGCACCCAAACACTACCCTCAGATGAATCAACCAAAAAAATACCTAGTCTGGTAAGCTGATGAACTTCCCTAACTAACTTCTTCTTACTATCCTCAACATGAGCAACACTACCCATAGACAATCTACTGAGGGCATCTTCCACTATATTGGCCTTGCTCGAGTAGTATAAAACACTCATATCATAATCTTTCAGTAATTCTAACCATCTTCTCTGACGTAGATTTAAATCTTTCTGAGAAAATACTATAGGCTCTTATGGTCTGTGAACACATCAACATGCACCCTATACAAATAATGTCTCCAAATTTTTAAGGCAAATACAGCAGCTGCAAGTTCAAGATCATGGGTAGGGTAATTCTTTTCATGGGGCTTAAGTTATCTAGAGGCATAGGCCACAACCTTACCCTTTTTCATCAAAGCACACCAGAAACCAACTCTGAAGCATCACAGTACTCAACAAACCCGTTTGAACCATCTAGTAATGTCAAAACTAGGGCTGTGGTAAGTCAAGTCTTCAACTCCTAAAAACTCTTCTCACAAGAATATAACCACTGAAACTTAACTTTCTTTTGAGTCAATCTGGACATGGGGGATGTAAAATAAGAAAACCCTTCAAAAAACCATCGATAATAGCCAGCCAAACGTAAGAAACTTCTAATATCTGACGGAGAAATAGGTCTAGGCTAGTTTCTCAATGCTTTGGTCTTTTAAGGATCAACTCTAATGCCATCACCGGTAATAATATGGCCAAGGAAAGCTACTGATCTTATCCAAAATTTGCATGTACTAAATTTAGCAAACAACTGATTGGCTCTAAGGGTCTGCAACATTATTTTGAGGTGGCCTGCATGATCATTTTCACTATGGGAGTAGACAAGAATGTCATCAGTGAAGACTATGATGAACATGTTAAAGTACTGCGTGAAAACTCGGTTCATCAAGTCCATGAAGGTTGCTGGGGTATTCATGAGAGCAAAGTACATGACTAGAAACTCGAAGTGACCATATCATGTTTGAAAGCTATTTTTGAAATGTTATATTCTCTAACTGTGAGCTGATGATAGCCGGATTTGAGGTTTATTTTTTTTGAATTTGTTCAACTGATGGTAGTCAATACATATTCTAAGAGAACCGTCTTTCTTATGCACGAATAGGACTGGTGAACCCCACAGGGAAATGTTGGGCCTTATAAATCCCTTATTTAGGATATCTTTCAACTGTTCTTTCAAATCTTTGAGTTTGGTTGGAGCCATTATGTATGGAAGAATAGAGATAGGCTGAGTATCCGGAAGAAGGTCTATTTAAAAGTCAATTTTTGTTTCAGGAGGAACTCCGAGATGATATTCAAGGAACACATCTGAAAATTCCCTCACTACTGAAACTGACTCAATATTTGGAGTCTCGAGATTAGATTCTTTAACTCAGACAAGATGAAAAATACACCCCCTGGATATCATCTTTCTTGCTCTGAGGTACGAAAGAAGTTGACCCTTAAGCACTGTGGTATTAACCCTCCACTCAAGGACTGGTTCATTTGGAAATTGGAAATAAACAACTTTGTTTCTGCAATCAACTAAAGAATAGCATGAGTAGAGCCAATCCATGCAGAGAATGATGTCAAAATTCGTCATCTCTAACTCCACAAGATCAATTAAAGTGACTTTCTGAGATATTATGACCAAACAGTTCCTGTATGCCTACCTTGGTACAATAGAGACACCTACTAGGTAGACACTAAAAAGTGCTCTACTAAGATTTTGGGACTAACTCCGAAGTTGATGGCTATTTAAGGGGTTATAAAAGAAAGAGAAGCTCCTGGTTTTAATAAAGCATAAATAAGTAAATGAAATACTTGAAATATACCAATAACCATATCAGGAGAATTTTCCTGTGTCGGGACTGAAGGGCATACAATTTGTTTGGATACTGACCAGGAAGTGTCACCCTACTGAGTCGGGCGACCGGATGGAATTAGGGGACGACTGGACTGACCCTATTGACCACTCTTTGGTTAATACCTTACCTGGTGGCGTGTCTTGCCACACCTAAAACATATATCACTACCGGCTGTACAAATACCTTGATGGTTTCCATAATATTTTTGGTAAAGAGGATTCGTACGACCACTATTTACACTGCCTTGGGACTTAGAGCCTGGCGCCCTATCCCAATTGTTGTTCCTGAACATGGGTACTGGGGTACTAGCTGAAGACAGACCTAGGACTAAAGATTTTTGAAGAAATTAAGGATAGTTACCACCTTCTAACTTTGGTTGAGTGAAATTAAAGCTACCCGTTCTAGACCTCTTTCTCTCTCTCTCTCTCTTTCCTTAAGCTTCGGCTCCTCAATTAGTTGAGAATGGACTATAATCCTAGATAGGTCCAACTTCTTTATTAATATTGCAGTCCTACACTCCTTGACCATATTGTCAGATACCCCAGGTATTAACTTGCTCATCCTAGACATGCTATCAGCCACCAAATGAGGAGCATACTGGGCGAACTGAGTAAACCTAAGTGATACTCCTTCACATTCATTTTTCCTTGCCTCAGGTTGATAAATTCTAACACTTTAGCCTCTCTTAACTCAAATAAGAAGAACCTATCTAAGAAGGATTTAGCAAAATCCTTCCACTCTACAGGCCCTGCATGTGTGCCTCTATTACCTTTCCACTACTTAAACCAGGTATCGCCTACATCCTGCAGCTGGTAAGCAGCCAATTCAGAACTCTCACTAGAAGTCACCCCCATAATATTGGTTACCTTTTGGACCATGTCTAGGAATTCTTGTGGATCCTCTTTAGCTTTGGATCCCAAAAATAGAGGAGAATTCATTCAATTAAAGTCCTAAATCCTAGATGTGGCAGTATTGGTCACTGGGTTAGCTGGAATAGAAATTGGCTACTCATTTTGGGTAGCTACCGAGTGAGCTAGAGTAGTAAATGCAGGTCTGAACTCTGCATGAGAAACATTCTCATTCAGGGGATCTTCCTGAACCGGCGGAGGTGCTGGATGGATTTCATTTCTCCTTCTGTTATTCTTTTTGGGAGGCATGTTTTGTAAATAAAAGGAAGATTGAGTAGACAAAGAGTTTAGCTTAGGATCATGCTCATTCGCATGACATGAATATTGAAAGAAGGGAAATTTTCCTTAAACATCTTGTAGCCTCCTGTCCATAGGTGTGGCATGGTTCACACCCATGCACAAGACTCTACTCAACATAGCTTTCATACTTTCTAGGACACTTTAAAACATTAGGCTCTAATACTAAGTTTGTAATGCCCTGAGAGTACACCCTGGGTGCCACACGGGGCTTACAGTCCCAAGGGACCACAAGCTAACCCATGAGCTGGTACCTGCTGTGAGCACTGAGTAAAGCTGATATCAAAAGATCATATACAGAAATAAATGAGGAATACCATAAGGTTTTAAGTCATAAATCTTATAAGTCTATAAGACAAAATAGATAATACTGATAATGACAAATGAAATATGAAAATTTACTAACTGTCTGTATTAGTCTGAAAAGTCTTTACTGACTGAATAATAGTTGTTGGGACAGGCTCCAACTAACTCCAACTGACTACTGAACTAAAAACATAAAAATAAATATAGTCTATCGTCGAAATATAAGGGCTCACCACTGCTATGGCTGATAATCTGGAAAGTGTATGTATGATCTGACAACTGAGTGTTCTAACCTATGATATGATACATCATAGCACAAAAAAAGAATATGTGATTAGTACTAGGAATGGACTGGTATGCTAAATAAGGTAGGTTAATATTCATGGTTTTGTGTGCATAAATAATAACCTACGGAATAGCAGGAAGTACTCAATAGAAATGCATGGAATCTGTAAATATTGAGTGAGCATAAATCTATAAATATTGAGTGTGCATGAAATTTTTAAATATTGATTGTGCATGACCAAGCATAAAACATGTTCTGAATATAATCTATAAGCTGAGTTACTAAAATCTGATGGCTAAATATCTGATATCTATATGCAATGGTCAAACAACACTGAAGCTAAATTACTGAGTTGATTGTTGGTCTGAGACTGTGAGATCTATCATCTAACCGACATGCCCCAATGAGTAAATTTGGGATCCAACCTATGACCCTAGTTGGAAGGGTGTCAGTACCATGCCATGGGTACTAACACTGGCTGTGTTGATCTACTATAGTGTTGTCCCAAAGGACTAAGGGTCACCCTTAACTGGCAGGGCTCTAATGAGATCAACCCTCAACTGGCAGGTTAACATCTCAACCTATTATGGCTATGAGTTCTGGAATAAAAAGATTGCAACTAAAGGTCACACCCTTGACAGGAAGGTGAGCCCTCATCCCTAGGCTCACTCAATGCTAAATCTTACTCCCAACTAAACTGACTCAGAATACTAAACTATTCTAAGTTAAGCTAATTATGATTTCTGACTGAACTAATAATACACACAACATATTCTGAAACTATTCTGAAGATACTAATACTAATTAAAAGGCTAAGTTTTCGGGTATTCATAACCTCTAGGACTTGATATTAATAATATTAAAATAGTACTAAGCTTTTGGGATATAACATAGAAACATTTATTCAAAATCCATTCTTGTAGGCATTTCATCAAACACTTGATATGCATAGTTCAAGCTAAGCATGAGAATAGTTTAAAGCTTGTAGTAATAGCATTAATGAATCCTCAAAAACACTAATTATGATTTAAATTAGTGAATAACAACATTAAAACTAGTGGGTTTCGATAATAATAACAATTTTATGTAAATATGCCATAGAATTACAATTCATGGGAGTTCATGGTTTAAATCATAATTTAAAATCACAATAACTTGTAAAGATCCCAACTTTGAATTTAAAATTGGATACTTGGACTTCATGGGTGGAAGGAACCCATGGATGAACACTTAACATACCTGGGTTGATGAATTCTTGAGAGTTGATGGTGAGTTCTTGAGATTTGTTCTTAATTTGTGGAGGCTAGTGTTATTGTTCTTTAAAGAGGTATAATTTAATTTGAGTAATTGGTGAAATAATGAGAAGATAAGGATCTATTAGTACTTAAATCCCGTGTTTGGATGGATTTGGAGTTATGAAAAAAGACCAAATGGTCCCTGGGTATTAAAAATCCCGATTTGGAGGCTTACCGTTGAGCGGTATTGGTCCCATTGCTATAACACCTTTGAACGGGACAATAATGGTGGACTACTTATTTAGGAAAACTCCAATTTGAAGGCTTACCACTGAGCGGCATTGGCTTCACCACTATTGCACCGCCGAGCGGTGTAATCGCGGCAGCCCACTGCCTCACACAAAAATTACTATAACTTTTCACTCAGTTATCGGATTTAGGTGAAATTTGTATTGTTGAAAAGATAATTCAATTATATATATTTTGGTAGGTCATGATCTCAAAAATTCTTAGTAAAACTAAAGATATTTTTATGTGAATTTAACTATAACATCATCCTACTCGAAAACTCAATCGGTAAGGGATATTTTGATTCGCCTAATGCGTAGGAGTTATTTGAGGATTTAATATACATCAAACTCACTCGTAAACCTATAAAAATACTATTATTTATTACTCATGAGATTGAAACATATCCCTAACATTGGTTTAGATTTTTGGGGTATTACATTTGTACTATCCTTAATGTGCTAAATTAAAGTAAGACTGAGGAAAGTGAGAACATACTTGAGATGCACTAAGTGTTCGAGTTATGAACATCCCCATATGGATGCATATTATCTATTGGTGGCAGTGGTGGTGGCAGTTTTCTACTAGAGGAAGCACCTGCTGCTCTCACTGTACTCCTCGACCTATTAACAACTGCATTCTCCATCGAATTATGTTTAGCCGTTTTGACGGCCTAGTTATATGGCATATCAGGATCCTACAAGTCTACTATGTGACCTCACTTTTACCCAACTTTTAGGACCTCATCATCATCCTTCGTGAAGTCAAACTATCTTGGTGTGTGCAGAGATGATATCTGGACCTCAAGAGGTATAACTAAGAGAGTGATTACTACATAGCTCTTTGTGAGATAGCGTACCTTTGATCATAATATATCAAAATCCTCCTCATCTAGGCTAGATTAAACATTTTTGAATTTGTAAATTAGGCTATAAGCCATCTCTTAAACTCATCGAGACGTGTCTAGAAGTCAGCACATAGCTCAAACAAGCTTGCTCAAATCTAGTCTAAACCTCTATTCTTATCTACTCGTAGAGGGTAGTTATATCGGTCTTAAAAACCTTTAATCGAGCATTGGTGGCCCTATGACTATCCACTCAGTTCTACAGAAACTGTCTAGATATAGTGATCCTACCTGTAGTAGAAGTTGTAGTGGATGGGTGAGTAGGATTTAAAGATATGCCAACTGAATCAAGGTCAAAGCTGGGGCATATAAAGAAGTAGTTGGTGTCCCCTCACCCTGCATAGTCAAATATGTAGCCTCTCTCTTCTCCCCTATCTCTATATAAACACTAACACACATATAGCCTCTATGTGAATCACCAGGCTTTGTGGAAACTGATAGACCCTTAGTCTAGGTCCTAGTACTGCATTTATCTCAGTAGATCTCTTGGGAAGGTCTAGGTATGCTAGAACATTTATAATCTTCATCTACGCAATAGCCGTAGCATATACACTCTCATCTAAGTTTGGTATCTCAGGTACACCTTCCTCATCGTATAGTCTCTGAATCTTGTAAGGGAATGGCAGATTAGTCAACTCCCAAAATGATCTATCATGGATCTCATATCGAAGGATAACTATAAAATCAATAGAATATTTGACCATTATAAAAGGAACCAGGGCTTCCCTCTCCCAAGTCAACAATTATCTAAAGCAGTGGGGAATTGTTAGTATCTGATTAGCAACCACCAAAACTTGGCCTCAAATGTCAACGGGCCCTTATTAATCATACCATGCCCCTCAATCCATAGGGTCGTTTCACCCAAAGGTGAAATATAGTTGGCTATCCACCTAACCATCTCAACCATCTCTCATCTGTGCTCAGCCTCCCATATTATGTGTCGATCAAGTACAACTCTAAGTCTATAGTCCACTCAACTATTAATAACGGAGTAATGTAATCTGGGCTAAAAATGACTCAACGGATAGTCTCTGCCGAAATATCAACTCTGACCCCTCTCATAAGTGTATAAACATGTAAGACCGCATAAATTTCCCTAGTCGTTAGAGCTTCTAAAGCATACAAAGAAAGGCTTAACACTTAGAAAATTTGGCCAAGTGTTGGAACTTTTCCATTTCCCTAAACTTTTAAAACTTTGACAAATTATTTCATGACCTTTCCGACCTCCGATTTTTTATTTTCAAGTTGCGTTGCAATGGGGAAAGGTCATAGAACATTCTAGGTAAGTTTCAGAATTTTTTGGATAGCATAAGGGCACATTTGGATTTTAGAAACAGTAGCTCAGGGCAATCTCAAGGCGTCGCCCAACTTTCAGCACTGCAAAAGCCAAGGCGCCGCCCTGGTCTTAGAACCGCTATAGCAAGGTGCCTCCCTGGTTATAGTAGTGCTCAAGCCAAGGCGTCGCCCAGGAAATAGGCTTAGGCCAAAATCTTGCACTTCACCTCCATTTCTTGAGGGGCAAAATTGTCAATTTTCAACCCCTTTATATATCTTTTAACACGAGATTCAGCCACTATTAACCAAAAATTATATTGTTTTTCACAATTTTCTTTAAGAACAAGACCTAGGGTTCATAGTTTAAGACCCAAATCATCAAGGTTCCTCTGTTAACCTTTCAAGAATCATAAAAAAAGGTATGCAGATGTTCATTCTTAGGTCCCTTCTGCCCAAGAAGTTAAAGAATCCTTTTTTTCTAAATTCAAGATTATTGATTTATGTGTTTTCCATGATTTATGTGAATTGAGATTGAAGTTCATGTGGTTTTTGAGTTTCAAATAATGTTAAGATTATAAAGTTGCAAGCTTTGACCCTATTATGTAGTAATTATGTGATGTTCATGTTAAATCCCCTTCAAGTTGTATGTTGATTGATTGTTCATGATAATTAGGTGTAGAAATTGTGATATGACCAAAGCATACTCCCCATATATTTGATAAAATTCTTGTGTGAAGGAAATAGGGCTATTATAGCATGTTGACTAGAAACCCCCAATTTGGTATAAACCATGCATTCCAAGTATTTGTTGAAAAGCTTTAGAGAATGAATTGTTGCATGTTAGCATGAAATCCTCAATAATGTACACTTGAATGTATGTTAGGTGTCTAATGCAAGATCTTGTGGGATCATTTATGATATGTTGGCGTGCATTCCTTAAGTAAATACATATTAGTATTTCCAAGTGCTTGAAGAGCTATCTTTTTGAGAGAATGGTGAATCTATTGCTATGATGTTAATGTTAGTCATGAATTCAAGAAGTCATGTCTTATGAGTTTCATTCTATCGAGTCCTGGGGGTAATTGTACCCAAAAAATATAGTTGTGTGCCTAGATCCGAGCCAGTCTCAAAAAAATCTCAGTAATACAGGTATCATTAGTATTCTAGTTTCAATTTAGTACTCAGCTCATAATTTAGTAGTATTCAAGAATTCAGTTTCATACTCCAGTAGCATTCAAGTAATCCATTCATAACTTAGTATCATTTAGATAGATATTATATTCCAAGTAGTATTCCATCAGATAACGGAACCAAGTGAACTCATTCAGATCAGTCTACTAATATAAACAATAATAGATTTTAGATCAGTATAAATTCAGTTAAGAATCAGTTCAGATTCTTTTAGTTGGGAGTAGAAACTAGCACTGAGAATGTGCAGGGATGACGAATTCTCCTTTAGAGAGGCAGAGTCAATAGTAGCAATTTCTGTACTCCAAAACTGTGTAGCCAGCATAGGACCAGGAGTCACCCATTAGATTAACGCTTGACTTGACTGTTATATTTCCTTAGGATTGACTTCCTATTCAGGGTCACCCTTTAGAGAGGCTTGACCATAGCAGAGGCCCTTACCCATGGAGCGGTATTGACACCCTTCCAGCTAGGGTTATAGGTTGGACCCCACTAGATTATATTTGGGGCATGTCAGTTAAGTGAGAACTCCCACAGTTATAGTTTCAGTATCAATCTTCAGAATAGGATTTAGAAATTAGGACTTTCAGATGCAGTCACCCATCTCAGTAAGGAAGTTAGATAGTTCCATAGATTTAGGGACCACCTATTAGATAGGTATGGTCTTTCATAAAGTTAATCAGTATCAGTACTAACAGATCTAGAGATCACCCATTAGATAGGCCTGATCTCAAACTCAGTCCATCATTACTATTATTAAAAGATTCAGAGATCTTCTGCTAGATAGGTCCGATCTCAAATATAATCATTACTTATCATTGGTAGCAGATTCAGCTATTATCCATTAGAGAGGTTTGATCTCAAATTTAGTCAGTCGATAGTAGCAAGCTCAGAAATTAGTCATTGAAATGAGTAGATTCAGTTATTCAATATTCTAGAGTTCGTATGCAGTGTTACTACGATTCCAATTTTGGTTTGTGCATTTACGCATGTATCCTCATTCAGTACTCTCATGTCATTCAGTTAAGTTATGTTCATGCATAAGCCTTTCACTTAGCCTTATGTCATCTTGCATACTTATTACATTCCTACGTACTGATGCATTTGCGCTATGGTGTTTTACTTTGTTCCGTAGGTTCAAAAGCACGAGCCCCAGAGCACCCTTAGCAGTCTAGGCTCTATCAGTAACAGTAGACGTAGAAGTAAGTCCTCATTATCTGAGGATTCTCCTTATTTCAGTACGTCATTAGATTCAGTTTATTTTTTAGTAGACAGAATTAGTTGGGGACCTATCGCATCAACTCCATAGTTTAGATAGTTAGAGGCTTTTCAGATAGATGTATTAGTATTCAATTTTTAGTTTTGAGTATTTTAGATGTTTTGAACCTTATGGCAAGTTTTTGCCAGCTTTCCACATTTATTATACTATATTATGTAGTGCTTAGGTACATATATCAACAAAGGGTTAGCTTATGGTCCTTTGGGGTCATGAGCACCGTGTGGCAGTTCAATTCCAGAAAATTAGGTCGTTACAAACTTGGTATCAGAGCCTAAGGTTCAATAGTGTCCTAGGAGTTTGAAAAACCGCATCTAGTAGAGTCTTGTGCATGGGTGTATTGCATGCCACATTTGTGTACAAGAGGCTATAAGATGTTTTAGGAACAGTTTCCCTTCTTTTAGTATTCATGTAACACCAGTGAGAAAGAGATCAATTTGAACTCTCAGTCTAATCCTTGTTCCTCTTCTGTTTGTAGAACATGCCTCTAAGAAGAGAACAGGGAATCAGTTAGCCCCTCAGCCTGTAGAACTTTTGAATGAGAGTGTGTCATATACAAAGTTCTGGGCAGCTTTTCAGGCGCTAGCCAAAGATGTGACCACTAATGTTCAAGGAAATCATCAGGCTGCAACCCCACCTCAGCAAGATGGGGATTTAACTGCAGCCAGGATTAGAAATTTCATAAGAATGAACCCGCCAGAATTCTTTAGGTCAGTAGCAGGTGAGGACCCACATCTTTATCTTGAAGAGGTTAAAAAGATCACCTAAATCATGTATGTGTCTGAGAAAAAGAGTGTAGAGTTAGCGTCCTATAGGCTAAAGAATATTGCTCATGATTGTGTAGTGATGTGGAAGAAGAGTAGAGGGGAGGATGTAGTTCCCATGACTTGGAAAGTATTTAAGGATGCCTTCTTAGATAAGTTTATCCAGCTAGAGATGAGAGAAGCTAAGGTAGAAGAGTTTATGAACCTAATACAAGTCTCCATGACTGTGAATGAGTATTGTCTTAAGTTCAACCAGTTAGCTAAGTATGCTCCTGACTTGATAGCTGACCCTAGAGCGAGTATGAGTAAGTTTGTGACTGGTGTGTCTGGGTTGTTATTGAAGAAGTGTAGAACCTCTATGATCAATAAAAACATGGATATTTCTAGGTTAATAATGCATGCCCAACAGATAAAAGCAGATATATCTAAGGAGAGGGAGAGATCTAATAAGAGATTCAGAACAAGTAGTTTTAGCTTTTCTCAAGCTGGGTCATAGGATGGAAATCGTACTCACCATAGTCAGAAGACTTCAGCCCCAGCTCCATTCTCAGATAGTGTGCCTGCACCAAACTTCAGAGATATTAGTCATGATGGGGCGCCAGGCTCCAAAGCCCAGAGTAGTGTTAGAAGTGAGCAATTATCAGGTATATTTTGGATGCGGTAAGCTAGGTCACCGATTTTGGGAGTGTAGAGTGTTAGCTTAGAAAGGTAGAGATTTACGTCAGCTGGGTGCCACTCCTAGTACCACTAGTGGTCAGCGTCAGAACCGACTCTATTCACTTCAGACTCTCCATGATCCGAAAAGTTTCCCTGACATAGATTTAGGTATGTGTGAGTCTTTTATATTTATGATATGTATTAGTTTTAGACTCTCAAGGTTCAGTTATAGTCTAGTTCATAGATGCCCTGTGCATCGCCCCAGTATTTCAGTGAGGTAAGTATTCTTAGTGGGACATATTGTCCCAAGGGGGAGATACTCCATGACTCTCTGAAGTTATCAATTCCTTAAATTCATTTAATTTCATGCTCATATTCCCATTTTAAGCTTTGCATCAATAATCATTGCATTGACAGTCAGGCATTCAGAGTCAGTTCAGTCAGACATTCATGCATTAGCTAAGCATGGTTAGTAGAAAAGTTCAGTTTATTAGTGTATTCAGTCATGCATTCATGAAAGTAACTCAGTCAAGTACCTATGCATAAGATATGCATGTTCATTATTAGAATTCAGCTTATTAATAATTTCAGTTAGGTATTTTATGCATCAGCTATGCATATTCAGTAGAAGATTTTAGTATGTCAGTAATTCCAGTCATATAGTCATGTTTCAGTTGTTCGCGTCCCTTAAGTAAGTTTAGTCTATCAGAAATATCAGTTTAGTCAGCCATATTTGAGGACGAATGTTCCCAAGGGAGAGATAATGTAAGACCCCTTAAATTTCCCTAGTCATTAGAGATTCTAAAGAATGTAAAGAAAGGCTTAACATTTAGAAAATTTGGCTAGGGGTTGGAACTTTTCCATTTCCCTAAACCTTCAAAACTTTGACAAATTATTTTGTGACCTTCCTGACCTTAGATTTTGTATTGTCAAGTTACATTGCGATGGGGCAAGGTCATATTACATTCTTGGTGAGTTTCAAATTTTTTTGGACAACATAAGGGCACGTTTGGATTTCAAAAATAGTAACTCAGGGTGATCTTAAGGTGTCGCCTAGCTTTCAGCACTGCACAAGCCAATGCGCCACCCTAGTATTAGAACCGCTATAGAAAGGAGACGCCCTGGTTATAGCAGTGCTCAAGCCAAGGCGTCGCCCAGGCAATAGCCTTGGGCCAAAATCCTGCACTTTACCTCCATGCCTTGAGGGGTAAAATTGTCAATTGCCAACCTCTTTATATATACTTTAACATGAGATTCAGCCACTATTAACCTAAAATTATATTTTTTCTCCTAATTTTCTTCAAGAACAAGACCTAGGGTTCATAGTTCAAAACCCAAATCATCAAGTTTCCTCTGTTAACTTTTCAAGAATCATAAAATAAGGTATGCAGATGTTCATTCTTAGGTCCCTTCTACCCAAGAAGTTCAAGAATCCTTTTTTTCTAAATTCAAGATTATAAATTTATGTGTTTTCCATGATTTATGTGAATTGAGATTGAAGTTCATATGGTTGTTGAGTTTTAAATCATGTTAAGATTATAAAGTTGCAAGCTTTGACCCTATTATGTAGTAATTCTGTGATGCTCATGATAAATTCCTTTCAAGTTGTATGTTGATTGATTGTTCATGAGAATTAGGTGTAGAAATTGTGATATGACCAAAGCATGCTCCCTATATGTTTGATAAAATTCTTGTGTGAAGGAAATAGGGTATTATATCATGTTGACTAGAAACACCCAGTTTGGTATAAGCCATGCATGTCAAGTATTTTTTGAAAAACTTTAGAGAATGAATTATTGCATGTTAGCATGAAATCCTTAATTATGTACACTTGAATGTATGTTATGTGTCTAATACAAGATCTTGTGGGATCATTTATGATATGTTGGTGTGCATTCCCTAAGCAAATACTTATTAGTATTTCCAAGTTCTTGAAGAGATGTATTTTTGAGTGTATGGTGAATCTATTGCTATCATGTTGATGTTGGTCATGAATTCAAGAAGTCATGTCTTGTCAGTTTCCTTCTATTGAGTCCTGGGGGTGCCTGTACCCAAAAAATATAGCTGTGTTCATAGTGCCAAGTCAGTCTTAAGAAAATCTCAGTAATACTGGTATTATTAGTATTCCAGTTTAAGTTTAGTACTCAGCTCATATCTTAGTAGTATTCAAGAATTCTATTTCAAACCTCAGTAGAATTCAAGTAATCCATTCAGAACTTAGTATCATTCAGACAGAGAGTAGATTCCAAGTAGTATTCTGTCAGATAACGAAACCAAGTGAACTCAATCAGATTAGTCTAGTAATACGAATAATGATAGATTTCAGCTCAGTATAAATTTAGTTAAGAATGAGTTTCGAGTCTTTCAGTTGGGAGAAATAACTAGCACCGAGCGAGTGCAGGGATGACGACTTCCCCTTTAGAGAGACAGAGTTGTTAGTAGTAATTGCTATACTCCAGAACTGCGTAGCCAGCGCAGGACTAGGAGTCACCCGTTAGATTAAGGCTTGACTTGACTATTATACTGCCTTAGGCTTGACTTCCTATTTAGGGTCACCTTTTAGAGAGGCTTGACCATAGAAGAGGTCTTTACCCATGGCACGGTATTGATACCCTTCCAGCTGGGGTTACAGGTTGGACCTTACCAGATCAGATTCAAGGCATGTTGGTTTAGTGAGAACTCCCACAGTTGCAGTTTTAGTATCAGTCTTTAGAATAGAATTTAGAAATCAGGACTGTCAGATATAGTCACCCATCTTAGTAAGAAAGTCAGATAGTTCCATAGATTCAGGGACCACCTGCTAGATAGGTAAGGTCTTCCATAAAGTTAATCAGTATCAGTACTAATAAATATAAAGATCACCTATTAGATAGGCCTGATCTCAAACTCCGTCCATCATTACTATTATTAAAAGATTCAGAGATATTCTGCTAGATAGGTCTGATCTCAAATATAATCATTCCTTATTGTTGGTAGTAGATTCAGTGATTATCCGTTAGACAGGTTTGATCTCAGATTTAGTCATTCGATAGTATCAAGCTCAAAACTCAGTCATTGATATGAGTAGATTCAGTTATTTTGTATTCATGAGTTTGTATCCAGTGTTACTACGATTCTAGTTTTGGTTTGTGCATTCATGCATGTATCCTTATTCAGTACTCTCATTTCATTAAGTTATGTTCATTCATAAGCCTTGCACTTAGCCTTACCTCATATTTCATACTAGTACATTCCCACGTACTGATGCATTTGCACTATAGTGTTTTACTTTACGCCATAGGTTCAGAAACACGAGCCCCAGATCACCCTTAGTAGTTTAGGCTCAGTCAGCAGCAATAGACGTAGCAGTGAGTCCTTATTTCATTATTTCAATAGATTTAGTTTATTTTTCAGTAGATGGAGTTAGTGAGGAACCGGTCCCATCAACTCCATAGTTTAGACAGTTAGAGGCTTTTCAGACAGATGTATTAGTATTCAGTTTTTGGTTTTGAGTATTTTAGACGTTTTAAACCTTACGGAAAGTTCTTGCCATCTTTCTGTATTTTTTATATTATATTATGCAGTGCTCAGGTACAGATATTAGCAAAGGGTTTTCTTATGGTCCTTCAGGGTCATGAGCATCGTGTGGCATCCCGATTCCAGAAAATTAGGTCGTTACAGATCAAGATATGGCTGCTTCATGTGCCTCATCGGTCCTGGAAATCTATACATGGGAATCTCTATTGTTACTCGGTATGATTCATAAAACTCATGCACTATAGCCAAGCTATAAGTACCAAATGGTTGAGTCATCCACTCTAACTGATATTGATCAAATACAGCTCTTAACTATAGTACTCTCCTCAGTCCCGCTAGATCAATCTAATGCTTTACATAAATAAGCCTGTTAGTCCTACAAGTATCTGAGAGACGACTATCTATATCATAAACCTCATATATATACTTTACATACCAACTCAAAGGTACCTCTGCGACATGTGTAGATGTAGGACTTTACTTCTATTATACTGATACGTGGTAGGAATACTGCTCTATACCCTTCTCAGTTTGGGGTACATCTGACTGTTGTACATATGTTATGGTACCCTTCTCAGATTGGGGTACCCTTGATGACTTCTCCTACTTAGCAGCCTTAAATGAATCCTGGGACCCCTCATCATACTGGGGTCTTAAGTAGCAACTTATAGAGTTGATTTAGGATCTGTCTTCTCATAATCATCATCATCATCATCATTAAGTAGGGGAGTGTGTGTGTGGGGGGGGGGGTGACATCCATGATAACTTCATCCTTGGCTAGTTTGCATCTGTCTCAATAGCCTGGCGCATCTATCCTCTAGTAACTTTGTGTGTTACCCTAGTTGCGGACTTTCTACTCTGCTGAATCGGGTACTCCTCCACTGAACCACTAGGCTTGGTGTACTCGTCCCATCTACATGTGGTATCAACCTTCTTTACCTTATCCTTTGGTACCATGTGTTCCTGAATAACTAGTCCTTAGTTTCCAACAAGAATGAGGGATAGCAAAAGTTGAAGAAAAACTCAAAGTTCAAAAAGTTTGAATTTTTTCTCAATTTTCACACCCCTGTGACCTATTTGAAATCCCAACATGTCCTATATGTTCACACCTATATAAAATCATGAATTTCAAAGAAAACAAACATTCAAAACTTGTAGTATTACTCTACTTGTTCAAGTTCAACTTCCAATTTGGGGCCTAACTTTACATTTTAAGTCAAAATAAGGCCCTACATTAAGATTTAAGGCTACTTCAAGGCTCCTACATACAAGCATGATAGATTTTATATATTTTGCAATGGAATACACATATTAACTTGTTTAAACATTAAATAGATCAATAAATAACCATTAGAAGCTGAGAAAGTTACCTCTTTTATGAGGAACCGAAAGTGAATAATCAAGAGGTCAAGCAAAACCGAAATTGGAACTTGTTTTTAGTGTGTTGGGACAAGTTGGTATCTCATACAAGTGTCAATTTAGCCTTTACTCAATTGTGGGGTTAGTTTTTGTTTTAAGAGGAAGTTTGAATTCAAATAGAAATGTGAAGTTTTGACGATTTGAATGAGTTAGGATGAGGCTAAGGATGTTTAAATATAGGTGGGGTTATTTTAGGTCATATACGTGTTGGTAGGCCTTTTAATTAAAATTTGGGCCCACAACTAACCTATCCACGACACTTATTTGCGCCTTCCAATTGCGGCTAGGCATGGGGAACAAGTGCCACCTGCGCCCAACAGGTGCAGGGCGCAAAAGCAGGGCAAAAAATTTTGGCCCACTTTGTTGCAGTTCAGACTTGGTTTTTCGATATATTTTAGCTACTTATGTTCTCATAACCTAAGTTTTAGGTCCCAAAGGTATGATTAGATTCTAAAGTCCATAATATTTCATTCTCATCCTTAAAATTTTGACTTTTCAATTAATTACTCAATATATCATGTTGGACTTGTGACCGTGATGGGTTGATCACACTGTCCCCTTACTTGGAAATCGATAAATGTAGAAATTTTTACCATATTTCAGGTAAGTCCAAGATCTAACAACTTACAAAAAAAAGAAAAACAACAAAAATATGAACACTAAAAATAGCGGATTGCCTCCTACTCAACCCTTGATTTAACATTGCGATAGGATGTGGCTATGTTAGTTACTCAGGCTTTACCAACAAGCCCATGGGTAGCCTCCCATGCGACGCTTGACTTAACATCACAACACGATGTGGGTGTGTTGATTACTTAGAATTTATCAAGATATCCATAAGATTATCCTCCAGATTCATCGATATAATCAATCACTCCTCATGTCGGTTGGCTACTTCATCGACCTTTAGATGTTAAATGTAGTCTACTTACTGTTAACTCTAAATTTTATCTCTTTTTTCTCCATATAAACCATAGATCTACTTGTGTCCATAAAAGTTCTTCCCAATATGATGGGTATCTTGGTGTCAACCTCATAGTCCAAGATGACAAAGTCAGATAAAAAGATGAATTTATACACTCTTACAATCACATCAAATGTGATTCTCACAGGCTTCTTCACTGTGCGGTTAGCCATCAACAGCCACATTGAAGTTGGCTCTGGAGGGTTCAAGCCCAATTAATTGAATACAGCCAGTAGCATCAAATTAATGTTGGCTCCTAAGTCACATAAGGCTCTAGAAAATTAGGATGACCCAATAGTGCATAGTATAGTGTATGCTCTAGGATCACTCTTTTTCTATGCCAAATACCTAGTAGTGAATGCACTGCAGTGGTGCATACTATAAACATCCTTAATTATTGCTCCTTTCTTCCATGTGACCACTTGTTTCATGAACCAGGTGCATCCAGGCATTTTCTCCAATGCCTCAAGAAGAGGTATGTTCAAGCTCAATTTTTTCAGCATATCAATAAATCTCTTGAACTTACCTTCCTATTTCTTATCCTTCAATCTCTAAATAAAAGGTGGTGGTGTTCTTGGAATTTATTTTACTTTTGGCTCAATGATTGGACCCTTACCTTTGTCCTCAGCAACATTACTATTATCACTTGTTATCTTACCAAACTCAACAACAGGTGTCTCATTATCAGTAGATCCTACAAAAGGTAGTGAGGATCCATAATAGTCATACCACTCCTTGTGGTGATAGCAAGTATATGACCATCAGTTTTTATATTTTCCATAGTGTTGCTCGGCAAGGTACCTGGCTTCCTCTGGTTCATAATTGCCGACGTCTGCCCAAACTGCTACTCCAACTTCTTGATAGTAGTGGCATGTGACTCAACCTTATGGGTCAACCTTAATCTCTTTAGGGATGATATCCTAATTTTCTTGACCCTTAACCAGCTTAGCTAGCATCTCTTCTATTCTAGATTCTACATCTTGTCTTTCAAGTGGAATGTACTAATATCCCTTCTCTCTATAGTCATCCTTCTTTCTCCAGTCACTATCTCGCTCTCTACTATGGTCTTTAATCTGTCATAATAGTTTCGACCCTAATTTTTTTGCCCTTTGGCTCAAAAACTTATTATTTGATGATCCAGATAATTTGTTTCCTCCTCTAATTTTGACTAGTAAGCTTTGGAAATGACCCCTGTGTTGCTAATTTATTCACTTTCTCAAAGGCCGCTGCTGCTAACTGTTTTACTAGCACCCCCAGATTGGTTCTTAGCAGTGCAATCTCTTGCACTACCAAATCATCAACTACTTTCTAGTTATAAGAGGCACTAACAACATATGTGTTAGATCCCTCTCAGTCTCACGAGTTTTCCACCTTAAGTTAGTGAGTGAGATTTGATCTAACATATCTGAAGCTACCTCCTAGAATAGTCTCATAAACGATCTTTCAGATAAGGTGTCTTCCATGGATCTAGAGTTGATGGTTAGGATTTATAGAATATCTCCGATAAGCTTGGCCCTAACAATCGATGATTGGGCACCATACTCGGCTTCTTCTTAAATCTGAATCATGTCCCATACATATATTCTGACTATAGTTGTCTAAAATTATAGATCCTGTCCTTAAGCTATAACATTTTTTATGAAGGAAAGAACTGGTTTAATAATTTCCTGTGAAATTCATTCCACGTAGTGATAGAGCCTCTTAGCAGTTCCCCTACCATAAAGATGTTTCTCCTATAAGTGAGGAGGGGAACAACCTCAGTCTAAGTGCTTTTTGATTCACCCCTGGAATGGTATATCAGCTGCAGATCCCAAGGAAATTAGAAATGTGCATATGTGCATCATCTACAGGCAAACCTACAAATACACCCTTTAGATTTAGGAGTTGGATCATTACGCTCATGATGTCAAACTTGATGCCTGGCGGTAAAACAGGAGGAATAATTGATCCAATCTCTATTGGCTCAATGTATCCTAGATCTTCTTCATCATATATATATGGTTGCACAGATTTATATGCTAGGATTACTTGAACACGGGCACCTCTAGCTCTTTTCTATTTCCATCGAGTATTGCTTGTCTTTACTCAGTTAGCTCTGCCTTCCTAGCTACCCTCTATGCTTATTCTATTGCCCTTCTCTCATTTTTAGCTTGACCTAAGAGCTCACCAGTCTGTAGATCAATTATATCTTGTACTTCTTTGAGAGAGGGGAGGTACAACATCACAAACACCTTCAGGCAGATCATCACTTTTCTTCTCTGATATCCTACTAGGTGTTTGTAGGATCCTCTCTGGATTCATATTCAGTGGGAGTAAGGGATTGTCTCTACTCAGTGTTCTAGGCATACACCGACGTATGCCTAACTAAGAACAAAAACAAAAAAACCTGAAAACTGTACCAACTTCAAATCACAAATAAATACTATATTTCCCGACAACGGTGCCAAAATTTGATGAAGTCCAAGATAAACCTCCTCTCAGAAGATGATATGGTTGACTTCAAATATATTAACCCAATGAAGGTTGGGGGAAAATCCTAAAGGAATATGTGGAATTGTGGCTCTTAGCAGTTGTAGTCAACGGGTAGAACTGATAAAGTAAATGGGGGAATTTGTTTAGTAATATTGAACTACTAGTAAATATTAACTTCGATTGTAATCAGTCATAGGTGAACACTAGGATTGTGTTTTCCATGGCTTCTAAACTCTGTAGGCTTATCGTTCTTAGTTGAACCAACCCGATACCTTGCATGTAGAATTTATAAGTTAAGTACCTTCTACTATTTTTTGGACGAGCAAAAGAATTTCACCTTTTACCTTTTAAGTCTCAAGACGTCGCGTTACTAACCCTTCTCTTGATCCCAGTAAATTATTAAATTTTGAGTCTCTAATTAGTAGATGAAATCAAACCATCTTATTAAGATAAAACCTAGAAGCGTGGATCGATAGTTAAACACCAAATTACTATTGTCTTTAGCTTTTCCTGGTCACTACTCCTCTTTTTGAGTAAGTAGCAATATCTAGGCAGGATCCTAACGTTCGCACCTATTAATAAAACTATTATAGTAAAGATAAAGTAATACATGAATGGGTATTGGTTAAGAACAACAATATCACTTCCCCTACTTCATCAATCTGCTAGGGTTTCCACAACCCTAGCTATGGGTTTTAGCTACTCATGCTTATGTAGTAATCAATAACATTCATGATTGAAAGCATAGATGAAATCACAGTAATAAGACGTAGAAAAATCACAACCATAAATAAATTAATTGACTGAAGTCTATACAAGAGAATCCCAAGATAAAAAATAAATCTAGGAATCAAAATATATTTATGAATATCAAAAGTGCGTAACTCCTACTATAAAACACAGAAAGGGTATTCATAGTATATCAGGAAACCCTAAAATCAAAGCGTGAATGAAATAGAAGAAAATGGGGTTATTTTCCACTTAAGGTCCCTACTTGCACCCTGACCCTAGGCGCAGGTAACATTTGTGGCCTGCAGGGTGGGCGTAAGTACCGGATGCAAGTGCCAGGACCGAAAATCTTACAGGTCAGCTCTCGGGATTCTAGACTTCTAGCACTTGCTTTTCCCACATGCGGCCCATATGAACTACGTTTGGTCCACATGTTGACTTAGCAAGTGTCGGGAATAATCTTTTAAGCTCTTCTTCAATTTCCAAACATGCTTTGATCACGAACAAGTTGGAAAGTGTTCCAAACATCCATAATTGCTCCAATAAGTATCTAAAAACACTTTTTCCTCTTTTTCATGAACTTAGCATCTAAAATATGATTTCCTATAAAACATACCCAAAACGAATCATATCTAACAATACAACCTCAAAAACTTGCATATTTACCTTGTTTTAAGAATCAAAAGTGTTATATTTCTATAGCACATCATTATCTTGTAACTAGGATTAAAGTTTTTGTAGTGATAAAAACCCTACCCAGTTGGGAAGGACAATTGTTATAATTTTCCAAGTGGATTTTGTTGAATTTGAAGTTGGATTTTGAATTGTCCTTGTTGGCACCTTTAATGGAAGCTTTGAATCTTATTTGGGTATATTCTTTATCTCAATATTCATGAGTAGCTAAATTCATACTTGAGGTTATGTTTGAAAGGGGTGCAATTGCTTGTGGGTGTTGATTACTAATTTCAATTCTTAGTTTATATTGATGGGTTTCACAAATGCTTGGTTATTGAATTGAAAGTTGTGGGTGAAAGCCCCAATTTACCTAGACCCATATCATCCTTGAAAGAGGGATTTGGATACCTCTTTAGAACCCACATCATCCTTTAAAGATGGATATGGGTGATAGACATTTGTGAACAATAAAATAGATCTTAGCTTATCCCTTTGCATTATCTTAGAAAAAGGGGTGGATTGTGAAATTGTTAAGTCTTGGGCATCATCCTAAAAATAAGGATGCCTTACTTGAGATTTTAGGTTGATTTATTTGCCATACCCATTAGGTATTTGAAAGAATCCATGGGTGACATTTTGGTGTTTTGTTGAAAGACTAACACGAAAACCCCTAACCTAGACTATCCACATCATTATTAACTAAGATTGGAATTTTATTTTCATGCTTCCACACTAAATTGCCCCTAGGAAAACATAGCCCCGAGATTTGTTCTCATTTGGTTAATTGAACTTATTTTCTACCTTTGATATAGTGTAATTGTTTCAAGTTATTTAACAAGTTTGATTTATAATCCTCCATTTACATTATGCATGGTTTTTCTAACACACTAAGGGTCAACTTTTAGTTAACTCTCGACATCCTTAAGTAGTGAAAATGAATTGCCACTCCTCGAGGATTCTACATCACTCATTTTGGGTTATTATATTTGATAATGATTGCCTTTCCCATAAATCATAGAGTAAGTTGAGCGTGATCAAAATGACGCCATTGTGTGTATTATCAACGGTCTCTACATAAGGCGGCAAGATGATATCTTAAGCAGTTACATAACCAAGACCCTTGACACAAATAGACCCGTTAGAAGTTCCATATAGATTACTTCTCAATACAATTTCTTTCAAATTCATTAAAATTTCATGTGCTGACTATTGAATGCCTGTTATGGTAGAATATTCATGTGGGACTTTCTCATAATTTAAATGTGTAATACATGTTCCTTCTATTTCTCCAAATAAAGATCTTTGCATCACAATGCCTATTGTGTCGTCTTGGCCTTTCATAAGTGGAGACAAAATAAAGCATCCATAATAAAGGCGTTTACTATCTATTCTTCATTTAACACACTTCCACTATAGTGTCCAAGTAGAAACTGTTACTTTCTCTCAAACCATAGTACTATTATTTGATTAGATCATCGAATCTTTTATTTCTCTTGATATTTCTTCAATGTTCAGTTCTATATACGTCTTTTTCGGAGGTCTACATCCATTATGTGGCATAGGAGTTACATCCGGTATGAAATTTAATAGTATACCACTTTGATGAATATCTCATAATTTTGCATCTCTTTCGAGACCAGGACCATTTATCACGACTTCTGGTTGTTGCATACCTTGATCAACTACGGTACGGATAGCATTTGCTATTGCAGTTTGAGCAGCAAATGGTTTTCCTCTTCTTGTTCCTTTGAATCTAGAAGTACCACCGAAGGACCAGGAAACTACTTGACCCCGTACATCTATAACAATGACAATGGTATTATTGAAACTTGCTTGAACATGAATAACTCCCTTTGGTATTCTACGTGCACCCTTACATGATCCAATACATCTATTCCTACATAAAATAATTTTTGGTATAGCTTTTGTCATATTTTATCATCTCATATATATGAGTCAAAGATATATGGACATATCCATTTCATATCAAAATAGATTCTTTATTTATACATCAGCTCTTTTGGCAAGTCTAATTATCCCTGTCTTTGTTTATGTCTCATGTTGGAACAAATTACTATAATTTGTCTCCACTTACGGATTAGTCAATCCATCCCAGTGGTTACGAGTCTAGCATATGACTCATATCCCGAAATTACGAGTCATTATGAAGACTCGAAGCCTGATCAATAAAGGATCCAAGAATCAAGCCTCATGTTTTAGGGTTTTTATTAATGACTTAAACATATATTAAGACCCGAAATAGCTCCTATCTTATAGACAAGTCAAAACATCCCTTAGAGATTAAATTCTTAGGATGTATATAACTATAGTAATCTTAAAGTGAGCATAATTTCTGTTCTACTAAGAAGTTATGAGCTCAAGACCTACTAATAGATAGATATTTGAATTATCGATACCAATTTTACCTTAATTCAATATCGGGCTGAAACGTTATGGCAAAATTACTGAAGCACTGTCAAAGCTGCTAGTAGTTATGAATCACTAATGATAACTCATAGAAGACCCTACGAGTTTTCAGGATGAGTCGGCACCATGGCATTATTGGGTTCAATTGGTGTGAATGAAAAATAGAGAGAAAGTCTTGGACGGAAAGTGTACTTACTTAAGGGAAGTATACTTCTCCCACATTGATGGAAGAAAGAAACTTTCATGTGTTCTTATTAAGAAACACCACTCTTAGGGGATAGTGAGGCAATAACCAAGAGGTACCTCACATCACTCACTCGGCTCAGCTTGGCTTCAGATTTGGCTTTGGATTTGTCCAATGAACGATCAATAAGATTAATTTTTAGACAAAGTTTATTTGAAACTTGGAAAAACAAGTGGAATTTATCAATATAAAAAATCCAAATAAAAAATGAAAAATATTTTTTCTCCATAAAATGCCATGTAGATCCATGCAAAAATGCAGAAACATTACTTAAAAGAGATGTAACCCTTCAAGGAAATGACACACTATTTCAAAAAAGGGGTAACTGTTTGGTCGGATGTGACTATTCAGAAAAGACACACTATTTTGGAAAGGACAGACATGACTGTTTTGAAGTGATACACCTTTCAGATAAACCATTTCTTCATTTTTGAAGAGGCACTTAATGGCTATAAATACCAGCATTTTTTCACAGGCATACACAAAAAATTAAAGATTGAAAAACACTCTTCTACTTTTAAAATATCTTTATGATCATCTACCGATTAGTGTGTTCGAAGAATCTGAATGTTTGAGGCACCACCACATTCATGTTTTGAGCCATTTTATCCTGAGAGGAAAAATTCTGCAACCTCGGGTACTTGAGGGGAATTATTTTCTCAAGGACACTTTGTGTAATCGGAGGACTTGGTTCTATTTCTTTTTCATCTTAGTTCTTAAAATAACTTACTTCTTTGATAGTTCTTGTATAAATTGTGTTGAAGGTGTTAAAAATTCATAGGTTTTCTTGATATAATCTTGAACTTGTATTGAAGTGTTTGCATAAAACATACAGATTGTGTACCCGAAACAATAATCTTAAGGAATTAATCTTTTTGTAATTTGTATTGTTTGGTTTTTGGAGATTAAATCTTTGTGCTTTATAATTTGTTTGAACTCAACAAGTGATGTGAAGAAGTAAAAACTTCATCACAATTTAAAGGTCATTCAGTTAGCTATTGGAAGAGAAAAAAAACATTATCGTTAAATTGGAAACAAATAGTGTTTAAAGTTGATTCAAACTTGTAATTAGTATTTTGATATATTAAAGTTGACCATGTTTATGTGAATTAAAATATGACTAATGATGGTCATGTAACTGATGGTGGGACAAGTGTAGCAGCAACGGATATTGCTACAACCAATTGCACAACTGTGCCACTCGCTATGGCACTAGCGGAAAAGCCCAAAAAAATTTTTGGAATAGATTTTAAGAGGTGGCAACAGAAGATGTTCTTCTATCTGACAACATTGTATCTTCAAAGATTAATATCTGAAGATGCTCCATAATTGCCCGAAGAAACTTCAGACAATGAGTGGTTCGTTGTAATAGAGACATAGAAACATTCTGATTTCCCATGCAGAAATTATATCCTAAGTGGCCTCCAAGATGATTTATACAATGTTTACAACAAAATGAAGACATCACAAGAGTTTTGGAATATGCTGGAAAAGAAATATATGACTGAGGAAGTTGGAACTAAGAAGTTCTTTGTAACAAGATTCCTTGAATACAAAATGATTGAAAGTAAGACTATCGTATCCCAAGTACAGGAATTGCAAGTTATCAGCCTCGATCTCCTTCCTAAAGGTATGAATACAGTGAATACCTTATTTGAACATGTTAAAAATGTTATTAATGTTCACATAAACTTTAATGTAGGTTTGGTTGTGAATGAGGCCTTTCAAGTTGCTATAATAATAGAGAAGTTGCCACCTTTGTAGAAGGACTTCAAAAATTACTTAAAACACAAAAAGGAGGAGATGACAATTGAAGAACTCATTGCTAGGTTATGCATTGAGGAAGACAACAAAGCCGCAGAGAGGAGGTCGAAAGGAAATTCTGCAATGAGTATAGCTAACATTGTAGAAAATGATCCCAACAACTCGAAAAAGTTAAAGAAAGCTAGACAAAAAAGCAATAAACCTAAGAAGAAATTCAAGGGTAAGTGCTTTAATTATGGAAAGATTGGCCACAAGTCAATAGATTATCGGGCCCTAAAGAAAGACAAAAAGAAGGATCAAGCTAATATGGCTGAATCCAAGAATGAAATAGACGATCTATGTGCCATGCTTTCTGAATATAAACTGGAAGGAAGTCCAAGAGAATGGTGGATGGATTCGTGTTCCACCTGCCATATTTGTGCTAATAAAGAGTTATTTACTGCATTTGCTCCAAGTCAAGGCAAAGAGAAGATCTATATGGCAAACTCCGTAACTATAAAAGTTGAAGAGATGAGAAAAGTCTTCCTGAAAATAAGGTCAGGCAAAGTGTTGACTCTCAACAATGTCCTTTATGTACCAGAGTTAAGAAAGAACTTGATTTATGTATCATTTTTTGACACAAATGGATTCAAATGTGTATTTGTTTCAGGCAAGATCGTACTTAGTAAAGGGGAAGTGTACGTAGGAAAAGGCTACCGCACTAAGGTCCTATTTAAGATGAATGTAATGGTAGTTGAAACTAATAAAAGTTCTATTTCTTCGTACTTTATTGCGTCTAATGAATTATGGCATGAACAGTTAGGACCTATCAATTACAAAAGTTTGCAAAAAATGTTCAACTTAGAAGTTTTGCCAAACTTTGACTGCAACAAATCAAAATGCCAAACATGTGTGGAATCAAAGTATGCTATGCATCTGCATAAGTCTGTTGAAAAAAATTTCAATCCCTTTTACTTAATCAACAGTGACATTTATGATATGAATTCAACACCATCTAGTGGTGGAAAAAAGTATTTTATAACTTTTATTGACGATTGCATCAGGTACTGTTATGTATATTTGCTAAATAGTAAGGATTAAGTAATAGACGCATTTAGGATATATAAAAGAGAGATTGGAAGCCAGTTAGAGAAAATATCAAAATGATAAGAAGTGATAAGGGTGGAGGATATGAATCTCCATTTGTAGAAATATGTGTAGAGAATGGAATTGTCAAACAAACTATGGCACCCTATTTACCTCAATCTAATGGAATTATGAAAAGAAAAAATCAAACCTTAAAGGAAATGATGATTGCCTTATGTGTAAGTTCAGGTTTACTACAAAACTTGAGGGGGAAAACTATCCTTACAGCTAGTCGAATACTCAATAGAGTGCCCATAGTATGGCACAATTAATTCCATATGAAAAATGGAAAACAATGAAACCCAACTTTAAATATTTCAAAGGGTGGGGGTATCTAGCAAAATTCCATGTTCCTATGCCTAAAAGGATGAAGATAGGACCTAAGACAGTGGACTTTGTGTTCATAGGATATGCTAAAAGTAGTAAAGTATGTCAATTTTTGATTCATAAATCCGAACATCCAGATATCAATGAAAATGTAGTAATTGAATCAGATAATGTTTTGTTCTTTGAACAGATCTATCCGTATAAAACTAGACATGAACAATCTAGTGGAGGGTTTAAACGACCTCGAGATAAACCAAGCGAGGATGTACATAATGATGAGAATCCAAGACGTAGCACACGTCAAAGAGAGTCAACTTTATTTGGATTAGACTTTTTAACATTTCTCTTAGAAAATACGCATCAAACATTTCAAGAAGCAATGATATCTTAAGACTTATTCTTTTGGAAAGAGGCAGTCAATAGTAAGATTGATTCAATATTGAGCTACCATACTTATAAGTTGGTTGATCTTCATCAAGGAAATAAACCTTTAGGTTCTAAATGGATTTTCAAAAGGAAAATGAAAGCAGATGGTACTATTGACAAATACAAGGCAAGACTTATAGTAAAAGACTTCAGACAAAAGCCTTGATTATTTTGATACATACTCGCCTAAAACAAGGATAACGTTACTTCGTATGTTAATTGCCTTGGCATTGGTATATCATCTTGAAATACATCAAATGGATGTGAAAACAACATTCCTAAATAGAGAATTGGAGAAAGAAATGTACATGGAATAACTCGAGGGTTTTATGGTTCTTGGTAAAGAAAAAAAGATGTGCAAACTAGTTAAGTCATTTTATGGACTAAAACAAGAACCTAAAAAATGGCATGCAAAGTTTGAACAAACTATGTTGGAAAACGAGTTCAAGATAAATGAATGTGATAAATGTGTTTAAAGTAAAGAGACTCCAAATCACAAGGTCATTTTTTGTTTTTATGTGGATGATATGTTGATCATCAATAGAGACATTTTTGACATAAATGCCATGAAATGAATGCTTGAGATAAAGTTTAATATGAAAGACCTCGGAGTTGAGGCTGTGATCTTAGGAATAAGAATCCATAGAACTCCACAAGGGTTGGTATTATCATAATCTCATTACATTGAAAAGGTACTTGAAAATTTCAAGTATTTGAAATTTGGTATTTCCAAGACTCCATTATACGTGAGCTTCACACTTCAAAGGGGATGAATATAAACGTGACTCACAATTGTAATATGCAAGAGTGTTAGCATGTTTAATGTATATCATGAATTGTACATGGACAAACATAGCATGTGCTATTAGTAAATTGAGCTGGTACATGAGTAATCCCTATAAAACTCATTAGATGGCAATGAAAAGAGTTTTGGGTTATCTTAAATAAACTTAAGACTATGCTTTACATTATAATAAATATTCCATAATAATTGAAGGATATAGTGATGCAAATTGGATCATCGAATCGAAAAAGTAAAATTCATGAGTGGATATGTATTTACTATAAGTGAAGGTACAATCTCTTGAAAATCGTCCAAACAGACATGTATTGCTCTCTCTACAATGGAATCAAAATTTATCGCATTAGATAAAGCCGGTGAAGAAGCTGAATGGCTACAAAATTTCTTGGAAGATATTCCTTATTGGCCCAAACCATTGGCTGGAGCATGATGTATAATGATAAATGCCATCATATAAGACGTAGACATAATACTATTAGGGAACTACTCTGTAGTGGCATTATCACTATTGACTATGTGAAGTCAAAGGATAATATGTCAGATCTACTTACAAAAGGCCTATCTACAGAGGGAGTTGAGAGTCAATCGAAGTGAATGAGTTTATGCCCTAGGACAAGTTAGCATAATGGTAACTATACCTGGCAGACTGGAAATCGCAAGAGGTAGGTTCAAGGAGATCAAACAAAGTTGTGACTAATAGGTTTAATATTGTCAATATACCCGACTCATTCTCATGATATAAACAATGTTTAGTAAACAAGGATAAGGCTTATGGTGTGAAGCCTTTTAATGTTTATCTAAATTTGGCAGATTTGACCAAATAGTTTAATCTATAGGATTGAATGTTCAGAAATCACCTATCTGAGGGTGAAGTGGAAGCCGCTTTAAGGAGAATGTTAGTAAAGGCCTATTCTCTAAGCTTTAGTGAAACTAGGACGTGTTCATGGCTGAAACAAATAAAACCGTGAGAACCATAAACAGTAAAAGGATGGTTGTGTAGCATATGTTTTCTAGGTGTACATTAAATATTGATGGTTCAAAGATATCAAATCTACCGATTGACCAAGTACATCCGATGCATGTTCATTACAGAAAGTTCAAAGGGAAATCTACTTATCTAGATGCAATCAGTCTTTGCTTGCTGATCATATACTTGTCTGTGAAGTTTTATAAAGAGGAGTCATTCCCCATTCATGCGGGGATTGTTGGATTCAATTGGTGTGAATGAAAAATGGAGGAAAACTCTTGGAGGGAAAGTGTATACACTTAAGAAAAGTATATTTCTCCCACATTGGTGGGAGAAAACAACTTTTATGCATTATTATTGAGAAACATACCTTCAAGTAGATAGTTTGGAAAGAACCAAGAGGTTCCTTGCACCATCATCATCGTTGCTCACTTGGCTCGGCTCGGCTGGGCTCAACTTTGTCTTCGTCTTTAAATTCGGCTTTGGATTTGGATTTGTCAAATGATCGATCGTTGAGATTAAATTTTTTAGACAAAGTTTATTTGAAACCTGGAAAAACAAATGGAATTTATTAATCCTAAAAATCCAAAGAAAGAATGAAAAATATTTTTCTCCATAAAACGTCATGCATATGCATGCAAAAATGCAGAAATATTACTCGAAAGGGATATAACCCTTTGAGGAAATGACACACTGTTTTGAAAAAGGTGTGATTTTTTGGTTGGATGTGATTGTTAAGAAAAGACACATTATTTTAGAATTGATATACATGACTGTTCCGAAGTGGTAGCACTTGATGACTATAAATACCAGTATTTTTTTTCACAGGTATACAAAAAAAATTTAGGATTGAAAAACACAAAAAAAATTAGGATTGAAAAACACTTTCTACTTCTAAAAGCTCTTTGTGATCATCTGCCGTTGCGTGTTTTTGAAGAATTTGGAAGTTTGAGGTACCACCATATTCAAATTACAAGCCATTTTATCCTAGGAGGAAAAATTCCACAACCTCAGGTACTTGAGGGGAATTAATTCCTTAAGGACACTCCATGAAATTGGAGACTTGGTTTTATTTCTTTATCTTATTTCTTTAAATAACATACATCCTTGATAGTTCTTGTTGAACATGTGTTGAAGGTGTTAGAACTTCATAAGTATTCTTGATATAGTCTTGAATTTGGGTTTTGAAGTGTTTGTGTAAAATATACAGATTGTGTACCCAAAATACCAGGCAGCAGGGGTAAAAATTTGGGTTCTTGGTGACGACTCAAGACATGACCAATACCAAGAACTTATGAGTCCTGACCTAAGACATTGGGATGGTTTTTAGATATTTTCCAAGAGGTTCCTAAGGGGTTTTATTGTCTTTTACCTGTAACGCCCCAAATCTAGTACCCAGAATGCTACACGGTTCCCATGACCCCGAAGGACCACTAGCTAATCGATGACTGATATTTGTTCCTGTACACTGCATAATATATGTATATAAATATGAAAATAAAGGCTGAAAGGCCATAAAGTTCAAATCTGATAAAAATGTAACATCTAGGTGGGGTATGAAATACTCAAAACAACTAAAGTAAATTGTCTGAAACATGATTGTCTGAAAAGCCTCTAACTGACTGAACTGTCTGAATAAGGAGTTGATGGGACATGTCCCAAACTAACTCCAACTAATAAATTAATTAATGAGATAATAAAATAATGGTCATGTCCTCGAAGGATGAGGACTCACGGCTAACTCTGACTGCTAAGACTGGAATGCTACTAATGCTCTAGAGCTCATACTTCTGAACCTATGGTATAAAATACCATAATGCAAATGCGTCAGTATGATTAAATATACTGGTACACATGTGAGGTAGGATAAATGAAAATGGGTTCACGTACAAGAATTATACTAATTGGATGGATATCATGAATGTGAGAACGCATGTATAAATACGTAATAACTGTAACTGAGTTCGTGATAACATGATTACTGAGCTTGAGTACTGATAACATGAGATACTGATAACTATATAACTAAAATAACTATTACTACACGATTGTATCTGACAGTATAAGTTCTGATGGAACTAGCCGAGTTTCGTACTATTCTGAGTTTACTGTATCTGATAGTCCCAAATTCTATAAAACTATTTGAGCTCTATTACTTAGACTAAATAACTGTATTTGATAGTACTAATTTTGTAACTGAAAATATGGGAAGTATTTATCTAATTGACATGCCCCAAATAACACAATATAGCTGAGTTAGGGTCTAATCTGTAACCACAATTGGAAGGGTGTCAATATTGTGCCACTAGTAAGACAATCTATGAGTAACCCTCATATAATAGGTAAATCTAGTGAGAATGGTGGGAGCCCTCTTTAATAGGTTAAGCCACCTTATCTACCCTCATATAACAGGCTATGATGTCTCAACCTACGCTGGCTACATAAGTTTGGAATGCAAGGATTGTTTCTAAGAATCACACCCTCATATAATAGGTGGGTTCCCATCCTTGGGTTCGCTCGGTGCTAATTTCTACACCCATTTGAGTAAACATTGAACATATTAACTGAATTGAACTGGATTGAGTTAAATGAATTTTCGTTGACTAATGAAATAGTACTGAGATTACTGTATTACTGAGCTTTCCTGAGTCACATGACTGACTGAGTTCTATGCATCATGGATTGACTGAGGATATCATGAAACTAACTCTAGGCACACAACTATATTTTCTGGGTACAAGTACCCCTAAGACTCGATGGGAAGAAACTGATAAAGAATGACATTCTTGAATACATGACCAACATCAACAATCCATAATACAATAAGTTGGAGATTTTATGAAGTACAAGTTCTAAAACACCATAATGGCTACACACATATCCATAATTTATTGACTAAGACTTTCATCAAACACTTAGCATGCATAAATTTTTACATTAATGGGGATTTCATATTATTATACTAGTATGACATTTTCCTTCTCATATGTATTTAATCAAACACATGGGGAGTATGCATTGGTTATACAATCATCAACATATCTAATAATTATGGATACATCAATCAACTTGTAAATTGAAGGGGTTTATCATAGTTATCATGCAAATCTTCATATACTAGGGCTAATCATTGGAATATGTAATTTAAAACAAGAATCTAAACCACACAACATCATGAACATGAATTCCCATTCAATTTGAAACATGAACTATAAGACCCCGCAAAAACATTACATTCATATTCAGCTCATTTAGCTCTTTGAAGCTCAATATAAGGTCCAACACTTAGAAGATTTTAGCTAAGTATTCAACACTTAGTCTCATTTTAGACCTCTTAACTTCAGGGATTTATTTGATGACCTTACCGATATTTGTTTTCTAATTTTAAAGTTGCATTGCGATAGGGCAAGGTCGTAGTACATCCCGGGTGAGTTTCGGAATTTTTGGAGTAGCGTAAGGGAACATTTGGGTACCCAAACCAGTAGCTCAGGGCGATAGCCCCACATCGCCCCAGCTAGAGCACCGCTCTAAGCAAGGGGTCGCCCTGGCTTGAGCGGGGCACTATCTGGGGATCGCCTACAACTCCGGTGGGGTGCCCAGTTTTTTGCGTTCCACCTCCATGTTTCTAAGGGTATTTTAGTCCTTTTCCACCCATATATAAATCCCAAAACACGTGATTAAAGCTCCTAAACACCAAAATATACTCCTTTTGTTGAAATCCTCTCCAAGATCATCAAGAACAAACCTAGGGTTCAATTAGGAACTTTAAGATTCAAGGCAATTTCACTGTTAACTTTCACGAATCATCAACCTAAGGTATGCGTAGTGTTCATCCACGGATCCCTTTAATTTGTGGAGTCCAAGTATCATGTTTTAAATAACATATTGTGATTTGCTCATGTTTATGTTGATAGTTGTTATTCATGTTTATGGATGTTGTCTTGATGACTTTTCATGAAGTACGTAAGTAGTGGATTGCAAATCTATGAATTTGGGTAGTTTTAGGTTGAAAATTGATAAAGACATCTATGCTCAAAGTTGTGCATGTAAGGTGTTTGATAAAATGCCTAGAATGGTAGAAATCATGTATTATAGCTTGGGAATGAACTATATGATAAATTCATGCTAGTCTATTATGTTCAAAGGGCTCACATGTTGTTGTTGTGAAATATATGTGTTAATAGAATGTACATGATAATTGGAGAAAGGATTTATAGTGTGTCCATATGCATTCCATGTTATGTACAAGATCAAGATTATAAAATCCCACATGAGTTAACCCCCAATTATGACGATATGAACTATATATTATATGTTTGCCATTTCCTTATGTTTAAACGGTTGTCATGCAATCGTTTTGAAAAGTACATGTCATTGGATTGTTCATGATATTAGAATATGAGGTTTATGACTTTATTACAAGAATCCCCATTCATGTTAGATATTATGATGGCCATGGACTTCATGAAATCCGCAAGTTATGGTATTATAAATTGTAGAGTTTAGTTCTATGATCAAGATGTCATATTATGTTAGTTTCCTTCCATCGATTCCTAGGGGTACTTGTACCTAAAAATATATTTGTGTGCCTAAATCCATTTCATGTTTTCACATTATTCTCAGTCAATCCATGTTCCATAGAATTCAGTCAGTCATGTGACTCAGGAATCTCAAAAATCTCATTATCTCAGTTAATTATCAAATAGTAGTACTACTCTATCAGTCAATGTAGTAACTCAGTCCATGTACAGTCAGTTAAATCATGTTTAGTATCTTCAGATGGGAGTAGGAGTTAGCGTCGAGTGAACCCAAGGATGGGAACACACACTGCCAGATGAGGGTATAATCCTTAGTAGTCATCCTTGAGTTCCAAGACTATATAGCCAGCATAGGTTAAGATATCAACACTATCACATGAGGGTTGATGAGGTGGATTAGCACTGTCAGATGAGGGACCCACTATTATCTTTGGGGATACTGTCAGATGAGGGTTACCTACAGCTTGTCCTTACCAGTGGCATGGTATTAACACCCTTCCAGTTAGGGAAGAGATTGGACCCCAGCTCAGCTATAATAGCATATATGGGGAATGTTAGTTAAGTAACTACTTCCCACAGTTTTAGTATTAGTCTCAGTAAATAAACTCAGATAGTTCTTTAGATTTTAAGACTGTCAAATACAGTCAACTTAGATATAATATGGAACTCAAAAACTTCCATCAGATTTAGGACTGTCAGACACAGTCACTCATATTATCAGTTATTTGAATTCCAGTATCAGTCATGTTAGATATCAGTAAACTATGTATTAGTGTACAGATCTAGCTATAATGTATTCACTATCTCAGTTACTTTTTATCAATATTTACACTCTCACATCCATATTTATCAGTCAGTTAGCATTGCTTATGCATGTAAACCCTTTGCATTTAGCCTACCTCACTCGTATACTCAGTACTTTTAATTGTACTGACGCATTTGCGCTATGGTGATTTCTTTTTATATTACACCATAGGTTCAGAGATACAAGTTCCAGATCAGCTGTAGTAGTCATATTTTAGTATACAAAGTTGCAGTGGATCCTCTTCATTCGATGATGATATGATTTGACTTTATTTATTTTTTTAGTTAGCTTTCAGTTTATGGAGTTAGTTGGAGACATGTTCCTTTAACTCCGTACTTAAAAAGTATTTAGAGGCTTTCAGATTTTATATTCAGACTTCAGTTGTTTTGGGTATTCGTTACCCCATATGGATGTTATGATTAATCAGATACTTCATTCAGTTGAACCTTATGGCCTATTGTTCATGTTTTCCGTATATTACATGTATATTATGCAGTGTATAGGTATAGATATCAGTCATGGGTTAGCTTGTGGTCCTTTCGGGTCATAGGCACCGTGTAGCATTTTGATTCAAAAAATTGAGGCAATACAAACTTAGTATTAGAGCATACGGTTTAATAGAGTCCTAGGAAGTCTGAAATCCGCATCTAGTAGAGTCTTGTACATGGATGTGTTGCACGTGACATTTATATACAAGAGGCTATAAGATGTTTTAAGAAATAGTTTCCCCTCTTTCAGCATTCATGTAGTGCCTGTGAGCATAATCACAAGTTAATCTCTCAGTCTAATCCATTTCACCTCTTGATCTTAGAACATGCCTCCAAAGAGAAGAAACCAGCCAGATCCTCAGGCCGAAGACTCTTTGAGCGATCAAATTTCTCATGAGGAATTCAAAATCACATTTACCACTCTTGATCAGTTTGTAGCCTCCCATAATGAGCGGCTAACAATTATTCTAGCCAACGTAGTGTCTAAGAAAGCCGCAGCTAGGATTCGGGACTTCACCCGAATGAACCCTCCATCTTTCTTTGGGTCTAAGTCTGATGAAGACCCTCAGAAATTCATTGAACAAGTCCAGAAGGTCATAGAAATCATGGGTGTTACTTTTGTTGAGAGTGCTGAGTTAGCTGTATACCAGTTGCAAGATGTGGCTCATACTTGGTATAAGCAATGGAAGTCCGAAAGGGTATATGATGCAGGTCCTATAGAGTGGGAGAAGTTTTTCACATCTTTCTTAGACAAATACTTTCCCCAAGAGTTGAGGAAGGCAAAGGTTCTAGAGTTCATCAACCTCTGGCAGGGCAATATGATGGTGAAAGAGTATTCTCTTAGGTTTAATCAATTAGCCAAATATGCCCCTTATGTGGTTGCAGACAATAGAGCTAAGATGAGAAAGTTTACTTTAGGGTAAATGATAGTATGGTTAAAGTGTACATAACCTTAGCTAGACTCATGACCCATGCTCAGCAGATAGAGGAGCAGAAAGTTAAGCAGAATAAGAAAGCTAGGACATGTAGCTTCAATTTTAGACAGCCTAAATTAGAAGGAGGAAATCATTCCCAGTTTCATCCTAAGTCATCAATTCTAGCTACTTCTATAGCCAGTGCTCTAGTTCCTAAGTTCAAAGAGGGTACCAATCATAGAGCACCAGGCTCTAAGTCTCAAGGCAGTGTCAGCAATGCCTGAACTAAACCCCCTATGTTAGACTTATAGTAAGAACCAGAAGGGTTATTGTAGAGATGGTAGCAATGTCTATTTTGATTATGGTAAGCCAGGCCATAGAGTCAGAGATTACCCTCAGTCAGGTTATCGGGGTCAGCAGAATCATTCCAAAACTCGATCTGGTAGCCCAAACCAGCAGGGTGCTACTTCCAGTGCTACTAGTGGGCAACATCCAAATAGACTTTATGCTCTTCAGTCCTGACGGGATCAGGAAAATTCTCCTGATGTCATTACTGGTACGTTAAAGATCTTTCATGTTTAAGCTTTGCTAGATCTAGGTACATCATTATATTTTGTTACTCTTTATATAGCAGGCGATTTTGGAGTCAGTCCCAAATTATAGCATAGACCATTTCAGTATCTACGCCAGTAGGTAAAACCATCATACTTGGTGGGTATACAGGAACTGCCCGATTATGATATTTTAGAAAGTCACATTAGCAGACTTAGTCAAATTAGAGATGACTAATTTTGATGTTATTCTCAGCATGGATTGGCTTCATTCCTACTATGCCATAGTTGACTGCAAAAATAGGATAGTTCAGTTTTAGTTTATGAATGAGCCCGTCTTAGAGTGGAAGGGTAGTACTTCATCTTTTAGAGGTCAGCTTGTTTCCTACCTTCCGGCAAGAAAAATGATATCTAAGGGATATGTTTATCATCTTGTTCACATTAAGGACTCTGGTTTCAAATATCCCAGTCTTGAATTAGTCCCAGTTATTAATGAATATTCAGATATCTTTTCCGAAGATCTTCCAGGCCTTTCTCCAAAAAGGGAAATAGACTTCGGTATCGACCTCATCCCAGATACTCAGCCTATCTCTAATTCTCCATACAAAATGGCACCAGCAAAACTCCAGGAACTAAAAGAACAGTTGAAGGATCTCTTGGATAAGGGATTCATTAGACCTAGCATTTCCCCATAGGGTGGACCAATCTTATTTGTGTGCAAGAAAGATGGTTCTCTCAGGATGTGCATTGATTACCATCAGCTCAATAAATTCACGGTTAAGAATAGGTATCCACTTCCTAGAATAGATAAATTGTTT
>NC_061116.1:184407971-184409751 GCF_002878395.1 Capsicum annuum
TCACGGTTAAGAATAGGTATCCACTTCCTAGAATAGATAAATTGTTTGACCAACTTTAGGGTGCCAGTTATTTCTCCAAGATAGACTTCAGATCAGGCTATCATCAGCTCAGAGTTAGAGAATGTGATATCCTGAAAATAGCTTTTCGTACTCATTATGGTTACTCCAAGTTTCTAGTCTTGTGCTTTGGTCTTACCAATGCCCTATATGCTTTTATGGACTTGATGAACCACGTGTTAAAGCGGTACTTGGACATGTTTGTCATAGTATTCATAGATGATATTCTAGTCTATTCCCGCATGAAGCGCGATCATTTAGACCATCTTAGAATTGTTCTTCAGACTCTCAGAGATCATCAGTTATTCGCCAAATTTAGTAAGTGAGAATTTTGGCTAAAATTAGTAGCATTCCTTGGCCATATTTTTTCTAGTGATGGCATTAGAGTAGATCCTCAGAAGACTGAAGTGGTAAGAAACTGGCCTCGCCCTATCTCTCCATTAGATATCAGGAGTTTCTTGAGTTTGGCTGGCTATTACAGATGGTTTGTTGAGGGATTTTCTTCTATTGCATCCCCTATGTCCAGATTGAATCAGATAAAGGTCAAGTTTCAGTGGTCAGATTCTTACGAGAAGAGTTTTTAGAAGTTAAAGACTTGACTCACCTCCGCTCCAGTTCTAGCTCTTCCAGATGGTTCAGATGGGTTCGTAGTATATTGTGATAAATCTAGAGCGGGTATAGGTTGTGTCCTCATGCAGCATTATAAGGTCATTGTGAAGCCCCAAAAAAAAATTTCGTTAAGGTCTTGGACGAAAATATGTTGAATTCTATTCTTTATCGTGATTAATAATTTTTCTGTATGGAATTTATGGATATGCAACCTGTCATCGCGTATAGCATCAAATAATTTTTCCAACTATATGTGTATCATCCAAAACGGACACTCGAGCGATGAGTTATGATCATTCTGATCTAACTGTGAATAGTGTTGAACAGTAAATATGCAGGAAAAAATACTGAGGCCAGGCGAATTTTAGGATCAACTTTAAACGATCATAACTCCTTTTACATAATGATCTGAGTGAGCTACTATATATCAACAAAAATCTCTGAAAGTCCTATTTCTAATAAAATTGGTTTCATCCAATTTGGCCATCGGAGCAAAAAGTTATGGTCGATCTACTTCAGCCTATCAAAACAGTCCACTAAAGGATAGATTTGACATTATTTGATTTTTAAGGGTATTTTGGTGATTCCCACTCCAATCCATTCGGGTAAACCATGGATTTAAGTCCATTAAGAGCATTCAATAGCTCATTTTTCTCCAAAATTTCCTAAGGCTCAAACCCTAACCCTACTACTCCAAATTTCATCCTTCTATGTCTCTTGATTGAACCGTAGAAATTTCAAATTGATTTGGAATTCGAGTTGATCATGTTAAGGGCTTCGAGAAGCACCCTTTATTTTCATGAATAAAGTTCTGGATTTGGAAGTTTATATTCATCTTTCATTTTTATGTATGTGGGGCTTTGAACAAGATTATCCTTTCGATCTTGTGCCCGGTATTTTTGTTGAATTACATTGACATGAGATTTTACATGTTTTACCATGAATTGGAAATATGGTTTTATATCTTATATTATTGTCCATGAGCTATGGGATTAAGTCATCCGATATGTGTATGATGTTGAGATGGAATTATGTCCAAAAAGTATTTGATTATGAGAGTATGATGATTTAATTTGTTAAGCCTTGATTTATACTATCATTCCACTATTTCCAA
>NC_061116.1:184409851-184477671 GCF_002878395.1 Capsicum annuum
AATTCAACAAAAATACCGGGCACAAGATCGAAAGGATAATCTTGTTCCCGGTATTTTTGTTGAATTACATTGACATGAGATTTTACATGTTTTACCATGAATTGGAAATATGGTTTTATATCTTATATTATTGTCCATGAGCTATGGGATTAAGTCATCCGATATGTGTATGATGTTGAGATGGAATTATGTCCAAAAAGTATTTGATTATGAGAGTATGATGATTTAATTTGTTAAGCCTTGATTTATACTATCATTCCACTATTTCCTTATTATGAATTTATAATTGATAATGGAAATTCTATATTCCTACTATGGGTTGATGTCTCAAGTACCTTTAAATCAGAGTTGGATGGCAAATTGAGAAATGTTAATATTGAAGTTGCAATGAGTCTTGGTATTTTCCAGATGGTTTTGATGAGTAAATTGTTGAAAATATTATGTATTGGGTCTTTTTATCCTAGTCCAAATGTCGAGTCAGTTATGGTTGAATGCATTGATACCTTGTTGATGTTGAGGAAGATTAAAATGTTTTGAGCTAAAATGTGTTGAGTTAGGAATCCACAAATTGATATGATTTGATAAATGAGAAAGAGATTTGATTTGGTCTTTATGATAGACCCTTGTGATGTTGTGGTGGATTTCCTAACACGTTCTGAGCTTGTCAGGGAGTAGTACTTAGCATCAAGAGGGAAATTTGGTATTTCCCCAAACCTATGTGCCACCGTAGGGTTGTTTAATAATGATATTATTGGTCAGAGAGCCCGATTGTGATTATTGTAGTTTTAAGGTCATACTCCCTGGCAAAGAATATGACGCTCCCGCCAACGGGGGTTTCAAACATTGTTATTCCATGTAGCTCACGTGGAGTTGTCGGCTATAGGAAACTCCCCTATCTATAAGAGTCATGTTTATTAAAATACCGAGTCACTCCGAGTTTGGATGTGATAAGTCAAGTTGCCTATGATGATCTATAATGATTTATGAGGTTTTTCTCCTACATTTCCTATCTAAGATGTTATGAGTTGCATGATTCAATGTCACTCAAGTCAGGTGTGTCATTATAGTCCGTATGTACGTTTTTACGAAATTTATGATATTATTTATATTTTACATGTGCCCCCACATACTCAGTAAATATCTTATGCTGACCCACATATTTCTCTATGGGCTATATTCTTACCATGATGTAGGTTCAGATACTCAGCCTTAGCCGCGAAAGTGATATCCAAGTGCCGCATCTATGTTCCTTCAGTGGTGAGTCCTCATGGTTCGAGGACCAAGTTGCTAGTTTTGGTGCTGTTGTTTTCTAATCCCTTTGGTCTGTTGAGTCAGTTGGGGGTTTGTCCCAATGCTCATTGATTTTGTTGTATAGAGGCTATGTTAGACTAGTGTATTGTTGGGTTGGTTTGTGTATAGACATTCCATATATGTAAAGTCTAATGATATTTTGTGCCATGTGCGATGTGATATAATATGTACTTATATATATATCCTTAGCGTAGCGTCTATGTTGTTGTGTTGGAACCCAAGGGTAGTGTTTTGGCTTAAAGGGTTAGCTTGAGTCAACGTGTAGCCTTGGGCACCGTGTGCTCAGGATGATATTTTGGGGCGTTACAAACTTGGTATCAGAGCCTAAGGTTGTGAAGAGTCCTAGGGAGTCTGACAAGCCGCATTACGTAGAGTCTTGAGCATCGGTGTGTAGCGCGCCACGCCTATGATCAAGAGGCTGCAGGGCGTTCTAGGAAAAGTTGTTTCTTTCTTTCTACAAGAGTCTATCATTCTTACAACTATTTCCTTCTACTTTTAATTCGTGCGTTCTTATGACAAAAAATGCCTCCATATCGAGCTCGCAGAAACAACAACTAACCTCAACCTGTTGATCCATTACATGAGACGGTATTCCATGTCGAATTTCGGGCAGCTTTTCAGACGCTAGCCCAGGAAGTTACCACCAATACTCAGGCCAACGCTCAACCTCCGCAGGAAAATAATTCGGTAGCAGCACAAATTTGTGATTTTGTACGGATGAATCTGCCAGAGTTTCATGGGTCGAGAGCAGGTGAGGACCCACAGATATATGTTGATGAAATAAAAAAAATTACACAGATTATGCACGTGGCCGAGGAAGAAAGTATGGAGCAGGCTTCTTATTGGTTGATGGATGTTGCCTATGACTGGGTGCAGATGTGGAATAAGGGTAGAGAGGAAGACACCGCTCAGGTGACTTGGAAATTGTTCCAAGATGCTTTCGTGGATAGATTCTTTCCTCTAGAGTTAGGGGAAGCTAAGATAGAGGTGTTTATGAATTTGAGACAAGGCTCCATGTCAGTTAAGGAGTATTGTCTTAAGTTTAATTAGCTATCAAAGTACGCTCCCAATATGATGGCTGACTCAAGGACTAATATGAGCAAGTTTCTAACCAGGGTGTCGAGTTATGTGGTGAAAGAATATAGATCTTCTATGACCAACAGGAAGATTGATCTTCCTAGGTTAATGATTCACGCCTAACAGATTGAGTTAATAGGGATTAAGAGATTCAGATCAGAGCAATAGGGGTCTGGTCAGACTAGATTCTCCGGAGGTAGTCACCCTCAGTTTTAGAGATGTCCATTTATACCTGCGCCTTCCTCAGCTAGTGCTCCTATATATCGGGGTAGGCAGGAGCTCAGAAATAGGTCGATACCTTCTAGGTCTCAGGACAGTGTAAGCAACCAGCCTCATCCTCCTTCATGTACTAAGTGTGGTAAAGACCATTTTGGGGAGTGTTATATGGGGAAGCGGGGCTGTTTTGTTTGTGGCAAATTAGGCCACATACTTAGAGATTGCCCGTATGCCAGACAGCGGAGTCGTGATGCCCGTCCCTAGAGTCAGGCTACCAATGCCCCGCCTCCCGCAGACCGTCCAGTTCCTCCTCAGGGTGCTTCATCTAGTACTACTGGCGGTCAACGCCATAATTATTTCTATGCTATACCACTTCATCAAAAGCAGAAGGACTCTCCCGATGTTGTCATTAGTATGCTCCGTGTTTTCTATTTTGATATCTATGTGTTGATGGACCCCAGTTCGAGTTTTTCTTATGTGATACCTCTGGTTGCTGTAAATTTTGAAACGGACCATGAACTAATTTTTGAGCCTATTTTGGTTTCTACTCTGTTAGGAGAGTCTTTCACTGCTAAGCGGGTGTATAAGAAATGTCCCATTACTATTTTTTAGCAGGTTATGTATGCTGAATTGATTGAGCTAGATATGGTTGACTTTGATATCATTCTGGGTATGGATTGGCTTCACTCATGCTATGCGTCTATTGATTGTCGTGCCCATCTGGTCAAGTTTCAGTTTCCTAATGAACCTATCCTAGAATAGTCTGGGAGTTTTGTGATTCCTAAGGGTCGATTCATATCCTATCTCAAAGCTAGGAAGTTGATTTCCAAGGGTTGCATCCACCATTTGGTTCGGGTTAAAGACACTAAGTATGAAACCCTGACCATTCAGTCAATTAATGTTGTTGATGAGTTTCTTGATATCCTTCCGAAAGATCTCCCTTTAATACCTCTTGATAGAGAAATAGAGTTTGGGATTGACCTTCTTCCCGATACTCAGCCTATTTCTATTTCTCCATATCACATGGCTCCCATGGAACTTAAAGAGTTGAAGGAGCAATTGAAAGATCTCTTAGACAAAATCTTTATCGGACCTAGTATGTCCCCATGGGGTACACCTATCCTTTTTGTGCGTAAGAAAGATAGTTCTTTGCGGATGAGTATTGATTACCGACATCTTAATAGGGTTAATATCAAGAATAAATATCTGATTCCTTGAATTGATGATTTTTCTGATCAATTGCAAGGTGCGAGCTACTTTTCAAAGATAGACCTCATATTTGGTTATCACTAACTTAAGGTTAGGTAATGTGATACCCCCAAGACCGCCTTCCGAACCTGTTACAGTCATTTTGAATTTCTAGTGATGTCTTTCGGGTTAACTAATGCTCCATCGGCTTTCATAGATCTTATATATCGTGTATTCCAGCCATATTTGGATTTATTTGTAATAGTGTTCCTTGATGATATTCTTATTTACTCCCGAAGTGAGGGTGATCATGCGGATCATCACCAAATCGTGTTGGAAACTCTTCGAACTCATCGATTGTATGCTAAGTTCAGTAAGTGTGAGTTCTGGCTGAACTCAGTAGCCTTCTTGGGTCATGTTGTTTCTTCCAAAGGTATTAGAGTTGATCCTCAAAAGATAGAGGCTATAAAGAGTTGTCCTAGACTTATTTCTCCTTTTGATATCTGAAGTTTCTTGGGTCTAGCTGGTTATTATCATCGTTTTATTAAAGGTTTTTAATCTATTGCATCTCCTATGACCCGTTTGACCCAAAAGACAGTGAAGTTCCTGTGGTCCGAATCTTGCGAGAAGAGTTTTCAGGAGTTGATGACTTGACTCACTTCAACCCCTGTGTTGACTTTGCCTGACGGTGTTGATGGTTTTGTGGTGTATTGTGATGCTTCCAGAGTCGGTTTGGGTTGTGTATTGATGCAAAAGAGCAAGGTTATAGCTTATACTTTCAGGCAGCTAAAGCCTCACGAGAAGAATTATCCTACCCATGACCTTGAATTAGCTATCGTGGTTTTTGCTTTGAAAATCTGGAGACATTATTTGTATGGTGTCCATGTCGACATCTTCACGGACCATAAGATCTTGCAGTATGTATTCACCCAAAAAGAGTTGAATCTTAGGTAGAGATGATGGTTAGAACTGTTAAAACATTATGATATGAGCGTGCTATATCATCCGGGCAAGGCCAATGTAGTAGCAGATGCCCTTAGTCGGAAGTCCATGGGTAGCGTAGCACATGTGGAGATTGGTAAGATGGAGTTGGCCCCTGAGGTACATCGTTTGGCTAGATTGGGGGTTAGGTTGTTTGGTGATGCTGAGGGTGGTATAGCAGTGCAAAGCAGTTCTGAATCCTCTTTAGTTTCGGAAGTGAAGGAGAAGCAAGACAGGGATCCTCCCTTGGTCAGGTTAAAAAAGTCAGTTAAAGACCAACAGGTGGAGGTTTTCTCCCAAGGGGGAGATGGCATTTTAAGACTCTGAGAAAGATTATGTATTCCTGATGTTGATAACTTAAAGCAGAGGATTATGGCGGAAGCGCATGGTACGCAATACTCCATCCATCCTGGTGCTACCAAGATGTACCATGATTTGTGGGAAATCTATTGGTGGAACGGTATGAAGAGGAACATAGTAGAATTTGTAGCGAAGTGTTCCACGTGTCACTAGTTTAAAATAGAGCATCAAAGGCCCAGTGGCGTGATGCAAGAGTTTAGCAGTCCTACTTGGAAGCGGGAAGAAGTGAATATAGACTTCATAGTTGGTTTGCCTCCTTCTCGTTGCCATCATGATTCGATTTAGGTTGTCGTAGATCGGCTGACGAAATCAGCTCATTTCTTTCTTGTGCATTCATCGTATACAGCTGAAGATTATGCTAGAATATATATTCGAGAACTCGTTAGACTTAATGGAATCCCTTTGGCTATTATTTCTAACAGAGGTACTCATTTTACCTCCTAGTTTTGGAAATCTTTCTAGAAGGGTCTCGGTACCCAAATTCGTTTAAGTTTTGCTTTCCATCCACAAATAGATGGTCAGACCGAGCTGACCATTCATACTTTAGAAGATATGTTGAGGGCTTGTGTACTTGATTTTAAAGGTAGTTAGGATGAGCACTTAGCTTTAATCAAGTTTGCTTACAATAACAGTTTTCATGCTACTATTGGAATAGCCTAGTTTGAAGATTTGTATGGTAGAAGGTGTAGATCACCCATTGGTTGGTTTGAAGTTTGTGAGGCTGCCGCGACTGGATCAGATGCGGTGTTCGAGGCCATGGAGAAGTTTAAGTTAATTCGGTAAAGGTTGAAAACCGCCCAAAGTCGTCAAAAATCATATGCAGATGTAAGGAGGAAAGACCTTGAATTTGATGTTGGTGATTTAGTGTACTTGAAAGTTTTACCCATGAAAGGGGTGAAGAGATTTGGGAAGAAAGGAAAACTAAGTCCCCGTTACATTGGTCCCTATAAGATTGTGGATCGCAGTGTTTAAGGTTGAATTGCCCACGGAGTTATCTAACGTCCATCTGGTTTTCTATGTTTCTATGCTTAAGAAGTCTATTGGTAATTCTGTTGTGATTGATCCTTCCGAAAGCTCGGGTATTCAAGATAGTCTTTCATATAAAGAAATTCCGGTTGAGGTTTTTGACTTTCAATTTCGTAGGCTAAGAAACAAGGAAGTTCCTTTGGTTAAAGTGCTTTGGCGAAATCAATCCGTGGAGAGTGCTACTTGGGAAGCCGAAGCGGATATGCATGCCAAATATCCCCACCTCTTTCCTACAAATCCTGAGCATGTCAAAGGTATCGTTCTCTTTTGATTTAATCCTTATTGCTATGTTTATCTTGGCTTGTGTGTTTTCTATGATATCCAAAAAAATTTAGAATGGAGTATATGCTTGGGCAAGATGATTTTTCTCTATATACACATTTTCATAGTATTCTTGACCTACCTATCAATATGCGGGGATGAATGTTTCCAAGGGGGAGATGATGTGTTGCCCTGGAAAAAAAAAATTCCGTTAAGATCTCGGACAAAAATGTGGTGAATTTTGTTCTTTATCATGATTAATAATTTTTCTGTGTGGAATTTCTGAATATGCAACCTGTCATCGCGTAGAGCATCGAATAATATTTCCAACGATATGTGGATCATCCAAAACGGACACTCGGGCGATGAGTTATGATCATTCCGATCTAACCGTGAATAGTGGTGAACAATAAATGTGCAGGAAAAAAATACTGAGGCCAGGTGAATTTTAGGGTCAACTTCAAACGATCATAACTCCATGTACATAATGATATGGGTGAGCTACTATATATCAACAAAAAGCTCTGAAAGTCCTCTTTCCAATAAAATTAGTTTCATCCAATTTGGCCATCAGAGCAAAAAGTTATGGTCGATCTACTTCAGCCTATCAAAACAGTCCACCAAATGACAGATTTGACATTATTTGATTTTCAAGGGTATTTTGGTGATTTCCACTCCAATCCATCCGAGTAAACCATGGATTTAAGTCCATTAAGAGCATTCAATAGCACATTTTTCTTCAAAATTTCCTAAGGCTCAAACCCTAATCCTACTACTACAAATTTCATCCTTCTATGTCCCTTGATTGAATCGTAGAAATTTCAAATTGATTTGGGATTCGAGTTGATCATGTTAAGGGCTTCGAAAAGCACCCTTTATTTTTGTGAATATAGTTCCAGAGTCGGAAGTTCATATTCATCTTCCATTTTTAGGTATGTGGGGCTTTGAACAAGATTATCCTCTCGATCTTGTGTCCGGTATTTTTGTTGAATTACATTGACATGAGATTTTACATGTTTTACCATGAATTGGAAATATGGTTTTATATCTTATATTATTGTCCATGAGCTGTGGGATTATGTCATCCAATATGTGTATGATGTTGAGATGGAATTATGTCAACAGACTAGTGTATTGTTGGGTTGGTTTGTGTATAGACATTCCAGATATGTACAGTCTAACGATATTCCGTGCCATGTGCGATGTGATATGATATGTACTTATATATATATCCTTAGCGTAGCGTGTATGTTGTTGTGTTGGAACCTAAGGGTAGTGTTTTGGCTTAAAGGGTTAGCTTGAGGCTACGTGTTGGCGTCTCGGGATGATATTTTAGGGCGTTACAGTCATAGACTACGCCTCCAGATAGTTAAAGCCACATGAAAAGATTTATCCTACTCATAATCTTGAGTTAGCAGCCATAGTATTTGCCTTAAATATTTGGAGGCATTGTCTCTATGGAGTTCATGTAGATGTCTTCATAGATCATAAGAGTCTCCAGTATGTCTTTTCTCAGAAAGATCTCAATCTTCGTCAGACAAGGTGGTTAGAGATTCTGAAAGGTTATGGTATGAATGTTCTTTACCATCCGGGTAAGGCCAGCATTGTGGCCAATGCTCTCAGTAGACTCTCTATATGTAGTTTTTCTCACGTTAAGGACTACAAGCAGAAGATAGCTTAGGAAATCCATCTGCTTTCCATACTAGGCGTTCTCTTAGTCGACTTTTCAGAGGGTGGTGTATGTGTTCAGAGTAGTTCAGAATCATCTCTAGTTTTTGAGGTGAAAGAAAAGCAAGACAGGGATCCTAACTTTGTCAAGCTAAAAAAGTCAGTTCAGAATCAGAAAGTAGAGGTTTTCTCCCAAGGGGGAGATGATGTCCTTCGTTGTTAGGGTTGTCTGTGTGTTCTAGGTGTAGATGACTTAAGGAAGCGAATTCTTGCAGAAGTGCATGGTGCGCGATACTCTATTTATCCAGGGGACACTAACTTTTACTGCGACTTGGGGGAGATCTATTGGTGGAGTTGAATGAATAGAGATGTTTCAGCTTTTGTGGCTAAGTGCTCTACATGTCAGTAGGTTAAGATAGAGCATCAAAGGCCTAGTGGTTCCATGCAGGAGTTCACTATTCCTTCTTGGAAATGGGAAGAAGTGAACATAGATTTCGTGATGGGTTTGCCTAAAACTCGTCATCAGCATGATTCAATTTGGGTCATTTTAGACAGGATGACCAAGTTAGCCCATTTCCTTCCAGTCCGTACCCTTATTCAGCTGAGGATTATGCCAAACTCTACACCAGGGAGTTGGTCAGATTTCACGATGTTCCGTTATCTATTATCTCAGATAGAGGTACCTAGTTCACCTCTCACTTCTGGAAAGCATTCCAAACGTGTTTTGATACCCAAGCTCATCTAAGTATAGCCTTTCATCCTCAGACAAATGGTCCAGCAGAAAGGACCATTCAGAATCTTGAAGATATGCTAAGGGCGTGTACAATTGATTTCAAGGGTAGTTAGGATGACCACTTGATAACGTTCAAACTACACCTCTTTAATGAGAATGTAAGTGATCATTGACAATATATTTACCCAACTTTGGAGTCGGGGTCGAACCCATAGGGAACAATATGAGTGGCGATTAAACCAATTTAAAACTATAGAGACAAGTTAAATTCAAACAAATGATACAAAAAAATAGAAAAATAAAATGGGTTTTTTTTTAATGATTAGCAAACAATTGTTGGTCACTTTAGTTTTAGTGTTTTCATCAAGAGTTTATGAAAAACCAGAATGATGTTCACTAGAGCTTCCAGTACTTGACAGATGCTAATAGTGGTTAAAGATTCTCACGGTAGGTAGGACAACAAGTTATCTTTATCGACGTTATTCTTAAATGCCTCTCAACCTACTTAAGAATTTAATTACCTAATCCTCTCGGACTTAGGGAATTTATATTCACTACCCAGATTTTATCTCAGGTTAACCAACCTTGTTACAATGTTGATTATTAAACGGAGTATTTCCAAGTCCTTGTTGATAATTCACTTCCCACTATGTTTGATTTATTTCTCAAGCAAATCAAAGCAGGTGTTGTCTACCATTTGCAACCAATAGATATTAATTAAAACCTCAGAATTATCAAGAAATCCTACCACTTTTCGAATCTTGAACATTTAGCACCTTATCAAGACCTAAACCTTGATCCCATAATTTAGGTTAATGGAATTTAGCCACTCATAATGCTAAAATCAAAACAAGTTGTATTCTTGCTTTGAAAGTTAAACTTACCACAAGAAGAATAATAACTAGTGAATCACAGTTTAGATCACAAAGGAAATTCCAAAATAATTATAATAATCTCTTCAAAGTATTTTCTTTTTCAAGCCAAGAAATTTGAGAGAGAAAATATCAAAGTATATGTCTCAAATCTCAATGTGCGGCCCCCTCTAAGAAAACCCTAAACAAATCCTTAAATAGTTCACCCTAATTATGGAAACAAAATAATAAAATACTGAAATTCTTTGGATTAGGTGATGCCATTTGTGATAGCCTATCAGGAGGCTGACGACTTATCACAAATGTCACCAACCCCTTCTTCAGTTCTGTATCTTCTGTTTAAGGCTGACAAAAAAGTTGACATCTTATTAACTCCTTGATGACTTATCACAAATGTTGTCAAGGCTTTACCTCAGCTCACATGTTCTGCCTTAGGCTGGTGGCATTCTTGATGGCTTATCAGCTCCTTGATGACCTATCACAAAATGTCATCACTGACTTTAACTTAGGAGAATTCTCTATCTACGGCTGATGATGATCTTGACAGCTTATCAAAGGGCTGACGACCTATTAGGAATGTCGTCAGCCACACTTCTCTTTGAATTTCTTCAAATTTTAACTTCTTTGCTCCCATTCTTGTTGGTTCTGTATCTTATTAGCTTCTACTGCAAAATCAAACATAAACCAATCAAAAACGACAAAAGTTTCTTAAGACTTCGCAATTATTCTGAGTTAAAAGCCTCAAATATTTTAGTGTTAGCTCACAAATCAACACCCTCAACTTAAAACAATTGCTTTCCCTTAAGCAACTCAGCACAACTAAGAGAATACAAAGTACATTTGGCAGTCAATAATCTATATCCTTTCAAAACACTTTCAACATCTCCAAGGTCATTCAATTCAAGAACAATGAAGAACACAAATGCAACACACAAGGATCAAGATACGGCATCAATTCAGTTATAATAACCATACATAGACTAGTATTACACTACCCGAACAACTTAGTAACTAGCAATGTAACCAGTGTGCCCTTACTACAAAGAAATTTCCCTCATCTCAAATCAGTAATTTTTTATGTAACCATGGGAACAATCAAAATTCTCACTCTCATAACGAATTTCCAATTAGTGTATGCCAAGTACCATAGGCTTGCCCTTATTTTCGTTACCTATATCTTCAGATAGGCCAGCTAGGATCACTATAGGACTTCTCTTTGGCTTGTAATGTAGGCTAGGGGCTGGTAGGATACTCGATGATATTTAAAGTGACTAAGCCTCCTTGACACTACACTATCTTTTTGGGGTTTCACTCATTAACATTTTCTACTCTTCTCTTTTCTTTATCACACTTATTTAAGATGGGTGCGGTTTTTATCACAATCACTCTTTTTTTTTTACACAATTTCTCTTTTTCTTGCTCTTTTTCTCCGTCCCCAGCTTTGCTCTTTTTCTCTTTTTCACAATTTTTTTATAACACTCAAATTAGACTTTTGAATGGGTATAAGAGATCATTGTCAATATAAAACCCAACTAGGTTAGGATCGAATCCCACAGGGAATAAGGTGTGAACTCAAGTCGTTTGCGATTTAATCCACTGATAGTTCGATGTTTTCTAAAATAGGGGGTTTAAGTTTAACAAGTAATTATTTGCTACTTTAATTTTGGTGTTTGTAATCAAGAGTTTATGAAATAACCAGAATTATGTTCACTAGGGCTTACGGTACATGATAGATGCTAAAAGTGATTTAAGATTCTCACGGTGGGTAGGATAACAAGCTATCTTTGTCGATGTTATGCTTAAATGTCTCTCGACCTACTTAAGCGTTTAATTCCCTAATCCTCTTGGACTTAGGGAATTTTTATTCACTACCCAGATTTTACCTTAGGTTAACCAACCTTGTTACAATGTTGATTATTAAACGATGTATTTCCAAATCCCTGTTGATAATTCACTTCCTACTATTTTTTATTTCTTTCTCAAGCAAATCAAAGCAGGTGTGTCTACTATTTACAACCAATATACCTTCATTAAAACTTCAGAATTATCAAGAAATCCTACCACCTATTGAATCCTGAATACTTAGCACCTCATCAAGACCTAACCCTAGATCCCATAATTCAGGTTAATAGAGTTTAGCCACTCATGATATAATGAACGAAACACATAATTGAATTCATGATTCGAAAGATAAACTTACAGAGATGAATAATAACTAGTGAATTGTAGATTAGATCACAAAGGAAAATCCCAAAATACTGGTAATAAAATCTCAAAATAATTGAGTTGTTAAAGTCAAGAAGTAAAGAGACAGAAATATCAAAGTATGTTATCCAAAAACTCAATGTCGACTCTTGTGTGGAATTATAATGATCCTAAAAAACCCTAAAACAAAGCTTTAAATAGTTTACCCTATATAACGAAACAAATTAATAAAAATCAGAAATCCCTTGGACAGGTGACGAAATTTGTGATAGCTTATCAGGAATATAACTACTTATCACAAATGTCGCCAGCTTCTTCTTCAATTTTGTCTCTTCCTGCTTTAGGCTAACGATAAAACCATGACGCTCTATCATCTCCTTGATGACTTATCACAAATGTCGTCAAGACTTCTCCTCAGCTCCCATTTTCTGCCTAAGGTTCACGACATTCCTGACGACTTATCACTATTATGATGGTCTATCACAAAATATCATCACAGGCTTGAACTCAAGCCAATTCTCTAGTTAAGGCTGATGATATTCATGATGGCATATCACACTTTTGATGTCCTATCACCAGATGTCGTCACAGGATTCAACTCAAGCCAATTCTCCGTTAACTGATGACGATCAAGTTGAAAGCTTATCACAGGGCTGACGACTTATCACAAATGTCGTCAGCCACACTTGTCTTCAGATTTCTTCAAATTTCAACTTCTTTGCTTCATTTTAGGTTGGTTCTCTATCCTACCAGCTTAAACTGCAAAATCAAAAATAAACTAAATAAAAATATTAAAAATTGCTAAGACTTTGTAATTATTCTCGATTAAAAGCCTTAAATGTGTTAGCGTTTGCTCAGACATCAACACCCCCAACTTAAAACCAACTATGTATGCCACTAAAAAATAATAATGAAACATAAAGGACTCAAGCTATGGCATCACTCTTAGCAACAACAACCATGCATGTACCACTGTTACACTACCTAAATAAGCAGGTAACTAAAATTAATACCATTGTGCCCCCCCTCCTCTAATATAAGAAACCAAAGATATAAATGTAGGGGTTATCAAAATACTCTCACTCTCAAAATGATATTCCAATCAGTGTATGCTAAGTACCATAGGCTTGCCCTTATTTTCATTACCAAGATCTTTAGATAGGCCAGCTAGGATCACTATAGGACTTTTTTTAGGCTTGTAATGTAGCCTAGGGGCTAGTATGATATTCAACGACATTTAGAGTGAACATGCCTCCTTGACAGTACACTAATATCTTGGGGCTCACTTATTAACCTCTCTCTCTTTTTCTCTTCTCTTGATCGCACATATTCAAGTTTGGTTTTTTTAGATCACCCAAATTTTTTTATTTTCTCTTATTCTACCCTCTTCATACTCATTTTGCATCACACAACCCTATGATAGCTACCCTCAACTTAGTTTGTTTGCCTAAGTCAAGGTACACAGTGTCCAAGGAGCACTAGGGTCAAAATAGGTTCATTGTGATATAAACGGGAAGGTGAGAGATGTCCTAAGAAAGAAATAGGCTATTTTTTCAAAATAAGGATCAAGGGATATTATACACATAGGGAAGGTTATTTTGGCTAAAGTGGGCTAACATCAAAACGGCCTATGATCCTTTCCTAACACCTACTCTTCAACCATGGTAAGACTAACCAAGCAAGTTCTGGCTTCAGCATACAGAGGGAACTAAGTAGTTGCTCACACACACATGGCATGCAAGTATATCATAGGCTACTGCTTATCTAGTTCATGCAATTCTTCAGTAGTGATCATTAAGTAACTAGAACTAATGCCATAACAAGATTCACAATGGTCACAAGTAAATATAATTCACACAGTTATGCAAACAAAACATTGGAGAGATGTTCAAAAATCAATCAAAAACATGTCAACTTCTTTCTATACTTGTATTTCTCCTAGTCACTAAAAATATATTACAACAACATCCTACCCTACACCCTCAACTTAAAATCAAAACAAAATTAAACTAAGGGTTATAGTATACCTAGAATGGATCTGTTCCGAGGGTCATAGGTTGCCTCCCATGCAGTACTTGATTTAATGTTGCGGCATGACGCAGGTATCTTGATTACTTCAAACTTTATCGAGATAGATAATGGTAATATTTTTCATCGATTCTTTCGGACCAATGTAAAGCTTGACATGTTGCCCATTTACCTTGAAGGTACTGCCATCATCGTTTTCAAGTTCCACTACTCCATATAAGTAGACTTGGCTAACTTTAAAAGGGCCTGACCACTTAGATTTCAGCTTATCTGGGAATAATTTGAGTCTGGAATTGAACAGAAGCACCAAGTTACCCTTTCGGAAGTGTTATTTCTCTATTCTCAAATAATGGTACTTTTTCATCTTTTTTTTATACAGATCTGCTCGTTCATATGCCCTGAGATGGAATTCATCCATCTCATTCAATTTCCCCAGTCTCAGCTTTGATGCCTCCTTCTAATTTAAATTCAGCCTTTTGAGTGCCTATAAGGCCTAGTACTCCAGCTCTATTGGTAGGTGGCAAGCTTTCCCATAGACCTGTTGAAATGGTGACATGCCAATGGGTGTCTTAAAAGCAGTCTGATATGCGCACAAAGCATCATCGAGTTTTTGAGATCAATCTTTTTGGCTAGCGTTCACCGTTTTGGCTAGGATAGCTTTAATCTCATGATTTGACACCTCCACTTGTCCACTGGATTGTGGGTGGTATGGAGTAGCTACTCTATGCTGTTTTACCCCATATTTTGCCAAAGCTGCTTAAAACAATTTATTGTAAAAATGAGATCCTCCATCGCTTATGATAGTATGTGGTACTCCAAAGCGAGAGAAGATATTCTTCTTAAGAAAGGAAACAACCCTCTTCCTTCATTATCAGACAAGGCCACAACTTTGACCTATTTTGAAATGTAGTCAACAGCAACTAAAATATACTTTATCCCATATGATCTTACAAAAGGACCCATGAAATCGATGCCCCAAATATGAAAAAATTCCACTTCAAGCATCTTAGTCAAGGAAATCTCATATCTTTTAGAGATTGACCCCTACCTCTGACATTGGTCACATTTCAGCACAAACTCATGGGCATCCTTGAACAATGTTGGCCAGTAATAGCCAATCTGCAACACCTTCCTAGCCGTTCGGTCACCTGCACGGTAACCCCCAACCGGGGATGTATGATATGTTTCCAATATGCATAATACATCTACTTCCAGCATGCATCTCCTTATAATATTATTTGCACATCACCAAAAAAGATACAGCTCATCCCAGAAGTGATATGTCACATCATGAAAGAATTTCTTTCTTTGATGGAAAGAAAGATTTTCTGGGATGACCTCACTCACAACATAATTTGCATAATTCGCATACCAAGGCAATTTTTCCATAGCGGCAGCCAGGATCTCCTTATCAGGGAATGTATCATTTATCTGTGTTTCATTACTAATTTCCTGTTCACCTTCCATTCTAGACAGATAATCTTCCACTTAGTTTGCACAACCTTTCTTATATTTGACCTCAAAGTCAAATTCTTATAGCAGCAGTACCCATCTAATTAGCCTTTGTTTTGCATCCTTCTTAGCTATCAAATACCTCAAGGTAGCATAGTCGGTGTGGACCACTACTTTGGTCCTAAGCAGATAAGCTCTGAACTTCTCAAAAGCATACACCACAGCTAGAAGTTCCTATTTAGTAACAGTGTAATTCTTTTGTGCTCCATTCAGTTCTTTGCTGGCATAATATATCGGATGAAATAGTTTGTCCCTTTTTTTCCCCAATACAGCTCCAAGGGCAACACCAATTGCATCACATATGATCTTAAATGGTTTTGACCAGTCAGGTGTAACAATAATAGGGGCCTCAACCAGCTTCATTTTAAGGCATTCAAATGCCTTCAAGCACTCTTCATCGAAGGAAAATTTCACCTCTTTCTCCAAAATTTTGCAAAGTAGATTTGCAACCTTCAAGAAGTCCTTTATTAATCTCTGATAAAATCCAGCATGTCCACAAAAAGTACGCACTCCCTTTACTGAAATGGGATGTGGTAGTTTCTTAATAACTTCCACTTTTCTCGATCAACTTCTATCCCTTTTTCAAAAATTTTATGGCCGAGAACGATGCCCTCCTTTACCATGAAATGGCATTTTTCATAATTAAGCACCAAATTAAATTCAACACATCTTTACAAGGCTAGATTTAGATTTTCCAAACACATCTCGAATGAATTACCAACCACAGAGAAATCATCTATGAATACTTCTATGGTTTCCTCCACTATGTCTGAGAAGATAGACATCATACACCATTGAAAAGTGGCAGGTGCATTGCATAGCCCAAATGACATCCTCTTAAATGAAAAAGTGCCATATGGGCATGTGAATGTCATCTTCTCCTGATCTTCAAGAGCAATGCAGATTTGGTTGTATCCAGAATAACCAAGAAGCAATACCACCCCCTTCCATCCAATCGATCAAGCATTTGGTCCATAGAGGGCATCAAAAAGTGGTCTTTCAGAGTCTAAGAATTCAGCTTGCAGTATTCAATGCAAACTCTCCACCCAGTTATAGGCCTAAGTAGAATCAACTCATTTCTGTCATTAGCAACCACCATCATACTTCCTTTTTTGGGAACATATTGAACTGGGCTCACCCACTTGCTGTCAGAAATAGGGTAAACCACTCTTACATCCAACCACTTAACAATCTCTTTCTTAACCACCTCTTAAATTGGTGGGTTAAGACAGCATTAATGCTCTATGGTTGGAATAAAATCTTCCTTAAGTTGAATTTTATACGTGCAGATGCCCAGGGGAATGCCAATAATATCTACGATGGTCTAGCCTATAGCTCTCCTGTGCCTCTAAAGTACTGAAATAAGTGCTTTTACCGATTGATCATCCAAATCAGCCGCAATAATAACATGTAGAGTGTTCCCATTGCCTAAAAACATGTACCGTAAGTGCCCAGATAGTTCTTTTAATTCCAACATCAGAGGCTTCTCAATAGATGGCTTGGCTGGTGGTGTTGGTCAATTAGCAATCTCAAGGTCTAGCTTTTTAGAAGCATAAGGATATGAACACCTTCCTGTCAAATCGTAAACGGTCTCTTCATACTCCTCGATGCCTTCACTATCAAAATTCATCATGACTGGAACTAAAGGTTCGATAACAAGTTGCTCAGCTATGGATACCTCTTGTTCGTCCTCATAATACACATCAACTACTGAGAACACACTTATTTCTTTATGCTGGTTCATTGATTTACCCACATCAAATCATACCATATTATCATTCATCCTGAATAAGAGCTCTTTCACTCTTAAATCAATCAACACACTTCTGATTGCAAGGAAAGGTCGACCCAAGATTATGGGCACCTTAAAGTCCACCTCGCAATTAGAATGATGAATTTTGAAGGGAATATAAAGTTGGAAACCTTCACCAATACATCATACAGAATGCCAACAGGTCGCTATACTGACCTATCCGCCATCACTAGTCGCATGTTGGTGGGTGTGGGATTTCCTAGACCCAGTTTTCTATAAATGCCTTGGTGAATTCCATAGTCCTAATTATACAAGGAATAGTGAATGTGCCCGAATTTGGCTTCTTTTGTACCAAGGTCCTTGTAGAAATAGCGCTACAATGGTGGAGATTTTTCTCCAATTCACAGATCACAACTCTTTTCTTAGTCATAAAGTCCTTCATAAATTTCGCGTATCCTGGTATTTGCTCAAGTTCTTCAACCAAAGGCACATTTATTGTCAATTGCTTGAGTATTGCCATGAATTTGCTGAATTTTGCATCATCAATCTTCTTCTTCAATCGTTGAGGAAAGGGAGGTGGTGGTCTTGGGATAGTCTTCAACACCACTTCCTCTTCCTTCTCTTTTTCCTTCTCCGAAGCATCAATAGAACTATCCATCTTCTCAGACTCCACTGGATTGTTTTATTCAGATTCATCAACAACTACATCACTATCTATAGATTCGCCCACAGAAGGTCCAGGTAAGATTTTACCACTCCTAGTGGTAATCGCCATACATAATCCATCATTCCGTAGATTCTAAACTATATTACTTAGTAATGTTCCGCTCTTTCTTTGGTTGAATTCTGTAGAAAGTTGGCTCCTCTGCTGCTCTAACTATTTGATTGTTGTTAAGTGTGAGTGCACCAACTGACTAATGGATGTCAAATCTGTCTTCATAGTGGTTACAGTAGAGTTGGTAGCCTCAACTCCCTTCAATAATTTCTCCATCATGTCCTCCATAGATATCTTTCCTGATCTAGTTACAGTAGCTTCTCGATTTTCAGGAGGAACATATAAACCACGCCTTTCATTATTGCTTCTCCAGTTTCCTTGCTCTCTGTCTTTGTAACTAAGCTTGTCATAAATGTTACTACCTTAATTCCCTTGGCTATTGCCTCAGAAACCCCCCTGATTAGTAACATAATTCGCCTCTTCTTCAAGCTCAACATCAACTCAGTCTTGAGATGTTACAACCTTTACTTTCTCAGTCTTTCCCGATAATAAGTGCTTAGTGAGCAAGTCCATCTGAGTCTTCAGATGGGCCATGTCTTGATCCCGCTCCTTATCTCTCCTGCGTTGTTTAGAAAATTTACCAACAAAATTAGTGGGGCTTGCTACCACAGACTCCCTGGTATGCCAAGCCTGACTCTGTTTGGTCATCCTATTTAGCATATCTGAGGCATCTTAAAAAGACAAATCAATAAATGAACCACCAGCAGCATTGTCTACAATTGGCTTTTTTATAGATTTGAGGACCCTGTACAAGGTCTTCATCAAGTGTAGGTCCATCATATTGTAGTTCGAATACTGTGTCAGCATCTTCTTAAATCTTTCCCAAGTCTCATGTAAAGCTTCAGTAGGGAGCTATCTAAAATTGTTGATCTCATCCCTCAACTATACCCTTCTAGAGGGTGAAAAAAACCATTCTAGAAATGCTTCTTTCAATTGCCTCTAGTGGGTGATAGAATCAAGCATAAGCTCATTCAGCTACAATGTTGCCTCCCCAGACAGAGACAACGGGAACAACCTCAATCGGATAGTGTTCTAGCCTACTCCTGGGTTATCAAAAAATTTGTAAATAGTGGCAAAATTCACCAGATGCAGGTTTGGATCATCCCCAGGAAGGCCACCAAACAACCCCTTTAGATTAAGGAATTGGATCATAGTGCTCGTAATGTTAAACTTGGCTCCAGGTGCCAATGGTGGAGGAATGATTGCACCCATTGCAGTTGCCTCATCCATTCCATCATCATCATTATTTAGATCATACTGGACCGGCTGGGACTCCTGTCTTCTTTGGAACAGACGGTTCCAGTTAACATTACATGGCACTTGTACAGCTATCTGCTCTGCACGCCTTGGGTTGCCAGGATTCAAAAACTCCTCATCCCCCAAATCTTTGTCCTCAGGGTTTGGATATCGTGCATGTTGCCTGACATTTTTCACATTCACGTGAGCTCTTGCTAAGGCTGTCAGTCTATCAGCCTCTTGTTGTTCTGCCATTCTCCCTATGCATTGGGGTTCCGGATTAGGTGGTAATAACTATTCTTTGAAACTTCTGGTTCTTGGAATACACTATAAAAATCTTGCAAATAAACAAAAATAACAAATAAATGTAAATCTAGGAAATTTAAGTAATAGTCAATTAGCGCACACAAACTTCAGTTTACGACCGTATTCCTTAGCAATGATGCCATTTTTTGATAACACTCAAACTACACCTCTCTAATGACAATTTAAGCGATCGTTGTCAATATATTTACCAGACTTTTGAGTTGGGGTCGTACCCATAGGGAACAATATGAGTGGAAATTAAACCAATTTGAAACTATGGCTACAAGTTATATTCAAACAAATGATACAAAAAAATAGAAAAATAAAATGGGTTTTTTTTAATGATTAGCAAATAATTGTTGGTCACTTTAGTTTCAGTGTTTGTAATCAAGAGTTTATGAAAAACTAGAATTATGTTCACTAGGGCTTTCTGTACTTTACAGATGCTAATAGTGGTTTAAGATTCTCACGGTAGGTAGGAAAACAAGTTATCTTTATCGACGTTATGTTTAAATGTCTCTCAACCTACTTAAGCATTTAATTACCTAATCCTCTCAGGCTTAGGGAATTTATATTCACTACCCAGATTTTATCTCAGGTTAACCAACCTTGTTACAACGCTGATTATTAAATGGAGTATTTCCAAGTCCCTATTGATAATTCACTTCCCACTATATTTGATTTCCTTCTCAAGAAAACCAAAGCATGTGTTGTCTACCGTTTGCAACCAATAGACATTAATTAAAACCTCAGAATTATCAAGAAATCCTACCGCCTTTTGAATCTTGAACACTTAGCACCTTATCAAGACCTAACCCTAGATCCCATAATTCAAGTTAATGGAATTTAGCCACTCATAATGCTAAAATCAAAACAACAAGTTGTATTCATGCTTTGAAAGTTAACCACAAGAAGAATAATAACTAGTAAATCGCAGTTTAGATCACAAAGGAAATTCCAAACTAATTATAATAATCTTTTCAAAGTATTTGCTTTTTCAAGCCAAGAAATTTGAGAGAGAAAATATCAAAGTATATGTCTTAAAACTCAATGTGAGGCCCCCTCTAAGAAAACCCTAAACAAAGCCTTAAATAGTTCACCCTAATTATGGAAACAAAATAATAAAATTTTGAAATTCTTCGAATTAGGTGACACCATTTGTGATAGCCTATCAGGAGGATGACGACTTATCACAAATGTCGTCAACCCCTTCTTCAGTTTTGCATCATCTGTTTAAGGCTGACGGCAAAGTTGACATCTTATCAACTCTATGACAACTTATCACAAATGTCGTCAAGGCTCTACCTCAGCTCAAATGTTCTGCCTTAGGCTGACAACATTCTTGACGGCTTATCAGCTTCTTGATGACCTATGAGAAAATGTTATCATAGACTTCAACTTAGGCCTATTCTCTATCTACGGCTGACAATGATCTTGACAGCTTATCATAGGGCTGACGACCTATTAGAAATGTCATCAGCCATACTTCTCTTCGAATTTCTTCATATTTCAACTTTTTTGCTTCTATTCTTGTTGGTTCTCTATCTTATTAGATTCTACTGCAACATCAAACATAAACCAATCAAAAATGACAAAATTTACTTAATACATTTCAATTATTCTTAGTTTAAAGCCTCAAATGTGTTAGCGTTAGCTCACACATCACTGCTTACCTTTGATTGAATTTTCATACAACAATAGCTATCATTTCTATATTTAGATGGCTTTATTCGAATCTCTCTATGGTAGGAGGTATAGATATCCAATCGGTTGGTTAGAAGTTAGTAAGGACTCAGTCATAGGACCTGACTTAGTATTCGATGCCTTAGAGAAAGTCCAGTTAATCAGAAAAAGACTTCAGGCTTCATAGAGCCGACAGAAGTCTTATGCAGATATTTGTAGAAAGGATCTCGTGTTCAATATTGATGATTATGTCTATCTAAGGATCTCTCCCATGAAATGGGTGAAGTGGTTCAGTAATAAAAGAAGTCTCAGTCCCCGATATGTCGGTCCTTTCAGTCGATTAGGCAAGGTAGCTTATGAGCTCGAATTGCCTTCATATCTAGCCTCAGTTCATCTAGTATTTCATGTCTCTTTGATCAAGAAGTGCATAGGTAACCCATCAGTCATATTCCCTATTCTGATCATTGACATTTAGAGCAATCTCTCCTATGAGGAAATTTTGATCGAAATTCTAGACTATTAGACCCTAGACTAAGGAACAAAGAAGTCCCTCTAGTCAAAGTGCTTTAGCAAAATCAGTCCGTTGAGGGAGCTACTTGGGAAACAGAAGCATACACGCATACCAAGTATCCTTACCTCTTCTCTACCAATCTAGATCAAGCTCAAGGTAACAGTTCTTCTTAAGCTTATTCAGTTTCACGTTCAGTATTCAATACAAACTTGGTAGGTATTAAGTTTCATGATTATGTTCCCAGTAAAAACTACCATTGCATATTCAGTCATGCATACATGTATCAGTACAGTATATAATCATGCATCAGATATGCATTCTCATTGTGAGAGCTTCAGTTTTCATAAACTTCAGTAATGCATTCATGAATCAGTTAGACGTGCATCAGATATGCATGTTTAGTATGATATATTCAGTTTATTAGTCATGTCAATCATAAGATCATATTTCAGCCATTCATGTCCAGGTTATGTTTAGATTGTTATTTCCCCTTACAGTCAGTCTTATTCGAGGATGAATGTTCTCAAGGGGGAGATATTGTAAGACCCCATAAAAATGTTTCATTTATATTCAGCTCGTTTAGCTCTTTAAAGCTCAATATAAGGTCCAAAACTTAGAAGATTTTAGCTAAGTGTTCAACACTTAGTCTCATTTTAGACCTACGAACTTCAGGGATTTATTTGACGACCTTCCCAATCTTTGTTTCCTAACTTTCAAGTTGCATTGCGATGGGGCAAGGTCATAGTACATCCCGGTGAGTTTCAAAAATTTTGGAGTAGCGTAAGGGCATGTTTGGGTACCCAAACCAGTGGCTCAGGGAGATAGGCCCTCGTATCCCCAGCTAGAGCACTGCTCTAAGCAAGGCGTCTCCCTGTCTAAAGAGGGGGACTAGCTGGGCGTCGCCCTGCAACTCCGGTGGGTTGCCCAGTTTTTAGAATTCCACCTCCGTGTTTCTAAAGGTATTTTGGCCCTTTTCCACCCATATAGAAACCCCAAAACATGTGATTAAAGCTCCTAGACACCAAAATATACTCCTTTTGTTGAAATCCTCTCCAAGATCATCAAGAACAAACCTAGGGTTCAATTGGGAACTTCAAGATTCAAGTCAATTTCACTGTTAACTTTCAAGATCATCAACCTAAGGTATGTGTAGCGTTCATCCCTGGATCCCTTTCATTTGTGGAGTCCAATTATCATGTTTTAAATAACATATTATGATTTGCTTGTTGTGGTTTGCTCATTTTCATGTTTATGGATCGTATCTTGATGACTTTTTATGAAGTACATAAGTAGTAGATTGCAAACCTATGAATTTGGGTAGTTTTAGGTTGAAAATTGATAAAGACACCTATGCTCAAAGTTGTGCATATAAGGTGTTTGATAAAATTCCTAGAATGGTAGAAATCATGTATTATAGCTTGGGAATGAACTGTATGATAAATTCATGCTAGACTATTACGTTCAAAGAGCTCACATGTTGTTGTTGTGCAATATATGTGAGATTGGAGAAGGGATTTATAGTGTTTCCTTATGCATTTCATGTTAGGTACAAGATCAATATTATGAAATACCACATGAGTTATCCCCCAATTATGACAATATGAACTAAATATTATATGTTTTCCATGTCCTTATGTTTAAACGGTTGTCATGCAATCGTTATGAAAAGTACATGTCATTGGATTGTCCATGATATTAGAGCATTAGGTTTATGACTTTATTACAAGAATCCCCATTCATGTTAGATATTATGATGGCCATGGACTTCATGAAATCCCCAAGGTATGGTATTATAAATTGTGGACTTTAGTCTTATGATCAAGATGTCATGTTATGTCAGTTCCCTTTCATTGGGTCCTGGGAAACTTGTACCCAAAAAATATAGTTGTGTGCCTAAATCCATGTCATGTTTTCACGTTATCCTCAGTCAATCCATGTTCCATAGAATTCAGTCAGTCATGTGACTCAAGAAATCTCAAAAATCTCATGATCTAAGTTAATTATCAGATAGTAGTACTACTCCGTCAGTCAACGGAAGTAAGTAACTAAGTCCATGTACAGTCAGTAAATCATGTTCAGTCTCTTCAGATGGGAGTAGGATTTAGCACCAACTGAACCCAAGGTTGGGAACACACACTGCCAGATGAGGGTGTTATTCTTAACAGTCATCCTTGAGTTCTAGAACTATATAGCTAGCATAGGTTGAGACATCAACACTGTCAAATGAGGGTTGATGAGGTGGATTAGCACTGTCAGATGAGGGCCCCACCATTCTCTTTGGGGATACTATTAGAAGAGGGTTACCCATAGCTTGTCCTTACCAATGACGCGATATTGACACCCTTTAAGTCAGGGCAGAGATTGGACCCCAGCTCAGCTATAATAACATATATGGAGTATGTCAGTTAAATAACTACTTCCCATACTTTCAGTATCAATCTCAGTAAATAAACTTAGATAGTTCTTCAAATTTTAGGACTGTCAGATATAGTCATCTTAGATACATTATGGAACTCAGATAGTTCCATCAGATTTAGGACTGTTAGACACAATCATTCGTGTTATTAGTTATCAAAATTCCAGTATTAGTCATATTAGATATCAGTAAACAATGTATTAGCATACAGATCCAGCTATCATGTATTCACAATATCAGTTAATTTATATGCATATTTGCAATCTCATGTCTATATTAGTTAGTCAGTTAGCATTGCTAATGCATGTAAACCCTTTGTATTTAGCCTACCTCTCTCATATACCCAGTACTTTCAATTTTACTAAAGCATTTGCTCTATGGTGCTTTCTTTTTATATTACACCATAGGTTCAGAGACACGAGTTCCAGATCAGCAGTAGCAGTCGCATTTCAGTATATAGAGTTGTAGTAAGTCCTTTTCATTCAAGAATGATATGATTTGACTTTATTTATTTTTTTGTTAGCTTTTAGTTTATGGAGTTAGTTGGAGACATATTCCTTCAACTCCCTACTCAGACAGTATTTAGAGGCTTTCAGATTTTAGATTCAGACTTCTGTTGTTTTGGTTATTCGTTACCCTATATGGATGTTATGATTAATCAGATACTTCATTTAGTTGAACCTTATGTCCTATTGTTTATGTTTTCTGCATTTTACATGTATATGATGTAGTGTATAGGTACAGATATCAGTCATGGGTAAGCTTGTGGTCCATCGGGATCAGAAGCACCACGTAGCATTTCAGTTCAAAAAACTGGGGTAACATTCATAATTACCCAAATCTTAGACTTTGAAAAGAGATTCTTGAGCTTCATGAGTGAAAGAGACCCATGAATCAACACATGACATACCTGGGTGGATGATTTCTTAAAGTTCTTGGACTTGAAGAACTTGAATCTCGGAGTTTCTTGAAGAAGGATTTAAATCTTGTTCTTGGGGATTATCTTTAAGAGAAAACTCTAATTTGATGTTTTGAATGAATAATGAACTTATGATCCTTGGTCTGATATAATTAGGGGTTAAAACGGATAGAAAAAGAACCAAATACTCTTTTAAAGATGATATAAAATAACTGACCAAACTATGCGATGGTGGGTGCGATGGTTCGTTGCTGGGTCGATGGTCCATCATTACTGACCATAATACCTAGGTAGAATAGGGATTTTTTGCCTCTTCTATGCCAGCTTAGGTGATGGTTTGTCGCTAGCTCGACGATCTGTCGGCCTGGGTCATCGCTCTTAGGTAGACTGTGGTCTCACTGCCTCGCTATGATTGTTTGTGTGATGATCCATAGCTAGCTCGATGGTCCATCGCTAGATGGATGGTCCATCACTAGCTTGACGGTCCATTGGCCTTCACCATCATACCTGGGCAGTTTTGACTACTTTCTGCATTTCGGCCATAACTTTCTCTTCTGATATCAAATTTTGATGAAATAGGTATCGATGAAAAGCTTATTCAATTTCCCACTAAAAAAAAGTGAAATTCTTAGAAATACCATGTTTATAAAAGTAGATTTATCTTTCTATGTAAGTTTCTAACATTCTTGAAATGATTTCAATCTAGGTAGAAGTAAGGGGTATTACAATATCTCCCCATAAAGAACATTCATCCTCGAATGAGACTGAGTGAGAGAGGAGAAGATAAACTATGTACATACTAAACATGAACAACTAGAACATGATCTCATGATTGACATAACTGATAACTGAATATATCATACCAAACATACATATTTGATGCATATGTAGCTTATTCATGAATGCATGATTGAGTGTTCTGATGAACCAAGGTTCTCACAATAAGAATGCATGTATGATGAATGATTATATAGCTGAACTGATACATGAATGCATGAATTAATATGCAATGGTATTTAATACCAAGTTTATAATGGGATTATAAATATGAAATGGATACCAAGCTTTTCGCTGAAATATGAACATGTAACTGAAAAGATTAAGGAGAACTGTTACCTTGATCTTGATCTGAGTTGTTGGAGAAGAGGTGAGGATACTTGGTATGCATGTCTGCTTCTACTTCCCAAGTATCCCCCTTAATGGACTGATTTCACCAAAGAACTTTGACTAGAGGGACTTCATTGTTCCTTAGTCTACGAGTCTAATAGTCTAGGATTTTGACTAGAATCTCTTCATATGAGAGGTTGTTCTGAATAGGGACTACAACTATTGGTTCACCTATGAACTTCTTGAGAAAAGAGACATGGAAGATTGGATAACTGAGGCTAGATCTACAGGAAATTTGAGCTCATAGGCTACCTTGACAAGATAATTGAGAATTTTGAAAGGACCGACATATCGGGCACTGAGCTTTCCCTTCTTACTGAATCTCTTTACTCCTTTCATGGGAGAGATATTTAGATAGACAAAATCAGGGATCTCGAACTCAAGTTCCTTTCTGCGCACGTCTGCATAAGATTTCTGTCAGCTTTGATCAGCCCGGAGTCATTCTCTAATCAACTAAACTTTCTCTAAGGTATCGAATACCAAGTCAGGCCCTATAACTGGTGCCTCACTAACTTCAAACCAACTGATTGGAGATCTACATCTCCTACCATAGAGATTTTGAATGGAGCTATCCTAATACTGGAATAATAGCTATTGTTGTATGCAAACTCAATCAAAGCAAAGTGGTCATCCCAACTACCCCTGAAATCAATTGCACACACACTTAGCATATCTTCTAGGGTCTGAATGATCGTTTCTACTCGACCATCTATCTGAGGATGAAAGGCGATACTATGATAAACTTGGGTACCAAGACCCTTTTGGAATTCTTTCCAAAAATGAGAGATGAACTGGCTACCTCTGTTTGAGATAATAGATAATGAAACACCGTGCAATCTAACCAATTCCCTGATGTAGAGTTTGGCATAGTCCTCAAATGAATAAGAGGTATGGACTGGAAGGAAATGAACTGACTTCGTCATTTTATCTACAATGACCCAAACTGAATCATGCTGATGATGAGTATGAGGCAAACCCTTTACAAAGTTTATGTTCACTTCTTCCCACTTCTAATTAGAAATACTGAACTCCTGCATGGACCCACTAGGCTTCTGATGCTCTATCTTAACCTGCTGACATATAGAGCACTTAGCCACAAACTCTACAACATCTCTCTTTATCTCACTCCACCAATAGATCTCCCGTAAGTCACGGTAGATCTTTGTGGCCCCCGAACGAATGGAGTAGCGATACTATGTACTTCTTCTAGAATTCATGGACTTAAGTCATCTACACCTGGAACACACAGACAACCCTGACAATGCAGAACACCATCTCCCCCTTGGGAGAAAACCTCTACTTTCTGATCCTTGGCTGACTCTTTTAACTTGACAAGGCTAGGATCTTTATCTTGCTTTTATTTCACCTTAAAAACTAGAGATAATTCTAAACTACTCTGAACCCATATATCACCCTCGTCTTATTGACTAAGCAAACACCTAGTCTAGCAAGCTGATAGAATTCTTGAGCTATCTTCTTCTTACTGTCCTCAACATGAACAACACTACCCATAGATAGTCTACTGAGAGCGTCATCCACAGTGTTGGCCTTTCCCGGATGATAAAGGACACTCATGTCATAATATTTCAAGACCTCTAACCAACTTCTCTGACGAAGATTGAGATCTTTCTAAGAAAATACATACTGGAGACTCTTATGATTTGTGAACATATCTACATGAACACCGTATACATAATACCTCCAAATCTGTAAGGAAAATACTATGGCTGCTAACGCAAGATAATGAGTTGGATAATTCTTTTCATGGGGCTTAAGATGTCTGGAGGCATAGTTTATGACCTTACCATGCTGCATCAGAACAGAACCCAAACCTACTCTGGATGTATCATAATACACTACAAACCCATCTGAACCATCTGGAAGAGCTAGGACTGGAGTTGAGGTAAGTCGAGTCTTCAACTCCTGAAAACTCTTCTCGTAAGGATCTGACCACTAAAACTTGACTTTTTTTAGACAATCTGGACATAGAGGATTCAATAGAATAAAATCCTTTAACAATCCATCTGTAATAGCCATCCAAACCTAAGAAACTCCTGAATCTAAAGGAGAGCTAGGGCGAGGCTAGTTTCTTACTTCTTTGGTATTTTGAGGATCTACTCTAATGCCATCATCAAAAATGATATAACCAAGGAATGCTACTAACCTTAGACAAAATTCATACTTACTGAATTTGGCGAATAGCTGATGATCTTTGAGAGTCTGAAGTATGATTCTGAGATAGTCTGCATGATCATTCTTACTACGGGAATAGACTACAATATCATCTATGAAGACTATGACGAACGTATCCAAGTGCTGCTTGAATACTCGGTTCATCAAGTCTATAAAAGCGGTTGGGGCATTAATAAAACCAAAGGACATGACTAGGAATTTTAAGTGACCATATTGAGTATGAAAAGTTGTTTTTAGGATGTCACATTCTCTTACTCCGAGTTGATAATAGTCGTATCTAAGGTCTATCTTATAGAAATAGCTGGCACCCTAAAGCTGGTCAAACAAGTCATCGATTCTGGAAAGGGGATACTTGTTCTTCACTGTAACTTTATTGAGTTGATGGTAATCAATACACATTCTGAGAGAACCATCTTTCTTGCTCACGAATAAAACTGGTGCACCCCACGGGAATACACTAGGTCTAAGGAATCCCTTATCTAGGAGATTCTTCAACTGTTCTTTCAATTCTCTGAGTTCCGCTATGCTATTCTATATGGTGGAATAGATATAGGTTGAGTATCTGGAAGAAGATCAATGTCGAAGTCTATTTCCCTTTCTGGAGGAATTCCTAGAAGATCTTCGGGAAAGACATCTGAATATTTATTTATAACTGGGATTGATTCAAGACTAGAGTTTCAGAACATGTGTCTTTAACTAAAACAAGATGATAGATACATCCTTTAGATATCATTTTCCATGCCCGAAGGTAGGAAACAAGCTAGCCTCTTAAAGCTGAAGTATCACCCCTCTACTCTGGGACAAGTTTATTTGGAAACTAAAACTGGACTATTCTATTTCTACAGTCAACTGTGGCATTGCAGTAATATAGCCAATCCATGCCGAGAATGACATCAAAATCAGTCATCTTTAATTCAACTAAGTTTGCTAAAGTGACTTTCTGAGATACTATAATCGGACATTTCCTATATACCCATCGGGCTATGATGGTTTTAGCCACTAGGGTAGAGACTAAGAAGGGCTCTGCTAGAATTGCAGGACTGACTCCAAAATGAATAGCTACATAAGGAGTAACAAAAGAAAAACAAGCTCTTGAATCTAGCAAAGCATAAACATGCAAGTGAAATATATGTAACACACCAATAACTGCATCAGGAGAATTTTCCTGATCCTGTCGGGACTGGAGAGCATAAAGTCTATTTGGGTGTTGCCCACTAGTAGTAATGGAAGTGGCACCCTGCTGATTTAGGCTACCATACTGAGCTAAGGAATGGTTTTACTGACCTTGAGGATCTGCTAATAGTCTTTGACTCTATGGCCTAGCTTGCTACATCCAAGACAAATACCTCAGCCAGCTCTATAAATACCCTGATGGTGCTTGCCACAAGTCTGGTAAAGAGGATAGGTGCAGGCACTGCCAACACTTCCTTGAGACTTAGAGCCTGGCACTCTATCTTTGTTACCATCCCTGAACTTAGGTGCTGGAGTGCTAGCTGAAGAAGGAGCTGGAACTAATGACTTAGGACAAAACTAAGAACAGTTTCCCCCTTCTGATTTGGTCTGAGCAAAGTTGAAACTACTTGTCTTTGCTCTCTTATTCTGCTTCTCCCTCATCTTAATCTTTTGATCATCTATCTACTGAGCATGAGTCATAATCCTGGCTAAAGTTGTGTCACTATTCAACATTGCAGACCTACACTTGTTGACCATACTATCATTCACCCCAGAAAAAATCTTACTAATCTTAGCCCTGCTATCTGCAACTACATAAGGAGCATATCTGGCTAATTGAGTAAACTTAAGAGAATACTCTTTCACTGACATATTGACCTGCCTAAGGTTAATGAATTCTAACACCTTTGCTTTTCTCAGCTCTAGGGGAAAGAACCTCTCTAAAAATGCGGTGAAAAACTCCTCCCACTCTATAGGTCCTACATCAACTAACCTCGCTTACTTCTACTGCTTGTACCAAGTGTGAGCAATATCCTACAATTGATATTCAACTAGCTCAGCACTCTCACTAGGAGTAACCCCCAAGATGTCTGTAACCTTCTAAACCTGATCGATGAATTCCTGAGGGTCCTCATCTGACTTGGACTCGAGAAAAGATAGAGGATTCATCTGGGTGAAGTCTCAAATCCTATCTACAGCTGAATTAGCCACTGGTTTGGCCAAAATAAAAGCTGGTCATTCATTCTAAATACTAACTGACTGAGTAAGAGTAGTGAATATAGCTCTAAACTCTGCATGAGAAATATATATGTCCAAAGGTTGTTTGGGCTGAGGGGCTGATTGATTCCCATTTCTTCTTTTAGGAGGCATATTCTGTAGAAAAAAGGGAGAAATGGATTAGACTGAGAGATTAGATTGACATTATGTTCACAGGAACGACATGACTACTGAAAGAATGGAAATTGTTCCAAAAACATCTTATAGCCTCTTGCACATAAATGTGGCACGCAACGCACCCATGTACAAGACTCTACTAAATGTGGCTTTGAGACTTCCTAGGACTCTATTGAACGTTAGACTCTGATACCAAGTTTGTAATATCCCGAATCTGGTACCTGAAATACTACATGATGCCCATGACCCTGAAGGACCACAAGTTAGCACATGTAATACCCCGTGCTTCTACCTAACTTGAAATTATCTCAAGAATATTAGAAACTTACTTTGAAAAATGAATCCATTTTTGTACACGTGGAATTTTTAAGATTTTCACTTTTTTCACGTGATAAATTGAATTAACTTTCCAACGATACCAATTTCGTCCAAATCCGGTATCGGAAGAGAAAGTAATGGCCAAAATACAGAAGGCAATTAGAACCGCCCAAGTGCGATGGTGGAGGCCGATAGACCGTCGGACTAGCGATGGACCATCACATATGCCATTGTAGCAAGGCAGTGAGACCACCTTCTCTCTAGAAGCGACGGCACAGGCCGAAGGACCGTTGGACTAGTGATGGACCATCGCTTAAGCTATCGCAAGGAAGACAGTGAGGTCCCATTCTGGCCAGGTGCGACGGTCAGGACCGACGGACTGTTAACCTAGCGATGGACCGTCGTACCCACCATTGCATGCCCTATTTATTTATTTTAAAGCCATTTTTAAAAGGATATTTGGGTCTTTTTCCACCCATTTTATTCCCTAGTTACATCCAACTATAGCTCATTAGTTTATTATACTTATCCAACAATAAATTAGGGTTTCACTAAAAAATAAATTCGAAAGAACAAGAAACACTAGGTGCTTAACCAAGCCAAGAGTTCAAGTTTTTCTCCACAAATCTTCAAGAAACTCACAGCCCAGGTATGCATAGTGTTTATTCATGGACTCCTTTCGTCCATGAAGCCCAAGAATCACTTTTTCAAAATTTAAGTATATGAATCTGTATGAATTTCATGTTGGGTTTGCGTTTGTTCATGTTGATAATGACCAATTGAATTCTATTCCATGTTTAGTGGTAAATCTTAAGTGAAATTTATTATTATAGGTGAAGCTTCATGTAAACCTATGATTAAAACTCTTGGATGATGAAATTAGAGTTGAATCACGATGATTACTTATTGTATAATGTTGTCTACATACACCATGTTTACCATGTGTTTGATTAAATGCTTATGTGAAGGAAAAGTGCCCAACTAGTATGATAATATGAAATCCCCATTTATGTACAAGTTTATGTATGACAAGTGTTTGATGAAATGTCTTAGTAAATAAATTGTGGATTATGATGCTGATCATGTATTCAAGAAAGTCTTGCTTTGTTAGTTTCCTTCTATCGAGTCCTGCGGGTACTTGTACCCAATAATTTAGTTTTATGCCTAAAGCCAATGTCGTGTTTTCAAGATACTCTCAGTCAAGCCATGTTCAGTAGAATTTATTCAGTCTCATGACTCAGGAAAACTCAATAATCTTAGTAATATTCTATCAGTCAATGGAACTCAGTAAACTTAATCTAGTCAGTTCAGTTAGTCATGTTCAGTGTCCATTCAGATGAGATTAGAAATTAGTATCAAGCGAACCCAAGGATGGGAACTCACCTTCTAGTTGAGGGTGTGATTCTTAGAAGCAATCTTTGCATTCCAAAACTTCGTAGCCAGCGTAGATTGAGACATCATACCTGCTATTTGAGGGTAGATGAGGTGGCTTAACCTGCTAGTTAAGGGTTCCTACCGTTCTCATTAGAGTAACTTGCTAGTTGAGGGTCACTCACATGTCCTTACCAGTGGTGCGGTATCGACACCCTTCCAATCAGGGCAAAGATTGGATCCCAACTTAGCTATTATAGTGTGTTTGGGGCATGTCGGCTGGATAACTACTTCCCACAGTTTCAGTATCAGTATCAGTCAAGAACTCAGATAGTTCTTCTGATTTTAGGATTGTTGAATATAGTCAACTTAGCTAAGTACGAAACTCAGATAGTTCTATCAGAATCAGGACTGTCAGATATAGTTACTCATGTTATCAGTATTCAAATTCAGTAATCATGTTAACACAGTATCAGCATCAGTTATTATATCTCATGCATGTATTCCCACGACCATGATAGTTAGTCTGTTATTATTATTGTTTATGTATATGAAACCCATGCAATTAGCCTTACTCACATCCATACCAGTATATTTAATCATACTAATGCATTCACACTATGGTGTTTTATACCATAGGTTCAGAGATACGAGCTCCAGAACACCAGTAGCATTCCAATCTCAGCAGTAAAAGTTAGAAGTGAGTCCTCATCTTTTGAGGACATGATCATTACTTTATTATGTCATTAATTAATTTATTAGTTGGAGTTAGTTGGGGATATGTCCCATCAACTCCTTATTTAGACAGTCATGTTTTAGAGTCTGTTCAGACTAAAGTATGTTCGATGGGTTTTTTTAGTTGTTTTGGGTATTTCATACCCCACACAGATGTTATATTTTTTATAAGATGTTATGTCACAGTTTGGAACCTTTTGGCTTTTCAACTCATGTTTCCATATTATACAGTGTATTATGAAGTATACAGGTACAAATATCAGTCATGGGTTAGCTTGTGGTACTTTGGGGTCATGAACACTGTGTAGCATTATGGGTACCATATTCAGGGCATTACAAACTTGATATCAGAGCATAAGGTTCAATAGAGTCCTAGGAATTCTAAAAGTCGTATCTAGTAGAGTCTTGTACATGGGTGTGTTGCACGCCACATTTATGTGCAGGATGCTATGATATGTTTTAGGAATAGTTTCCCTTCTTTCAGTAATCATGTCATGCCAGTAAGCATAATCTCAATCTAATCTCTTAGTCTAATCCATTTCTCCCTTTCTTTGATAGAACATGCCTCCTAAAAGAAGAAACGGGAATTAGTCAGCTTCTCATCCTGAAGAACCTTTGGGAGAATATGTTTCTCATGTAGAACTCAGGGCTATATATTTACAACTCTTAGTCAGTTGCTACTCAGAATGAACTAACAACCATTATTCTAGCTAACCCAGTGGCCAATTAAGCTTCAATCAGGATTCAAGACTTCACCCGAATGAATCCTCCATCCTTTCTCATGTCTAAGTTAGATAAGGACCCTCAGGAATTCCTAGATCAGGTTTAGAAGGTTACTGAAATAATAAAGGGTTAATTCTAATGAGAGTGCTGAGCTAGCTGCCTATCAGCTGTAGGATGTGCTCACACTTGGTTCAAGTAGTGGAATTCAGAGAAGGCAGTTGATGCAAGGTCAGTTGAGTGGGAGGAGTTTGTTTCTACTTTCCTTGATAGATTCTTTCCCCTAGAGATGAGGAAAGCTAAGGTGTTGGAGTTTATCAACCTCAGGTAGGGCAACATAATAGAATAAGAGTATTCTCTTAAGTTTACTTAATTAGACAGATATTCCTCTCATGTGATTACAGATAGTAAGGATAAGATGAGTAAGTTCATTTCAGGGGTGAATGATAGCGTAGTTAATGAGTGCAGATCCACCATGCTGAATAGTGACATAAATTTAGCTAGGCTTATGAATAATGCTCAGTAGATAGAGGAGCAAAAGATTAAGATGAGGGAGAGGAAGAATAAGAGAGCAAGGACTGGTAGTTTCAACTTTGCTCAACCCATATCAGAAGGAAGAAAACTATTCTCAGTTTCATCCTAAGTCATCACTTCCGGGTCCTTCTTCAGCTAGTGCTCCAGTGCCTAAGTTCAGGGATGGCCAAAAAGATAGAGCATCAGACTCTAAGTCTCATGGGAGTATTAGCAGTGCCTGCACCTATCCTCTTTGCCAGGTTTGTGGCACGTACCACCAGGGTACTTTCTGAGTTAGCAATGATACTTGTTTTGGGTATGGCAATCCAAGCCACAGAGTTAGAGATTATCCATAGTTAGGTTTGCAGGGTAAATAGAATCGTTCATCAGCTCATTTCGGTCACCTAAATTAGCAGCGCGCTACCTCCAGTGCTACTAGTGGGCAACGCCCAAATAGACTCTATGCTCTCCATTCCCAACAAAATCAAGAAAATTCTCCTAATATAGTTACTGGTATAGTACAAATCTTTCATGTGCATGTTTATGCTTTGCTAGATCCAGGTTCTTTCTTATCTTTTGTTACTCCCTATATAGCAATCGATTTTGGAGTCAGTCCCAAAATTCTGGTAGAGCCCTTTTCAGTCTCGACTCTAGTGGGTAAAACTATCATAGTCCGGTGGGTATACAGGAATTGCTCGGTTATGATATTTCAGAAAATCACTTCAGCAGACTTAGTCGAATTAGAGATGACTGATTTTGATGTCATTCTCGGCATGGATTGGCTTCATTCCTACTATGCCATAGTCGACTGCAAAAATAGAATAGTCCAGTTTCAGTTTTCAAATGAACTTATCCTTGAATGGAGTGGTAGTACTTTAGTTTTCAGAGATCAGCTTGTTTCCTACCTTTGGGCAAGGAAAATGATATCTAAGGGATATGTCTATCATCTTGTTCATGTCAAGGACTCTAGCTCCGAAACTCCCAATCTTGATTTAGTCTCATTCGTGAATGAATATCCAGATGTCTTTCTCAAAGATCTTCTAGGAATTCCTCCCAAAAGGGAAATAGACTTCGGTACTAATTTTCTTCCAGATACTTAGCCTATATCTATCCCACCATACAGAATGGAACCAGCAAAACTCAGAGAATTGAAACAGAAGTTGAAGGATCTCTTAGATAAGGGATTCATCTAGCCCAGTATTTCCCTATGGGGCACTCCAGTCTTATTATGCACAAGAAAGATGATTCTCTCAGAATATGCATTGATTACTGTCAGCTCAATAGAGTTATGGTCAAGAACAAGTATCCTCTTGCCAAAATCAATGACTTATTTGACCAACTTCAGGGTGCTAGCTATTTTTCCAAGATAGACCTAATATTTGGCTATCATCAGCTTAGAGTCAGAGAATGTGACATTCCAAAACTAGCTTTTTGTACTTGGTATGGTCACTTCGAATTTCTAGTCATGTCCTTTGGTCTTACTAATGCCCTAGTAGCTTTAATGGACTTGATGAACAGCGTGTTCAAGCAGTACTTGGACATGTTCATCATAGTCTTCATAGATGATATTTTGGTCTATTTTTGCAGTGAGTGAGATCATGCAGACCATCTCAGAATTATACTTCAGACTCTCTGAAATCATCAGTTGTTCACCAAATTCAGTAAGTGGGAATTTTGGCTAAGGTCAGTATCATTCCTTGGTCATATCATTTTTGGTGATGGCATTAGAGTAAAGGGACGACTCGGTTCATACCTACTCCGTAAGTGTCGGGGAGGGGGGGGACCACTCCGGGCCTGACCTACGCGCCCTCACCCCAGCTTCGCTGGAGGGGCGTTTCGAACCCCTGACCCTGGCACACCACGGTAAGCAAGCTTACCGCTGAGCCAAGGGGTGATGGCATTAGATTAAATCCTCAAAATACCAAAGCAGTGAAAAACTGTCCTCGCCCTATCTCTCCATCAAACATCAAGAGTTTTTTTGGGGTTTGGATGTTTATTACTGATGGTTTGTTAAGGGATTTTCTTCTATTTCATCCCATATATCTAGATTGACTCAGAAGAAAGTCAAGTTTTTATGGTCAGATCCTTGCGAGAAGAGTTCTCAGGAGTTGAAGACTCGACTCACCTCAGCTCCAATCTTAGCTCTTCTAGATGGTCTAGATGGGTTCGTAGTGTGTTGTGATCTTGAGTTAGCATCTGTAGTATTTGGCTTGAAGATTTGGAGGCATTATCTACTCGTTGTTCATGTAGATATGTTCATAGGTCAAAAGAGCCTACAGTATGTCTTTTCTCAAAAATATCTCAATATTCTTCAGATAAGGTGGTTAGAGCTCTTGAAAGATTATGACATGAGTGTTCTTTATCATTCGGTCAAGGCCAATGTTATGGCTGACGCTCTCAGTAGACTGTCTATGGGTAGTGTTGCTCATATGGAGGACAGTAAGAAGAAGTTATCTTAGGAAGTCCATCAGCTTGCCAAACTAGGCGTTCTCTTAGTCGATACAGAGAAGGGTGATATATGGGTTCAGAGTAGTTCAGAATCATCTCTAGTTTCTGAGGTAAAAGAAAAGCAAGATAGAGATCCCAGCCTTTTCAAATTGAAAGAGCCAGTCCAAGATAAAAAAAATAGAGCTTTTCTCCCAAGGAGGAGATGGTGTTTTGAATTGTCAGGGTCGTCTCTGTGTTCCAGGTATAGATGACTTAAGAAAGTGAATTCTCGTAGAAGCGCATGGTGTGCTCTACTCTATTCATCTAGGGGCCACAAAGATGTACTGTGACTTGCGAGAAATCTATTGGTGGAGTGGGATGAAGAGAGATATTGTAGAGTTTGTGGCCAAGTGCTCTACATGTCAATAGGTTAAGATAGAGAATCAAAAGACTAGTGGTCCTATGTAGGAGTTCATTATTCCTACTTAGAAGTGGGAAGAAGTGAACATGGACTTCGTGATGAGTTTGCCTCGAACTCGTCATCATCATGATTCAGTCTAGGTCATTATAGGTGTTTTTGCGGAGAAATTTTGACTTTTTGAAGAGAGTCGCCACTTAATTTTTGAAAAGGAATTAAGAAACCTTTATAAAACATTTTAAACAATTCAAAACAGGGAAAACATTTTAAGTTAGAGATTCTAGATAAGCGGTTCCTATTAAACACAAAGAAGGAAAATGGGTCAAAACCCATTGATGAGGTCACTAAAAGACTTGAAAAGTCTCAATTTTTATTATTGTCTTCTTTTTATTTATTTATTTAGTCATTTATTTATTTATTCATTTCGGCCTCGAAGCCAAAGTTGTATTTAATACAGGTGGATCAAGACTCGAACCAAAGGCTCAAAAAATAGTTTAGGACAGGTGAAATGGGTTGGAAGCCCAAGTAGACTAGGACAAGTCTCGTTGATTTGGGCCTAATGGCCTAAATCCTTTACTTTCTCCTCCTTTCCCCTTTTATGTGTTTATTTGTTTAATAGTTTTATTTAGACTTAGTTAAAATCCCTACTAAGTCGCCTAAATCTATTTTACCCAAGTCTTTTTTTTTTTGAAAAAATCAAATCACTATTTCAACAAATTAATCTTTTCGAAGTTAATCAAAAGACGGTTTTCAAACAGTTCGGATAACTGCAAGTTAGCGGACGTTTTAGGTGCCTAACACCTTCCACCGAACGCCATGTAATGGACCTTGGGTTTAAACTTTGAACTTGACTCGAAGGGGTGAGCTTCATTTACCCATTACGAAATACAGGATGAGAAGAGTCCATTTGGACTCGAGATATATTTTTTTGCATGCAAAGAAAAAAGAAAGAAATTAATATATGTTCAAGGCATAAAAGTGACCTATTTCAAAGTAAAAGAAACTATCAAGAACCAATTTTTGAATGACAAGAATAAGCACACTTACACAAGAATGAGAGTCAACAAATAAAAAATGCAAAGCAAAAGTTTCACAATTATACTATGCATGAGTAAAAAATATCCAAATAATTTTATTTAGCTGCAAAAATTCAAACTTTCTTATCATTTTGAAAAGACAACATGCGAACAAAGAAGAATAAAAATCTTAGATGAAAAATAAAGCTAGCACTTCATATCTTATATGAGGGTTTTGAAATCCATTAAAATAATTAGTAATAAAATTACAAATTCTTGACTTAACTAATTACTATTTTTATTAAGGCGCAACAAATAATAATAACTATTCTTCCAACATAAAATAAACAACTTTACATGCTAAAAAAAAAACATATCTACCAACAATAAGCTTAAACAAGACATGGGTATTATTTTTTCAAGTAAAGATCTAAACTTTATCCAAAATAATCAAAGAATAAAGTAAGAAAAGAGAACAATCAATATTATCTATTCGTTTCAGCATAAAGGAAATAACTTTACATGCTAAAAACAAATATATCTACCAAAAATAAGTTTAAACAAGACATGGAAATCGTTTTTCAAGTAAAGATCTAAACTTTATTCAAATAATCATAGAATAAGGTGAAAAGGCAAAACATTCAACATTAACTATTCTTCTAAACATAAAGAAAATAACTTTACATACTAAGAATAAATGTATCCAACAACAATGAGTTTAAAAAAAGCATAAATACATCTTTTAAGCAAAGATTGAAACTTTATCCAAAAGAATCAAAGAATGAAGTCAAAAAAGACACATACAACTATTGATAGCTCATTTTTATATCATGAACATGAAAATAATTAGAATATCGACACCACAACGTCCTAGGGCCTTCAAGGCCGTCTACAACATACAATCCCAACAAATAAATTATATCTATGAACTACGAAGAAGAAAAAAGATGTAGAGAAAAACGATAATAAAAACTAAAAGAAAAAAGAAGGTGTGTTTACCTTTTGGGGAGCAGAAAAATGAGAATACGAGCTTCGTTGGAATCAACCAGCACCGAAAAATGTCGCCAACAACTCAAAAATTTTGATTAGCCGGTCAACTTTATGAAACAAAATATTTTTACTAAATAAAACTAACTATTTTTGCTCAAAAGAATTTTTTCACCTTTCTAGCCTTTTTTTTTTCTTCCTTCTCCCCTCCTCTCTCTACCAAAGTAGTGGTAGTATTTATAGGAGAGAATGGGATATTTTTTCCCTTTTCCACCAATGTGGGAGAAAAGTATTTATAGGAAAGGATAGAGATTTATTTCTTGTCATACCAATGTGGGAGAAAAAACATTTAGGGGGGGTTTTGGAATGTAAAAATTAAAGATAAGGTGAGGTGGAAGATAATGTGGGGGAAAATAGTACAATGTAGTACAATCTTTGAATTTCAAAATTGAAAAAGGACAAAGTTGGGGGGAATAGTACAATTTGAATTTTTTTTTGTGTGGGAATTGGGTAAAAGTTGTGAGAGTTCTTGAGAATTTTGTGGTTATTTAAAATATAACCCCAATTGGAATTTAAAATTTAGCCATATTTATTTATTTTGACCAAATTAAAAATTAATTGACGAATTGCATTGCAATTATGACCCATTTTCAATTATGACCTTTTTTTTATCCCCGAGCTTCTTAATTTAATAAAATGAATGAATATTTATCCAAATAAATTATTTTTGAGAATAAATTATATTTAAATTAAAATTTTAATCATTTGAATTTATTTTCAAGATAAGCCTTAATTAAATTTGATATTTTATAAAATAAATATTTAACAAATTATATTATCTCGTATAACTAAACACGATAGTATATGATCACTACTTAAAATGACAAAATCACGTACAAAAAATATTTTAAGTTTTTTTTTATTTGGATGAAATAATTATTTTGGTTTATAAAAAACAGAAGAAACTCAGGATTAAACTTAGTCGTGGAGGGCAAAAATTAGGTGTCAACAGCTGCCCCCTCCCTTTGGGTAGGGTGGATGTAAGTAACCCTGGGCAAAGGGAGGTTGACGTTCCTAATTTTTATCCAACCATAGATTCAAATCTGAAAGAGGTTGGTATTCGCACAAGTTTCATAGAGTCATGGCCGGACCTCGGCATTAGGTTTCCTATTACATGATAATTCAGGCCACTTGTAGTTCATAGAGTATGATTTAAAGCACGATTTTCAAACAATTCACATGTTATCTCAGTTTTAGAGTGTTTGATAAAACCAAGAAACTGGGAATAAAGGGATTAGGGGAAGGTTGGAATGCAGTCGAGTTTTCTACATAGATTCCAGCCTACATATCCCTAAGATTTTAGGGAATCAGACTGCTTGTAGTTTGACTCAATTGGTAGAAAAGATAGTCTTTTATTTCAGACTATCTTTGGCTCAGAATGAGTGACAAGTTGATCGAGTTATAGAAAAGAGGCTTGTAACCTCTTGACCATGAATGTGGGATCCTTCACATCCATAGTTAAGAACTTACCTGGACATAATTTCCAAAACTCTAAGTGTGTTGCAACCTGAATTTGAAAAAAAAAAAAGGTTACCCTCGGCATGAGTTTAAAAATATCCCAAAGGTAAAGCTAAAACCAGAATATCCTGAAATACCCACATGTCTTCTAACAGGGGTGTGATTGAATGGTGGTGGTGATCATCATTTAGCTCGCGTCCAAAGAGTTTGATGTCCCTTTTTAGACTATGTCTCATTTTGCTGCTAAGAAAGAGTTCCACATTGTCCTGCATCCTACCTGAAGTCGTCCATACCTGTGTTTTTTATTTGAGATTTTCATCCTCTCAGATGCTCTCAACAATGATTCAGGCAAAAAGTGTTAATGTTAAACATAATTCACGAAAGAGGTAAGTAATCTTTTACCATATCTCCACGTGAGTTGTGGCGTGAAAAGTGAAGTCATCCTTTATTGTACCTGTTTGATGGGAAATAACTCGCAATAACAGACACAACAACCTTCTTGGTTGTCGTATAATTAGCTCATCTATCAAGGGAATATGTTTTCAAAGTGGGGTGTCCCTTTTGGTTACCTATATCACTTGTTGTATGTGGTATGATAACCTCTCCGGTTGTAGCCGATGATTGATTTATAAATTTTCCCTAAATTGTTAATCTTCAAATGATCTTACGCATTATTTGATGTTGGATATAAGGAGACTTACAGAGATCCTTTGAATTTTTAGCTTTTAGGTAATCCTGCACATCATCCAACTTTGGATAAGAGATGACTTACAAATATCCCTCCAATCGCTAGCTTTTAGATATTCCTGCACATCATCCGACCTTGGATACAATATGACTTATAAATAATCCCTCAAATTGATCGTCTTTGGGTAATCCTGCACATAATCGATCTTGGATATGACGCGGCTTATAGAGAACCCTTGGACGCATCAATTTGACAATCTTGCATATCCTTCGGTAAGGATTTAGTTGCAACTTATGAATAACCTTTGAATTATCAACTTTTGGGTGATCTTGCACACTATTCGATTAGGATGTTATTGTGGCTTACGGCTGACCTACAGGCTATCAACTCATAGGTGATCTTGCACACTATCCTATTTCAAATAATATGACTTATAGTTGACCTTTAAATTGTCAATTGCTAGGAAATCTTATATATCATTCATCCTTAGATAGTGACCTGAAGGCGTCCCTCCAAATTGTGTGCTCTTAATGTATTCAGATGCTGATTCATGAAAATATGATGATATCCTCGATGCTAGCATTGTGTCTTGCTTGTCAACAAATATATTGAATATTGATGATATCCTCAATGCCAGCGTTGTGTCTAGTATGTCGATAAATATATTAAATACTGATGATATCCTCGATGGCAGAGTTGTGTCTAGCGTGTCAATAGATATTGAATACTGATGATATCCTCGATGCCAGAGTTGTGTCTAGCATGTCGACAGATATAATGGATGCTGATAATACCCTCTATGCCAATGTTGTGTCTAGCGTGTCGACAGATATATTAGATGCTGATGATATCCTCGACTACAACGTTGTTTCAGCGTGTCGACAGATATATTGAATGGTGATAATATCCTCAATGCCAGCATTGTGTTTAGCGTGTCAATAGATATTGAATACTGATGATATCCTCGATGCCAGCGTTGTGTCTAGCATGTCGACAGATATATTGGATGCTGATGATACCCTCTACGCCAGCATTGTGTCTAATGTGTCGATAGATATATTATATGCTGATGATATCCTCGACGCCAGTGTTGTGTCTAGCGTGTCGATAGATATATTAAATGTTGATGACATCCTCGATGCCAGCACTGTGTCTAGCGTGTCAACATATATTGAATGCTGATGATATCCTTTATGCTAGTGTTGTGTCTAGCGTGTTGACAGATATATTAGATGCTGATGATACCCTCTATGCTAGCGTTATGTCTAGCGTGTCGACAGATATATATTGGATGCTGATGATATCCTCGATGCTAGCGTTGTGTCTAGCGCGTCAACAGATATGTAATGGCCATTGTGGCAGTGATAAAATAATTTTACCTGACTTCATTTGTCAGTGTCCTGCTTTATACATGTAACTGTACTCAAGGTAGACGATTAGTAGACACAAAGTCGCTTTTACTAGCGACTATTTTAGGAAACTTCTAAATACGATACGTGTAAAGAAGACAAAGTACTTTTGTTTGCCGCCTACGATCTCAAGAAATGAGATGGACAAATCAAAAGGTCCTCAAAAAATGGGCATTAAACCTATTTTAGGGCTGCCCTAAAATACCATTCTTGGGCATTAATGATCTATTGTGGCTCCCAATTTGCTCGGGGATTTTTGAAAGAGACTCTCATTTTCCATATTGATCCCCGCATCCACAGAAAAATGATTAGTTGAATGAAATTACTCCATGTTGACCGTCTTCGATCCTTGATTTTCTCCTTGCCATCTCTTGGGCATTCCATCATATTGAGATTTCCACCCTGACACTCTATCCCAAATATGTCTAGGCAAGTACTAAGTAAGTGAGTCGTAAGATTTTTGAAAATAGTCTTAAATTTTTGAAAATAATTTTGAAAACTTCTATAAATTTTTTAGAAAATTTTTGCCAGTCATGTCATGTACTAGCTCAATAAACGTCTTCCTCGCGGTTCTGACTCTATCCGATGGATGGTTTCCAAAACTCATGATTATTGTTGGAGAGTTTCTTCAAGTAGTTCTATCATAGACAAAAATTGAGTCTACCCAGACTTTGTTACAGTTGGTGGTTTCCAAAGCTTTAACCTCTGGTGCTGGGGAATTTGGAATATATTCCGGCATTTGGTGGAAATTTTGAGGTCTTTCTCAAAATTTCTGCCCCAGTTTAAAGTTGCTTGAGATAATAGCAATCTGAGCGGATCTGAAGTCTTTGCTGATCTTCATTCTCTTTGTTGGATGTCGATCTTCTCTTGTGAATTTTCGAGATTCCTTCTCAAAAATTCTGCCCCAGTTTTCCTTTCCTGGGGTTATATGACTGAGCCGTTGGGGCGCCTACATATCCCATTGAAACAGGAATCAGGTCAAACGTAGTTTGGGCTTACGCTAAGGATATAGATAGAAAAATCTAATGGGTTGACCGAAGCCGACATAGGCCGCCTACATATCCTTTTTGTTGGGAATTCAGGTCATCACGTAGTTCATACATAAAGAGATACGATAAATTATCCTAAGGGGTTGACCGAAGCCGACATAGGTCGCCTACGTATCCTTTTCTTGGGAATTTAGATCAAACATAGTTCGTACATAAAGAGCAACGATTCTAGGCAGTTACACACTAGCAAACAACATTATTACAAAGGTGATTACAAACAAACTAAGAAAACACAAAAACTAGAACGTCATTCAAACATAATATCTCTTTAACGCATCAGAATTAATTGGTTTGGTCCACTCTATGCCATCCATCTCAAACAAAATCAGAGATTCTCCAGATAACACCTTGCGAACTATGTATGTCCATTGCCAGTTTGGAGCAAACTTGCCCTTGTACTCCTCTTGGTAAGGGAATATTCATTTGAGAACCAGTTTCCCCACTTCAAATGCTTGAGTTCTTACCTTCTTGTTAAAGGCACGAACCATACTGCGTTGATACAGCTGACCATGGCATACAGTGGCCATTCGCTTTTCATCAATTAACATGAATTGTTCATAGCGAGCACAGACCCATTCTTCCTTACTCAGTCCAAATTCTTGAATAATCCTTAGGGAAGGTATTTCCATCTCAGCGGGTATCACAGCTTTATTTTTGTAAACTAGTAAATAGGAAGTTGCTCCTATGGAGGTTTGAACTATTGTTCGATACCCTAGCAAGGTGTAAGGTAACATCTCGTGCCATGATCTATCATTTTCGACCATCTTTCTCAAGATCTTCTTGATATTCTTGTTAGCAGCTTCTACAGCTCCATTCATTTGGGGATGGTACGCTGTCGAGTTATGATGCACAATCTTGTAATGATCACAAATTTCTTTCATCAAGTGGCTGTTCAGGTTTGCCTCGTTATCAGTAATAATCGATTCTGGCACTCCGAATCGGCAAATCAAGTTATTCCTGACGAAATTTGCAACCACTTTCTTAGTGATGGCTCTATACGAAGCAGCTTCGACCTACTTAGTGAAATAATCAATGGAAACCAAAATAAATCTATGCCCATTTGATGCTAGTGGCTCTATTGGTCCGACGACATCCATGCCCCAAGCTACAAAAGGACAAGGAAAATTTATTACGTGAAGCTCATGTGGAGGCATTCAAATCAGATCTCCGTGTATTTGACATTTTGGAAATCTCTGCACAAACTTACTACAATCATTTTCCATAGTCATCCAGAAGTAATCGGTTCTCAGGATCTTTCTGGCAAGGACAAACCTATTCATGTGGGGCCCACAAACTCCAGCGTGTACCTCATTTATCAACTTATTCACTTTCGCCGCATCGACGTATCTTAGGAATACCAAATCAGGAGTCCTCCTAAAAAGAATTTCTCCACTTGGAACGTAATTCTTTGCCAAACGCCGGATTGTCGTCTTTTGGTTGTTACTAGCTTCTTTAGGATATATTTCAGATTCCAAATACCTCTTAATGTCATAGTAGCAAGGCCCTCCATCAGGCTCCTCTTCCACGTGTATGCAGTGCGCGGGTTGCTCCTTTAGGCTTATTTCCAAAGGATCGATGTAACTCTAATCCAGGTGTTGAATCATGGAAGATATCATGGACAAAGCGTCAGAAAACTCGTTTTGTGTCCGTGGGATATGTCTGAAATCAACATCCTTAAATCTTCCACATAATTCTTGCACCAGCTCCACATAAGGAGTAATCTTGGAGTTTTTCACCTCCCATTCTCCTCGTACCTGGTGAATCAGCAAATCTGAATCTCCGATGGCTAGCAATTCACGAAAACCCATATCAAGTGCCAATTTGAACCACAGGATGCAAGCTTCATTTTCAGCTATGTTATTGGTGCATGGAAAACGTAACTTAGCAGTTATCGGATAATGCTGGCCCATTTTTGACACCAAAACTACTCCAATTCCTGAACCTTTGAAGTTGACCTCCCCATCAAAAAATAGCCTCCATCCGGGGTAGATTTTCATGATATCTTCTCCTACGAACAAAACTTCATCTAGAAAGTATGTCCGACGTGGTTCGTATTCCTCATCAACTGGGTTTTCAGCCAAATGATCTGCTAAGGCTTGCCCCTTGATTGCTTTTTGGGTTACATACACAATGTCAAACTCACTTAGTAACATTTGCCACTTGGCTAGCTTTCCTGTAGGCATGGCCTTCTGGAATATATACTTTAATGGATCCATTCTCAAGATGGTAAGACGACAGATAATGCCTCAACTTTTGTGCCGTCCAAGTCAAAGCACAACATGTCCTTTCTATAAGAGTGTAACGGGTTTCACATGGAGTGAACTTTTTACTCAAGTAGTAAATGGCTTTTTCTTTCCTGCCAGTCTCATCATGTTGCTCGAGGATGCATTCAAAAGCATTTTCTAAGACTGACAGGTAAAGCAATAATGGAATTCCTTGTCTCGGTGGGACCAAAACCGGTGGTGCATACAAGTATTCCTTGATGCTATCAAAAGCTCTCTGACATTCTTCTGTCCACTCATTCAGTGCATTTTTCTTCAATATCTTGAGAATTGGCTAGCATATGACTGTTGATTGAGCGATGAATCTTCTAATGTAATTCAGACGACCCAGGAAACTCATAACTTCTTTCTTGGTCCTCGGTGGTGGAAAGTCTTGTATCGTCTTAATTTTGGATGGGTCTAGCTCGATCCCCCTTCTGCTGACTATGAACCCCAGCAACTTCCCTGATGGCGCACCAAAAGCATACTTAGCAGGATTTAACTTCAAACTGTACCTTCTTAATCTGTTAAAGAATTTCTCCAGATAAGTTAGATGATCCGGAATCTCGCGGGATTTGATAATTACATCATCCACGTACACTCAACCTCCTTATGGATCATATCATGGAAAATTGTCTGCATGGCCCTCATATATGTCGCACCTGTATTTTTGAGACCAAACGGCATTACCCTGTAATGATAAACACCCCAGGGTGTAATAAAGGCCATTTTTCCTACATCTTCCTCATCCATCAGTATCTGATGATAGCCAGCAAAACAATCAACGAATGACTGTATTTCATGTTTCGCACAGTTATCGATGAGAATGTGGATGTTGGGCAACAAAAAATTATCTTTAGGACTGGCTCTGTTCAAGTCTCTATAGTTAACACAAATTTGAATCTTGCCGTCCTTCTTTGGCACAAGGACGATGTTGGCCAACCATGTCGGATATTTTGTGACCTCGACAACCTTAGACTGGATTTGTTTTGTCAGTTCTTCCTTAATCTTTAGACTTAAATTTGGTTTGAATTTTCTCACTTTTTGCTTGACTGGATCAAACTCAGAATTTATCGGTAATTTATATGACACAATACTGGTGCTCAACCCTGGCATATCATCATAGAACCAAGAAATCACGTCGATATACTCCCGCAACAGGTGGATGAGCTCTTCTCTTTGTGGAGCCGCGAGGTGGACATTGATACTGGTCTCTTTATTTTATCGTGATCTCCCAAGTTAACTGTTTCAGTTTCTTCCAGATTGGGTTTTTCACGATTCTCAAATTCCTCCATATCTTCAACTAACTATTCCTCGTCATCGTCCTTCCAACCATTATTTTCCCCTTTATTTTATTCGTTCAGGATTTGACATTACACAATATTGACAGGTTTTAAGCTACTGTTACTGTAATGGACAAACAAACTAAGTTAGATAATAAGAAAATAACAAAACATATGACTAGGAGCGTTTTAGAACTAATATAGTTTTTCAAATAAATGAAGGCCTTTTCATTGAAATTTGAGAAATAATTACAAAACCATGGCTTGTGACTTGCACAAATACAAGCCACTGCCTTTTTTGAAAGCAGTAAGATATGAAAATAAAGTTTTGAGATATAAAAGGTGGATCGTGGGGCCTCCTTCAGATCATCACCAATTTTAAAACAATTAGTAATAGCCCTTTCATCTACCACGATGGGCGACGGGTTATGAGTGGAGTGGAGGTCCAATTTTGCAAAGCCTCCCCTAGCGCAATCTGCTTCACACCACTGGACTCTGGGAGATCTTCTGGTACAGCATTGCATCCTTCAAATAAATCTCCTATCCCATCTCCTAAACCATCATCATCTGACATCTCTCGTACGGGAAATGACTGGAACAGGAGTGGCAAGGGCCTAAACAAACTCTTTTCTGACTCATCCTCAACCCTATCTTTTCTGGTAAGCTGATACCCTAACCCGTGCTTAGAGCTTCTCTCTGTAATCACAATAGGCTCAATAATTCCTTGTAAATTGTTGCCCAAGCCTCGACCAGGTTCGAACCCATTTCTTAATATCACAGTTGCAATCATTTTGTAGATAGAAGGCATTGATATTTTGGGTGTCGAATCTCTTTCTGCAGCATTTACAATTTCCACTGTATAGAAACTATTGCCTTTTGGAACATCTTCAATCACCGGCACATAACCATTGGGATGGTCCACTCGACTTTCTTCTCCTTGGATGACTACTTCATGATCTTTCCAAATGAACTTCAATAATTGATGAAGGTGTGATGAAATTGCCTTTGCCCCATGTATCCACGATCTTCCCAAAAGTAGTTTGTAGCTAGGATGGATATCCATAACATGAAACTTAGTCTTAAACTCAGCAGGCCCCATTTGGATGTGCAAATCAATCTCTCTTATGGTATCTCTCTACCCTCCATCAAATGCTCTCATATTTACGTGGCTTTGATGAATTTTCCCTAGATCATAGCCCATTTAGACCAACGTGGAGAGGGGATAAATATTCACTCCAGATCCATCGTCTATTAATACTTGATTAATTGCATAATCTCAACAAATAACGGTGACATGTATGGCTTTGTTGTGCATTACTCCTTCAAACGACAACTCTTCGTCACTGAATGATATGCGATGGTTACCCACAACATTCCCTATCATCACATCTATGTTCTCAACACTCATTTCTGTGGGAACATACGCTTCCTCCAAGACCTTCGACAGAGTCTGTCGGTGGTGTTGCGAGCTCAATAATAGTGCCAAGACAGGGATTTGGGCTGGCGTTTTCACCAAGTTTTTGACAATTGAGTAATCCTTTGGTTTCATACGCTTCCAAAATTCCTCAGTATCTCCTTCAGTGATTGGACTTTTTTGTGAATCTTTCTTGTTAGTCAATTCCTCAGGGATGTAACATCGTCCTGATCGCGTCATCCCCTGGGCAGCGGCAGTTTGCACAATAAATTCATTCTTTGGAGGGGGAGCGTATACTTGAGTTGGTCCAGTCATCACTATAAATGGGGCTTTCTCACTGATACTTAAGGCAGCCACAACTTTCTCTATCTTTCCTACCTCTTTTGCCCTTTTGTACTTTTCGGAGTTCACCTGGGTAATGATCTTGCCAGATGCCCATTCGCCTTCTATTTCAATCATGTCAACTATACATCCCCCATGGTTGGGCAGTGGATTACTACTAACATTTGGAGTAGGTGCCTGGAGCATAATGACCTTTTGATCAATTAGATCTTGGATTCTATGTTTCAAGATAAGACAGTCCTCGGTACTATGCCCTGTTGCCCCTGAATGATAGGCACAATTTTGATCGGGGTGATAAAACCAGGAGCTAGGATTGACAGGCTTTGGCTGTACTGGTTGCAAATGACCAGCATTCTTCAATCTTTCAAACAATTGGGTATGCATTTTAGCTAGTGGGGTGAAGTTTCGGGGAGGTTTCTTTTTGTGGTTTGGACGCTGGGGGTTATACGATTCTAATTTATGGGGGGAGGTACTTGATGATAATTCGGAGATATTTGGACGTTTATTTGGTTATTTGGAAAAGTAGCTTGAGTATGAGGCTGATAATTTAGTTGTGGAACTTGGTACTAGGGTAAAATATTTGGATTTGGAGCTTGACATTGGGGTTGAGCATAGAATGTAGGCTGAAAACTTGGTGATAATGATGAGGAAAGAATATTTCTAGGCTTGAATTTCCTCTTTAACTTATCAACAGAATTAGTAGAGACCGCAGTCGCATCCTCTCTTTTCTTCTTTGGAATGCAGAAGATTCAGATGATGTTGGGGTTTTGGCAATTTTTCCTGTTCGAATGCCTTCCTCTAATGATTCCCCAACCTTTACTAAATCTATGAAAGTTTCTCGGACCGCGGATACTATCCTGGTATAAAATTCTCCTTCCTGTGCACGAGAGAAAACTGATACCATTTCTTCCTCAGACATAGGAGGTTGCATTTTAGCAGCCTCTTTTCCCCAACTAAAAGCATAGTCTCGAAAACTCTCATCATTCTTTTGTTTGATCCGATCTAGTGAATACCGGTTAGGGACTATTTCGATGTTGAATGCGAACCGGTCAAGGAAACCCTTGGCCAATGTTTTCCAACCAGTCAACTTTTTCAGCTCCTGAGACATGAACCACTCCAAGGCTTCACCATTCAAACTTCAACTGAATAGGCGTATCAATAGCACCTCGTTTTTCCTATCCCTACCAGTTTATCATAGTACCTTCTTTGATGGGCCATTGGATTTTCTGTACCATCAAACATCTCAAACTTAGGGACTTTGTACCCTTCTGGTAGATCTACTCCCGGGTGAACACATAAATCGTCATACCCTAAACCGTCGTGGTCCTTAGCTCCATGAGACTCTTTGATCCTCATAATCTCTTCATTCATAGCTAGGAACTTCAGTTCATGCTTGGTCCTCCACTCTTTCTCCTTCTCCTCATAATGGTCTATCTCGAGATGAGGAAAGAAATTATAGATATCAGGGGATATGATGGAGTGAGGAGGATTTGGAAGAGAGGCTTGATTTTACGGATAAGGGGAATTTGGTTGGTAAGTGGGGAGCACATTTTGGAAATTGGGAAGGTTCCGTGGACCTTGCGAGTAGTTTGGCAGAATATGAGAAGGATTTTGAGGAAATGAAAATGAATTTGGTGGATTCGAAGGTAGATTTGATATATTTTGTGAGTTTGGGAGTAAATCTTGTGGATTTAGGAATGCATTTTGTTGATTTGAAAATGTGTTTTGAGGATTTGGGAGTGTATTCGGAGATGGATTTTGTGGGGTTAGAGATGGATTTTATGGATAGTAGGCGTCAGGGTTATTTTCATGATTGGTATTTTGGACAAATTGAGGAGCAGAGACAGATGATACGTTATTCGGCTGATCCCCGAGAATAGGGGTACTGAGGGGAGGAGTTTGTAGTGGAGTCCTGTATCCTCCCGGAGAAGGAGCATTGATGATGATGGCCAAGTTAGCCAAATCCCGAGTGCGATTTATTTCTTCCTGAAACATTTCTAACTTTCTTGCAAGTTCCGCAAGCATCTCATTCTATTCCACTATCACATTATCCTGGATAGTCAGTGCATTTTCTTCATCATTTTCCATCATTTTTGAATGATGGTCAGAGGATGGGATTCTCTGCGCTTTCGATCGGGTGAAGTAGGGATGTTCTGCCAGTTTATCAACACGGAGTAATTTCTATTATCTGTAAAGTAAAACAACTCAAAGGCAGATGTGTTAGTTTCCGTATATGATAAATAATGGAAAATATTTGACATGAAATAACCACATAGAGTTGTTTGAGTCATAGCCAAGTTTGTCCATAGGACATAAAGGATAAACTTGCCTTTGATTCAAACATACGCACATAAGCACAAAAATGTTATAATAACGCGTATCCTAGCTGGGGGACCCTTTTGAGCCAAGGGTTCAGGCCTAACGATTTTTGAAGAAAATATATGATTCCTCGAAGTCAATCCATTAACCTCCAACTTATATAGAAACGAAAAGTGCATAAATGCTTACAAACGATAACAAAATAGGGATACAATCTTTAGGGAAAGGGAAATAACATAAAAGAAGACACGTTCCCACACACGGGATAGAAAATACTAATTCCCTAGTGCTTCTTCTATCAACCTTCCTCTTCTTAGCTTCGTCCACTTCTTTTAGTGGTGATATCCATTGACGTTCAAACTGTGCCTTATATGCAACCTCCCAAATCGATCAATTTCTTGCTTATCTTGCTTCAATTCTTCTTACAAAAGTAAACAAATCAAGCTTTTTCCTGACCCCCAAAGGATAATGGATTGAATTAGACAGACATACATTTTCTTAAACACATAAATATGGTTCGTCTATAATTGACTCGGGGTCAATAGATATAGGGCAGGTTTTCTAATAGGCCTAGTACCCCGCTCGGGTATTGGGTTATCCTAGGCTCATGCCTGAAATAGGGTTTTGGTTTTGCTCTATCCTAGGTATCTAAAGTGGGTTTGAACATTGGTTCTCAAGCGGACAACTTGATATTGAAAATATGAACAGTGTCAGATGACTCACATGCTGTTAAGCTGTTCGTATTTCCAACATATCTTGGAATTGAACAACAAAGGCCGGGACATCCACGAAACCCTAAAATAATTTATAAGATGCAGGAATATGACATGAGATACGATAATTAAACTTTACATAATCGGAACACATAAACATTTAATCAAAAGACGAAATCAATCATTTGGTTAGAACCTAGTTAAAGATCCCCAGCAGAGTCGCCATTTCTATTTTTGTGGAGAAATTTTGACTTTTTGAAGAGAGTCTCCACTTAATTTTTGAAAAGGAATTAAGAAACCTTTATTAAATATTTTAAATGATTTAAAACAGGGAAATCATTTTAAGTTAGAGATTCTAGATAAGCGGCTCCTATTAACATTTTAGGAAGGTGTTAGGCACCTAAAACATCCGCTAACTTGCGGTTATCCGGACTGTTTGAAAATCATCTTTTGATTAACTTCGAAAAAATTAATTTGTTGAAATAGTGATTTGATTTTTTCAAAAAAAAAAAAAAGACTTGTGTAAAATAGATTTAGGCGACTTAGTAGGGATTTTAACTAAGTCTAAACAAAACTAATAAACACATAAAAGGGGAAGGGAGGAGAAAGTAAAGGATTTAGGCCATTAGGCCTAAATCAACGAGACTTGTCCTAGTCTAGTTAGTCTTCCAACCCATTTCATCTATCCTAAACTATTTTTCAAGCCTTTGGCTTGAGTCTTGTTCCACCTGTATTAAATACAACTTTGGCTTCGAGGCCGAAATGAATGAATAAATAAATGACTAAATGAATAAATAAAAAGAAGGCAATAATAAAAATTGAGACTTTTCAAGTCTTTTAGTGACCTCATCAATGTGTTTTGACCCATTTTCCTTCTTTGTGTGTCTTCTAGCACCCGCACGCCATGTAATGGACCTTGGGTTTAAATTTCGAACTTGACTCGAAGGGGTGTGCCTCATTTACCCATTACGAAATGCAGGAGCAGATGAGTCTATTTGGACTCGAGATCTATTTTTTTGCATTCAAAGAAAAGATAAAGAAATTAATATATGTTCAAGGCATAAAAGTGACATATTTCAAAGTAAAAGAAACTATCAAGAATCAATTTTTGAATGACAAGAATAAGCACACTTGCACAAGAATGAGAGTCAATAAATAAAAAATGCAAAGCAAAAGTTTCACAATCATACTATGCATGAGTCAAAAATATCCAAATATTTTTAGTTAGCCGCAGAAATTTGAACTTTCTTATCATTTTGAAAAGACAACATGCGAACAAAGAAGAATAAACATCTTAGATGAAAAATAAAGCTAGCACTTCATATCTTATATGAGGGTTTTGAAATCCATTAAAATAATTAGTAAGAAAATGACAAATTCTTGACTTAACTAATTACTATTTTTATTAAGGCGCAATAAATAATAATAACTATTCTTCCAACATAAAATAAACAACTTTACATGCTAAAAAAAAACATATCTACCAACAATAAGTTTAAACAAGACATGTGTATTATTTTTCAAGTAAAGATCTAAACTTTATCCAAAATAATCAAAGAATAAAGTTAGAAAAGAGAAACAATCAATATTATCTATTCTTTTTAACATAAAAGAAATAACTTTACATGCTAAAAACAAATATATCTACCTACAATAAGTTTAAACAAGACATGGATATTGTTTTTTAGTAAAGATCTAAACTTTATTCAAATAATCAAAGAATAAGGTGAAAAGGCAAAACATTCAACATTAACTATTCTTCTAAACATAAAGAAAATAACTTTACATACTAAGAATAAATGTATCCAACAACAATGAGTTTAAAAAAAGCATAAATACATCTTTTAAGCAAAGATTAAAACTTTATCCAAAATAATCAAAGAATGAAGTCAAAAAAGACACATACAACTATTGATAGCTCATTTTTATATCATGAATATGAAAATAATTAGAATATCGACACCACAACGTCCTAAGGCCTTCAAGGCCATCTACAACATACAATCCCAATAAATAAAATTATATCTACGAACTACGAAGAAGAAAAAAGATGAAGAGAAAAATGATAATAAAAACTAAAAGAAAAAAGAAGGTGTATTTACCTTTTGGGGGGTAGCAACACGAGACTACGAGCTTCGTTGGAATCAACCACCACCGAAAAATGTCGCCGGCAACTTAAAAATTTTGATTAGCCAATCAACTTTATGAAACAAAAAATTTTTACTAAATAAAAATAGCTATTTTTGCTCAAAAGGATTTTTTTTCACCTTTCTAGCCTTTTTTTTTCTTCCTTCTCCCCTCCTCTCTCTACCAAAGTAGTGGTAGTATTTATAGGAGAGAATGGGGTATTTTTTTTCCTTTTTCACCAATGTGAGAGAAAAGTATTTATAGGAAAGGATAGAGATTTATTTCTTGTCATCTACCAATGTGGGAGAAAAAGCATTTAGGGGGTTTTTAGAATGTAAAAATTAAAGATAAGGTGAGGTGGAAGATAATGTGGGGGCAAATAGTACAATGTAGTACAATCTTTGAATTTCAAAATTGGAAAAGGACAAAGTTGGGGGGAATAGTACAATTTGAATTTATTTTTTGGTGGGAATTGGGTAAAAGTTATGAGAGTTCTTGAGAATTTTGGGGTTATTTAAAATATAACCCCAATTGGAATTTAAAATTTAGCCATATTTATTTATTTTGACCAAATTAAAAATTAATTGACGAATTGCATAGAAATTATGACCAATTTTCAATTATGGTCAAATCTAATAGATTGGCTAAATTAAATTAAAATTCGATACGAATTAATACCTTTTTTTATACCGAGCTTCTTGATTTAATAAAATGAATGCATATTTATCCAAAAAAATTATTTTTGAGAATTTAATCATTTGAATTTATTTTTAAGATAAGCCTTAATTTAATCCGATATTTTGTAAAATAAATATTTAAGTAACAAATTATATAATCTCGTATAACTGAACATGATAGTATATAATCGCTACTTAAAATGACAAAATCACGTACAAAAAATATTTTAATTTTTTTTTATTTGGATGAAATAATTATTTTGGTTTATTAAAAATTGAAGAAACTCAAGATAAAATTTAGTCGTGGAGGGCAAAAATTAGGTGTCAACAATAGGTAGAATGACCAAATTAGCTTATTTTCTTCCAGTTCATACCTCTTATTCATCTAAGGATTACTTCAAACTCTATATCAGAGAGTTGGTTAAATTGCATGGTGTTTCGTTATCTATTATCTTAGAAAGAGGTACCCATTTAACCTCTCATTTCTGGAAAGTGTTCCAAAAGAGTCTTGACACCCAAGTCCATCTCAGTACAACCTTCCATCCTCAGACAGATGGTCAAGGAAAAAGGATCATTCAGACCCTAGAAGATATGCTAAGGGCGTGTTCAATTGATTTCAACGGTAGTTGGGATGTCCACTTGCCTTTGATTGAGTTTGACGCAACAACAGCTATCATTCCAATATTAGGATGGATCCATTTGAAGCTCTCTATGGTAGGAGGTATAGATTTCTAATTGGATGGTTCAAAGTCAGTGAGGCTTCAGTTATAGGGCCTGACTTTGTATTCGATGCCTTAGAAAATGTCCAGTTTATCAGATAAAGACTCCAGGGAGACGACAGAAGTCTTATGCAGATGTTAGTAGAAAATATCTCGAGTTTGATATTGGTGACTATTTCTATCTGAAGATCTCTCCCATGAAGGGAGTGAAGCAATTCGGCAAGAAGGAAAAGCTCAATCCCCGATATATCGGTCCCTTTAGAATTCTTAGTCGTTTTACCAAGGTAGCTTATGAGCTCGAGTTGCCTTCAGATCTAGCCTCAGTACATCCAGTCTTCCATGTATCTTTACTAAAGAAGTGCACAGGTGACCCAATATTTGTAGTCCCTAGTAAGATCATAGATGTTCAGAATAGCCTCTCTTATGAAGAGATCCCAGTCAAAATCCTAGACTATCAGATTCGTAGACTGAGGAACAAAGTCCCTCTTGTCAAAGTTCTTTGGCAAAATCAATCTGTTGAGGGAGCTACTTGGGAAGCAAAAGAAGACATGCATACCAAGTATCCTCACCTCTTCTCCACTAACTCATATCAAGATCAAGGTAACAGTTCTCCTTAAGCTTTTCAGTTTCATGCTCAGATTTTAGTTACAAGCTTGGTATCCACTTTATGTTCAGAATTTAATTATAGACATGGTATTAAATACCATTGCATATTCTGTCATGCATTCATGTATCGGTTTAGTTATATAATTATACATCAGACATGCATTTTCATTATGAGAACATTAGTTCCTCAAAACACTCAATCATGCATTTATGAATCAATTACACATGTATCAAATATGTATTTTAAGTATGATATATTCAATTATCAGTCATGTCAGTCATGAGACTATGTTTCAGTTGCTTATGTCCATTATGTACATCGTTTATCTTTTCCCCCTCTCTCAGTCTCATTTGAGGATGAATGTTCTCAAAGGGGAGATATTATAATACCATGTGTTTCTACCTAGCTTGAAATCATCTCAAGAATGTTAGAAACATACTTTGAAATATGAATCCATTTTTGTCACGTGGGAAATTGAATTAGCATTCCAACGATAATAATGTCATCCAAATCTGATATCAAAAGAGAAAGTTATGGCCAAAATACAGAAGGCAATCAGAACCACCCAAGTGCAATGGTGGAGACCAACGGACCGTCAAACTAGCGACAGACCACTGCCTATGCCGTCACAGCGAGGCAGTGAGACCACCTTCTACCTAGAAGTAACAGCACAGGCCAACGGATCATTAGACTAGCAACGGACCATCGCTTAGGCCATCACAAGAGAGACAGTGAGGCCCCATTCTACCCAGGTGCGACGGTCAGGACCGATGGACCATCGCACCCACCGTTGCATGTCCCATTCAGTTATTTTAAAGTCATTTTTAAAAGGGTATTTAGGTCTTTTTCCACCCAATTTAATCCCTAGTTACACCCGACCATAAATTATTAGTTTATTATTCTTGTAAAATAACAAATTAGGGTTTCTCTAAGAAATCAATTCCCAAGAACAAGAAACCCTAGGTGCTTGATTTCAAGCCAAGAATTCAAGTTTTCTTCCCCAAATCTTCAAGAAAATCACAGCCCAGGTATGCATAGTGTTCATTCATGGACTTCTTTAATCCATGAAACCCAAGAATCTCTTTTTCAAAATTCAAGTATATGAATCTGTACGAATTCCATGTTGGGTTTTCTTTTGTTAATGTTGATAATGTCCAATTGAATTCTATTCCATGTTTAGTGGTAAATCTTAAGTGAAATTAATTATTATAGGTGTATCTTCATATAAACCTATGATTAAAACCCTTGGATGATGAAATTAGAGTTAAATCATGATAATTTATTGTTGTATAATGTTGTCTACATATACTATGTTTACCATGTCTTTGATTAAATGCCTATGTGAAGGGAAAGTTCCCAACTAGTATGATATTATGAAATCCCCATTTATGTACAAGTTTATGCATGACAAGTGTTTGATGAAATGTCTTAGTCAATGAATTGTGGATTATGATGTTGATCATGTATTCAAAAAAGTCATACTTTGTCAGTTTCCATCTATAGAGTCCTGGGGGTACTTGTGCCCGACAATTTAGTTGTATGCCTAGAGCCAATGTCACATTTTCAAGGTACTCTCAGTCAAGCCATATTTAGTAGAATTCAGTCAATCTCATGAGTCAGGAAAAGTCAATAATCTTAGTAATATTTTGTCAATCAATGGAACTCAATAAACTCAGTCCAGTCAGTTCAGTTAGTCATGTTCAATGTCCATTCAAATGGGAGTAGAAATTAGCATCGGGCGAACCCAAGGATGGGAACTCACTTTCTAGTTGAGGGTATGATTCATAGGAGCAATCCTTGTATTCCAGAACTATGTAGCCAGCGTAGGTTTAGACATCATACCTATTAGTTGAGGGTAGATAAGGTGGCTTAACCTGCTAGTTGAGGGTTCCCACTATTCTCATTAGAGTAACCTGCTAGTTGAGGGTCACTCACATATTGTCCTTACTCGTGGCGCGGTATCGACACCCTTCCAATTAGGGCACAAATTGGACCCCAACTCAGCTATTATAGCACATTTGGGGCATGTCGGTTAGATAACTACTTCCTATAGTTTTAGTATCAGTATCAGTCAAGAACTCAGATAGTTTTTCATATTTCAGGACTGTCAGATGTAGTAAACTCAACTTAGTACGAAACTCAGATAGTTCCATCAGAATTAGGACTGTCAGATATAGTCACTCATGTTATCAGTATTCAGATTCAGTAATCATGTTAACACACTATCAGTGTCAGTTATTATATCTCATGCATATATTCTCATGCTTATGATAGTTAGTCTGTTATTATTATGTTCATGTATATGAACCCCATGCAATTAGCCTACCTCACATGCATACCAGTACATTCAATCGTACTGACGCATTCGCACTATGTTATTTTGTACCATAGGTTCAGAGACACGAACTCTATAGTATCAGTAGCATTCCAGTCTTAGCAGTCTGAATTAGAAGTGTGTCCTCATCTTTTGAGGACATGATAATTAATTTATTATGTCATTAATTAATTTATTAGTTAGAGTTAGTTGGGAACATGTCCCATAAACTCCTTATTCAGACAGTCATGTTTTAGAAGCTTTTCAGACTACAGTATGTTCAGATGGTTTCTTTCAATTATTTTGGGTATTTCATACCCCACCCAGATGTTATATTTTTTATCAGATGTTATGTCATAGTTTTGAACCTTATGGCCTTTCGGTTCTTGTTTCTGTATTATACTATGTAGTATATTGTATACAAGTACAGATTTCAGTCATGGGTTAGCTTGTGGTCCTTCGGGGTAATGAGCATTATGTAACATTTCGAGTACCAGATTTGGGGCGTTATAGTAATACCCATCCCTTTTCCCAATAACATAAAATCAAGCCTTCTCTCAAGGATTCAAGCATTCAAGGTCAAAACTACAAGCTTTTTCTTCAAGGATTTGAACAATAAAGGTATGTGGGGTATTCATCAATGGGTTCCTTCCACCTATTGAGCCCAAAAATCCCCTTTTCGGTTTAAAGTATGAATTTCTCCTCAATTGATAAAAATATACATGTTCAAGATGTATTGAACCATGTGAACATGACATCCTCCCAACTTTAATTCATCCCCATGTTCAAATTCATGTACCTCATTCATTCATTGAAATGTATTATGTTTTGGGACCCTGAAATTATGACTTTCTACTAATGTTTTAAGTGATATTATCTTATTTTTATATCATTCAGTGCTGGTGGGTTATGAACACACGATACCTATGTGTTTACTCTTATTTCAGAGTTTCAAGTAACAAGTGAGATAGAATTATTATTTTATCACCATTTTTAGATCATTATTTTTATAATGAACTCACCATTATTATTTTATGTTAAATACATCAGTTTAATTATTCATGATTACTTCAGATTATACATGCACTGCTCTTTTCAAAACACATTATATGAGCAAATTAGTTATCAATGCATGGCATGTATCAGTTATGTTTCATGTCAGTTCATGACCAGAGTCGAGGCCCGAGCCACGACGGGCATCCCAAACTATGAAGGCCCAGGCTCCTTCGTTTATCTGGCGATCATGCACAATGTTCATACAATAATAAGAAAAGCAGAAACATCATAATACAGAATCATGGTCGACACTATAGTCCAATTAACCAATTCAAAATAAAATTCATAACCCTCTAACAATATCTAACATCAGTTTGCGAAATCTCTAAGACATCAAAACCAATATCTTGTCTAAACTGGGACAAGGCCCCCATCAGACCAAAGCAAAATAAAATAACAATGTTCTAAAAATAGGCCTTCCAAAATAAGGAAGGCTCACCTACTTTACACTTCTATTTGACAATCTACAGCTTAGTAGGACCGCTGGACTGAGCCTCAGACCCTGAAATATAGGGGGTTAATACAAATGTACCTATACTCAGAATAATCCAAAAACAGAATATGCATTATTATAGAACATAGGTGAGAGAATTTCATAAATCATATATCATCTTGAAACAGTTTAAAACACATGGGCATAATCTAAAACTTTCAAAACACATTCTGCAATTTATGACTCTACTCTTTATCTTACTTCAGAGTCAGATAGTACACCCTACAACTGTATTATTCCACGGGCTATATGGAATCTGCCCTTGACTTAGGGGATAAGTCCCCAACCCAAGTTTGCCCTAAGGGTTGGAGTCTCTGCTTCTTTATTATGCCATTGGGTCATCGCCAGTGTGCAATTTTCCTTTCATGTATCATAAACTCGTATCAACAAATCATCATTTCGGGTAATGAGTCATTTGACTCGTGCCTTCTTTGGGTAACCATCTAACTCTATTAAACCCAATTTTAGATTCTTTAATCCATATCTTCTTTGAAAAGTTATTTCTTTCTTAGTATGTTCTGGCACATCAAAATAGAGTATCGTCATACCCAGACTTGCAAGTCATGTCACAACATATCTACTGCCTTTATCTTCTTTCAAATGATGTTTATTGACCACCTAAAAGCTCTACCTTTTGAACAAAAGTTCATATTTCAAAATAGTTGAAAAACCAACCATTCTCAATATTTAATCTATGATGGTCACCCTTCTCAATCACTTAATCAATTCTAAATGGGAATCTTGATCATCATAAAAACAAGTAAATCACTCTTCCATTACTCATGAAAACTGTTCAACGTATACATAATAGGCTCAACATTTAAAAATATGTGTAACCCACCCTCAACATGAAAATCAATACAATTTCAAATAGAAAAAGGGAATTACATATCCTATGCTCTCATTTAGATTCACAATCTAATCATCATCATGGTCACACAAAAAGAATTCAAATTTAGGGCGTTGATTCCATAATTTTCACAACACTTCATCATGATGTAATAATTTTAACACAAGTTTATCAATGATCTTGAAACAATTTCATACATATATATATATATATATATATATATATCTTTTAAAATAAATTTGTAGACCAAAAATCAATACCCATGGGGTTTAGGATAGTCCTACGTACCTTAAATCACTAGTATGGGGAATGGAACCGTACTCCTGGCTTGTTTCATGAAATATTCTTGAACTTAAGGATGAACTCTTGGTCCTTGAGATGGGAATCAGGGTTTGTTTCTTGATAAATTTGAGTGATTTTAGGTGTAATATTCCATAAGGATGTTTTAATTTCGTGTTATGGCTGAGGTATGACGAGGGAAAAGACTAAAATCCTTTCCAAACCCAAAATTTAAAACTGCGAACTGGGCACCTAACGCGCCACGCCGGTCCCTTTGATGCGATTAGCAATATGATGCATTGTTCTTGCCAATGTGATTACTGACGTGACATGATGAGATCGCATTGGGATTCTATTTTTCTCATCTAAATATGCCTCAAACATCATCCAAAAAATCTAAAACTTCCCCGAGACACCTCCTTTACAGCCCTGAACATGAATCAACTTAAAAATCCATATCTCGAGGTCGAAAAAATTGATTAGAAATTAGAAAAGTTTAGGAGCTTAAAATATGGATAAGTCCTTTTGACACTTAGAAATTTTCCAGATAGTTAGCTCTTTAAGCATGCTATCAAGTGAAGTATTAAATCACGAATGCTATGGGGTGTTATAAGTTGGGAGTAGGATTTAGCACCAAGCAACCCCAAGGATGGGGGATCACCTGCCAGTAGAGGGTGTGACCTTTAGTAGCAGTACCTGCGTTCCAAAACTACATATCCAACGTAGGTTTTGAGAGGTATTTGTGCCAATAGAAGGTTGACATTCTCCTTCCAGTAGAGGTGACACCCTAGTCCTTTAGGACACCAGATTAGAAGATCCACACATCCAGTGTTAGTGCCCGTAGCAAGGTATTAACACCCTTCCAACTGGGGTTACAGGTTGGATCCTAGTTAGCGCAAATTGGGACATATCGGTTACATAATAGCTCCTGTAGTTTAAGTCAATACTCAGTTTATATCAATTTAGATTTTCTTTACTAAGTAATCAGATTACCGATTATTCGGTCAAACAGTTTTATAGATTATACAGTATTCAGATCATGTTAGTGCATGCTTTTTTTGGTCTTCCAATTATTTTACATGCTCATGCTTTCAAGCTCAGTATTCATACATGATCCTTAGTACAACTTTACTGTATATCCAGCTTTACATGAGATTTACATACAATATTCATGTTTCTACCACTTTCTAGCTTATAGAATTGTCTTCAGCTCATGATTTATAAACTTCAGTATGACTTACAATTTTCATGTATAGCCATGTTTTAAATGCATGTTTAAGAGAATAACTTATATACTCAGTTTTAAAGCATGTTTTAAATATTTTCATAATTTAGTGCATGTCCCCATATACTCAGTACATTCCAAAGTATTGACCACATCTATGTGTTTGTGGCTACATTACTTCATGATATAGGTACCAGATATAGTCTACACACCTGAGTCAGACAGTTCTTAGCTTTCAACCAGCAGGTAATGAGTTCTCTTGTTTCAGGGACTCTAGTCAGCTGTAGTTCATGTATTGTATTATTATTATTCTTATGTATTGATTTGTGGTAGTTAGAGGCATGTCCCAGCCACTTATAGTCAGTATAGTAGAGAGTTCATAGATAGTCAGTCAGAGTCATGGTATGTAATTCAAGTTCTTTCTTCAGATTTACTAGGTTGTAAACTTTATCAGTATTACATTTATTTAGATTATCTCATGAGTATGCTTTCACTCATCAAATTTAGCTATTATGTATATTCCAAATCAGTTGCTCAAGTATCATATTATTACATGGGTTAGCTTGGGATCACTTGTGGTCATAAGCACCGTGTTACGACTAGATGATGAATAGAGATGGCACCCCATCCTTTTGTAATATCAAAAGTGTTGAACTTTGACTTGTTTTTAGATTATTATGCAAACTTAATGACAAATATATTTGTGTTACTGAATAATGGGGTTAAGGAGCCGATAATGTTTTATGATAATATTTCCTTCGCATAATAGGAATGAATTGTAAGTCTTGGTATAACAGTACCAATACATGAATGTCGTAATGAAAGACTCCACGAATAAAAGTAAGTAAAAATATTTTAATTGAACTCAAAGAGGATTGTGTAGTTGCACGGACAAAGAGGCATCTTCATGACTAATACTTGAAACTCCATTTACCAACGTGAGAGGTCTGTCCCGAATAGAGGACGACCATTGTATGCTTGCTTCGAATAGTAGTATATAGTTATTATTATGATGTGATGGCCAAAAATATGACTACCTCAATCATGCAACTACAATGAACTGGGGCCTCGCCATTTGGGTATAGACTGGACCCATATAATTCGTAGGTTACTTAAATCGGTGTAAACTACATATCCAGAAGTAATGTTTCCAATGATTATGTTTCATTGCATTTTTGTCATTTACTATTTATTGTATATGTTTTGACCTTATGACATGGATTCTATAAACTGTTTATCAAGCAATCTTAGTTCTCTTTTCCTAGGTTGCATTCGAGTGCTCATACTAACCGTCCTCGGATGATACATCATTTTATGATGTAGGTACGAAGGCATTTTTCTGTGATTTTGTGTAGCACTAGGTCACTCATATTCTCCTATGGACAGTTGGTGACATGTGGTTAGCCCTACATCATACTAAAGCTGCCTATTCATTTTACTTGGGGCCATGTCCTAACCTAGGAATATTCTTAAAGTTAGAGAATTCATAGACGATGTTGCGTAATTATTTTGGCTTTGATTTTAAGTCATGGATATCATGATTTTGATTTACTGAACTTTTTATTAGATGGGTCAATTTTCGCGAATCTTAATTATTCGATGTTTATCATATAATGCTAAGGGGTCATCTCAGGCTTTTGTTGGTTTGGAATGTAAGTCAAAGTCAGGACCACAGTTCGAATCGTGACAAACATTGACCGAATAAGTAAGTCGGCCTTCGCGTTCGAGGCCAAACTTTGTGTTTTTGAAGGTCCAATACCCAGACCCTCGCATTGCCAATGATACTGTCATGTTCGAGGAAAAGGGTTTTTGACCTGATCTAACTCGATTATCCTTCGGGTTCCCAACCCCACCTCTATATTAGAGATGAAGGAATAATTTCTTCTCTATATTTGTGGTCGGAGGCCCGCGTTCCTGAAGAAGGCGACATTCAACACCAGATATCAACAATCAACTGATTTGCATGGTTTCCAAATCTTTGAACGAACCCCAAAATTCATTCGAAACCAAAAAAAAAAATCATATATCCCACTAGGCTAATTTTGACATTTCAGACTCAATGACGATGTTGGATTTTTGAAAAAAGGACTGCTTTCACAAAATTAACCCCTAAAATCCTGTTTCATTATTTTTCAAACAATGGGTCAAAATAAGATATAAAACTCCTGAAATCGATCAAACCTCATTACTAACCCAAATTCAACATTCAGGATCTGTTGTTGCAATTTATTTTGCCATCTGACACTCAGAACAAATGTTGACTGAAGTCAACTATATGACTTATCAAGCCTCTAAAAAACACAAACTTGCACAACTCATAACTGATTACCTTGGGAACCATGCCAACCATCCCCAAACCCCAATATCCACATCTAGCAAATATGAAGAAGGGCAAAATAATCAAATCACATAAAAATAAAAAATTTACAAATGCAGGTCATTACAAAATTTAAACTCACATTGTAATGAGTAAAATTATTTATACATATTGTGCGTACATCTTTAGGGAAAAAGAGAAGGTAGTCATTACTAGAAACAGAGGTTTTTCGATTGTGAATTAATGAAAAATTGTGTTATAAAATATCATTTTTCATTCATTTTTCATCGAACTAGCTGATCATTGAAAAACACGTGGCGAGAAACAGTCTCATTGAGATACTGGGAATTTTTTTAATTTTTTCATGTGAAAACATAATTGCTTTATCTTTTGTCATTGATTCAATCAAAATATTTGTTGGAATAGAGACCGAACATTTCTAGTGGAAAATTTCAATCAAAAATAGTGATTCGTTTTAGTAGTGAGCAGGTTCATAATTTCATATAAACCATTCTTGCAATCTTTATGCTTTCTTCCAGTGTGAAAAGGAAAAGGAAAAGGAAAAAAAGGAGTAGTTCTTTCTATATATTCTGGTGCATCTGTTATATTTATATTATTAATTGCAGGGGGTGCGGATTAGGCGCGGTAACTTTACTGGATAATAAATAGTTATTAGGTAATAAGTATTTATTATTATATAATGTATTTTGTGAATATTATTGATTGGATTAATTTTCATTTTTATCTTCTTGACTTAAGATGTTTTATTAATTCATATTCTAAATTACATATTATCGTAATTAAATTATCTAGTGTTCTAGGATCCTCGTTAGTATTATGTAATCTTTTGTATTCTAGATATAAACTATATAGTTTACTTTTGATTTCTTTTAATGATTTATTCTTTTCGTAAGATGTATCCATTAATTTATGTAATTGTTAAATGCTTTATAGTAATATTCATTAACTGTTTTTCTTTGTTCTAGTATCTTTTATTTCCGTATATCTTATTAACATTTTTAATTTTACTGATATTCATATTTTGGGGGGTGATTAAATGGTAGTTGATTAAATGCTTTGCTATAATATTCTTTAGTTTTTTCTCTTAGTTTTTGTAAGTCTTCTATATTATTTTTAAGATATTCTAAATATTCTATATCTTTTGTTTTAAAATATTCAATTAAATTAAGGTTTTTTGTTAATCTTATTTCTTCCATTTCTTGTTTCCAATATTTTGGATATTTGTAGTTTATAATTTTATTCTTCTAAAGTAAATGTTAATAATCTATTCTATTTGTACTATATTTAATATCTTGTTTGAGGTTATTAATACTACTAATTATTTTTTCTTGTTCTCTTCTTAATGAATTTTTTAAACTATCTAAACTTTTATCTTTTCTTTTTACTAAATTTTTCAAGGTTTCGTCTATCCATTTTAATTTTTCTATTAGATTTTCCATTATTTCTCTAATTTATTTTCTATAATTAATTTCTTTATGTAGGTCTTCTTGGTTTGCTCTAATTTTCTTAATATATTCTGACATTTTTAGTCTATATAATATCCATCTGAATCTAAATAATATTGATGTTCATAATATATGCGTAAGTTTTCTATACTGTTTAATAATTCTTCCTCTTCATAATCTTGTAATTTTCCCCATATTATTTTCTTTATGTCTATAATTTCTATATCTATAAGTATATATATAAAACAAGTATTTTAATATCATCTGTCATTTAGGCTTGATTAAATGCTTTTTCATAATATTTACTAGTTGTTTGTTTTAATCTAAATAATTCTTGCATATTTTCATTAAGAAATTCTATATATTTTATATCTTTAGTTTCCATATATTTTTCTAAATTTGTTTTCATTTGTTTTTCTACTAATTGTATGTTTCTCATATCTTTTTTCCAAATTCTAGATATATGTAATTTATCATGGTTGGTGTGTACGTAAGTATTTGTAAGAGTAGTTAGGTATGTGTGTTATATAATTTACTCTAGTCACATAATCTTTACCAAATATTTTTCTAATATGAATTTTCTTATATCTGTTATTTCTATAACCTTAAGCATATACAAAATAAGTATTTTAAATTTATCTATCATTTTGTCAGATAAATAATTATTCATTTTTCATAAAATGCTATTTTTAAAATATTCCTTCCAATCATATACATAACAAAATATTATCATTTTAGATTACTATATACTAGATTATTCTAAATTAACATGTTCATCGGTCACTATTAGCATGGTAATCCAGATACTTTTCCCTTAAACAGCGCCTCTACTCTGGCTACTCCCCACCACGGCTTCTTGCCTTATTGGTTTCACCTATAGGATGGCAAAGTTCTTAGGAATTTTTCTCCGTTTCCACTTTTCTAATTAACTTCTTAACATGCTATACAATAGTTTCTAATAATTTACGTAAAGAAAATTGTGAAAGTTTGTTACATGTCGCTTTCACAATTTAATAGCTTGTCTTCCATTGTTGCTCTATTTTTATCTTCTTTTTGTCGTTTCTGCTGCTTTTTTATATTTTTTTCAGCTGGCATGCTTATCTTCTTGGTTGATTTTTTTCTTTTATTCTAGTTGTACGTCTAGGACAATATTATCTTCTCCATTACATCTCGAACATTGGTGGTCTGGATATTTGTGTCCAATTATCTTGCAATATCTTGTCAGTAATCCGTCTGAAATAAATCCTTTCTTAATTACTCTTGCAGTAGATTATTTTTCTGGGTTAAGTAAAGTTATTATCCATTGCCTAACATCTTCCATATCTTGTTTGGTATTGGGTAATTATAAGTCATAGTTTTTGCATTTAAATTTCTATAATCAATAACCATCCTACTTTTTCCTCTTTTTTGTTCACTATGTTTATAGTAAATAAACATAGTGAACAA